>NC_134312.1:68173271-68489361 GCF_964195595.1 Calonectris borealis
ACAGTCTGTACCTAGATGCTCAACTACTACTACAACTTGCAAGAGGCTGTTTTAAAGCATGTTGCACTGATTAGTTTAGCTGAAAATGCTGAACTGTTCAGAAACTGATTCATGAACAACTTGGGTGCCGATGCTATGTGGACAGTTGAGGAAGGTTATTAAATAATGCTATCAATCATTTCTTCATTGACTAGTACTTTCTCATATAAGTCTGGCTCATTAAAGTGAGTTTGTATGTGAAGTAACATGCTACTGGTTTGAAGATAAGATATCAAAGTTATCACAGGTCCTGGAACGCTGCTTCTGAAAATTGCTACGTAATGAAGTATTAGCTACTTACTCAGCAGGATTCATCTACTTAAATTCAGCTGATGGGAAGCTAGCAAAAAGGTCTCTTGAACCTGTAGAAATAAATGGGTTTCTGTTTATTTTCAACTCTTCCAAGCTAAAGAATTGCCTATGAAATTACATTTTCCTCACTTGAAAGCCATGAAGTGTGTCTGGATAAAGACTGTAGGCTTTGACATTCAAGTTTGTAAGATTGGGAGGAAGTACTGGGGGAAGAAGGATATAAATGTTTAACTTCCTTTCTTCCTTAGCAGTATTCCTTATTACTTGAAAGACTGAACAGAATAAAATTACAACATTCCTAATATATCTGCTGGTGTGTCAAAATCAAAGTGCAGCTTGAAATTTATTCTTAATTTGTCACTAGGCTATGAACCCTTCCTGTTCGAGGCGGGGGCAGGGGGGAAATTACAGTAGGGCTGATCTGTAAATCCATTTTATTTGGAAGCTTGAATATTTGTCCAAGGGCAGGAAGTGCAAAGTATTGTACATGCTCTTTCTGTGTGACATCATGTGATCATGTGAGATGTTGCTTTATGTTGCCAAAACAAATGTGCACCTTCAAGCCAAGAACTGCTTTAAAAAGCCAAGTGCTTTCTACCACTGACAACCACCCTTTAAGATGTCAGTAAAAAATTATTGGCATATTCAAAAGGGTTTCCTGGGAAGGGTTCCAAGACCTGTATTAGTCAATTTTCTTCCACAATTTTTGGTAGAAAACAAAGCATTTACTCCAAAGACTGATTAGCTTTTTTGCTAATTTAAGTTAGTAATGTGTGACTTGTATCATTTCAATACAACTACATGCCAGCTTATGTAAGTAGGACCACAGAATTTGAAAGATCTCCAAAATGGCTGATTCTAGGAATACAGTGACTATCCTACAGAGAATCAAAGGTTAGAACTGGACAGATGTTCTTACTGTGAGCCAAGATACTAAAATATTTCTTGCATAAATAGGAGAAAAATGAGCAATAGGGGAAAACTTTATTGTTGTGTAGCCTTATTTAGGTAAGGAAGGATGTTGAAATATTGGGTAAGGCACAGAACCACAGATGATTCAGCAGAAGAGAAAAGGTTGTGCAAGAGCTCATATTGTATTACATTAAGAAGACTGGTTAATATACTTGTATCTTGAAGATTAAAAACTACCAAAGGCCTCTCCATCCCAGCAGAGAAGGGCAGGGCAAGAACCAGTAGCCCAAACCTGAAGATAATAAAAAAAGCACACATTTTTAACAGGAAGATTGCGCTTTTTCCCTCATTATAACAAACTATTTGTGGAGGTAGCAAATTCTCCATCTCTATCTTCAAATCAAAAAACGATTGCACCTCTGGAGAAGGTAGCTTCTTTTAATAAGTTACTGGGTTTGACATATTAGAACTTAATGAAATATAATGACGTGAACTAACAGGAAATGGTTCCTTCTGGCTTTAAAGCTGTGATTTATTTATATGCAATATTTGTAGGAGTTTTTCAGCACTCGTGCAGTTGCCTTAATTATAGGCATGTATGCTGTGTCAGCTCACCCTACGCAGCAAGGTTACACAAGGTAAAAAAAACAAAATTAAAAAATCCCTCATGATCTTCCTATACCATAACTTGCAGTAAGTAATTCCCAAATTAATTGACACTGTGACTGTGCTTAGAAAGGTAGATTAACAGTAGCCACAGTTCTGACAACTGTCAGAATAAATCTAAATAATAGTATAGTATATACTTGTATGCAATGCCTGTACTTAAATTGCTTACGTAAGTAGTAATATCAATTCAGAAACACGCACATTTTACTAGTATGGAAGGACTCCGTGGGCAGCCTAATATTCTGGAATTGTAATGTCTCTGTATGTAGGCCAGGAAGTAATTCTTTGATAATCAGATACTTTTTTGAGACTAGCTGGGAGCCACATCCCTGTGTATTTTGTTCTGGTAGAATCTCTTCATATCGTGAAAAGCTATGTTTTTCAGACTTTTAATTACAGCTCACAAACATTTAATTCTGCTACACTAGAATGTATTTGTGCCTGCTCAGTCTATTAAAACCCTAATAAAGATGTCTCATTTGTCCCCATTCAAAGTGGCATCATAGGTCATTTGTATATAAGGGATGTTTTAAGATTTTTCTTTCTAATTTTTCCGCAGTATTTTGTTATTATATTCCCAAGTTGCTTTGAATTGTAAGAACTATCCCTTTTACTCCCTAAACAGTTATTCTTAAATTGCAAGTCTAGCTGTAGAAGTATACACATTTTTTAGCATGTGGACTGGGATTATGTACCAAAACATTCTTGGATACAGTGTAGAAGGCATGAGAGGTGAAAGCTGCGACGATTCCTTTTAGCTGCTGTATTCATAGGGTTTAGGCACAAAGAACAAAGTTTGTTTCAATTCCTATGTTGTATCAAAAGTTTAGGGCTTTGTCTGAAACAGGCCATCAGAGGAAACTGGAATTTAAGCCACTAGCAGGAAACATTCCTGCTATTGACTGCAGTATTTGAGAAGAGTGGGGTGGACTTCTGATATTTCCCATTTAGCACCAGATGAACTGTTTGGAGAAAGGGCGTCTTTGAATATGAGTTAGAGTGGCTGCCGTTCAAATAAGCTCCAAAAATACAGCTTTATAAACACAGCCCTCAATAGGGTTGTCTATTCACTTACACTGACTAAATTGCATGTTTTAAGAATTGCGATGCTGTTGGATTGTGGACAGATTACAAATGTGTAAATACAGATTATTTGGTTTTATTCAGAAAACCCAGAGAGGCTCTCAACACAGAAGTGTTTCAATGTTAAAGCAAGACAATGATGAATTACGCAGGCGTGAAGGGTTTCATTGTTGAAATGGGTTCGATTTGAATAAAAAGCTCTGGATTTACCCTGGTGAAGCATGTCCAGGATGTGCTGGATGCTCCTGTATTGATTCAGAGATCAAATTGCCTTTCTTTCACTGTAAACATTGATCTCAGTAGAGGGTCACTTCTAATCTGTCCAGGAAAACAGTTTTTTTCCTCTTCAGTGCTAGCTTGGGTGGATAGAAGCCTGCTCGGTGTCGTCACAGGGAGAGCTGCTCGGCTTTGTGTTCTGTAGTGTCCCTAATAACGTGACTGTGGCACATTCTTTGGAACTTCTTGAAACATAAGGATGATGAGCACAGTCACTTAAAATGTAAACCAAGTGCTGGTACTTTTAAGACAGGGGAAGGAGAAAATTTAGGCAAGACTTTAGTCAGATTTGAAAACATGGATTTCCAAAATCATCAAATATGTAGATATATCTTTCATTATGGTAAACATCTAAACCCTGAAAAGTCTTTTGAAAGTTCTCAGCTTAAAATATATAAAAACTTTTTTCTGGAAGTGCAAACGTGTACTCTAGATTCTGAGAGATTGTTCTGATGTGCAGAAAGCAATTCAGGCCAACACAAGGGGCAGGACCTGCAATAAGGAAGTGCTCCCAGAGGTACTGGGCAAAGTTCCTGTAAAAACGCGTCCTCTTTGCAGCTGAAAAGGGAGGGCAGCCATTTCGCTGTAATTTTATCTGGACAGCTAGGGCTTGAGACCCATGAAAAGAGCGTTACGCAGTGAAAAGACAGAATTATGAAAGAGGCTTTCCACCCCGATAGGTAAGTTGTAGGAGAGCAATGGTGTGACCGTGATGCTGTCAGTCAAAGTCAGAGCGGAGGGAGCATAGCCATGTGAACAGTGACAGACAGGAAGTGTCAAACCCCGGCTCTGGCTGTTTCATACAAATGTTGACAGCGTAACTGTACTGGTAAAAACCACGTTGCTGATTAATATAACTCTGTTAGCAAAACCCACCATATCAGCACAACTTAACTGGGCAAGAAGGTCCTTTTGCTAATAGTTTATTAATTATGGGACCACGCCGATTCCCTCACTGTGATGTTAAACTGCAGCGTTGACAGGGATTTTTCTGGGATAGCTAGCTCCACCAGTAATGCCTTTTAGAGCCCAGTCCATTCCTGAGGAGCCAAAAAGGGAAATAATGGGGAACTGTGTCTTCAGAGACTGCCTTTTCCTCTTAGAAACACTTCTGCCTTTGAGCCGTTTTGATTATGAACGTTGAGATGAAGTCATTGTTTGTGCTTCAGAGCATGGCTGAGGTCAGGAAGAGGGGTGTGGAGCCACCGGGGCGGTGAGAGCTGGGGACAGTTGGGTATCTTTGGTGTGGAGCGGGTAATTAGTGTTAAAATGAAAATTACACAAGAAGAAAGAAGGGAAGGAGCAAGTGGCAGATAATTGAACCTTTGGGGAGCCTACAGAGAAAGGATGTTGGCACAGAGCTAAAAGTAATTTGCAGAACAGAGAAACAGTTGTTAGATAACGAAGCACAAGCATAACAAGAAGGGGCGGGGATGCACAGAGATGGAGCTAGAGAGGGGAGCCGGGAGGAACAGGAGATGCGCGTCGTTAAGTGCTGCACTCGTATCAAAGGCTGCTTTTATCATGAGGAAACATAGCCAAAACAGAAAACAAACAAAAGCCCAAACAAAGCAAAAAATACTCCAGTTGGCTCATCTGGCACACAGTCAGTCTCTTTGAAGCGGGTGTTCAGGGTAGGCTAGGAGAGGTGTATCCTGAAGTGAGCAGCGATCCGTCCGATGCTCGAGGATGGTCTGTCAGGGCAACCAGCAGTGTCAGCTCCCTGCCCGAGTCACCTAAACATGACACAGACCCCGCTCCTGCATCACCCGCTTCCAGCTCGCTTGCTCGCTCTTTCCCTGACGGGGTTGGCCCCAGCCTGTGGGGTTATTACCAGCTGTAGTTTCCTCCGCCACCATATTGCACCCAGTGAAGATGAGAGGTGTGGAGGTCCGGGCACCCGCTTGTGTGACTTGGGACGCTTGAGAAATTGGGAATACAGGACTGTCGGTAGGCTTGGGATAAAAACATTTATGTGAGGTGTTTTTAAAATATTACTGTAAGTGATAATCTTACTGCTGGGCACCAGTGCTTTCTGCAATGAATAAGTGGTCCAAAATAAGTTACTTGAAGTCCAGTGTAGGGCTATTCAAATTCCTCATTTCACTATTTATTACACATCCAGATTAATTTTGTCCCTTAATTCTGTTCTGTTGTAACTATATTGTAACAGATAGACATCAACGTGCCGCACTTACTTCCTTAAGCTTTTTCTCCAGAGACAAGAGATTTTCTTTATCTTCATTACAGCTTAGTTCTATCGGGAAAAAGATTTTGTTTCTTTTACAAGTCAACAATACTACTGTTAGCCTATAATATCACTTTCCCCTCTCTTGCATTTTAGTACCATGTTCACAAGAGAAAAATGTGCTTACTTATTTTAGTATACAACAAAGTTTCAACAAGGTGCAGTTGTCATTTTTCAAACTTAAGGTTTGTCATTTAAGAAATGCAGACAACTTCCTGCTAAGAATACATCATTCAATTTTCGTTCTTTAAATGGTAAATAAAGTTTCATTTAGATCCGTATTTATTACACATTTTTCCTAGTATTTTCTCTTTTTTTTGAACAAATATGAAAAACTTGGTCTATTTCTCTCATGCTGGAAAAAACCCAAACCAACACACCACCAAAAAACTTGAACAGTGAGTGTCATACCCTCGCATGAGATTTCTGCCTTGCAAAGATTACACTGGTGCATAGCTTGATGTTTTCAGTCGTACGGGTACCGGTGGTGGCTGGGCGCTGGCAGCCCTTTCTGTTGGCGCCGGAGGAAGTTGCACCGTGATTCGAGCTTGGATCAGTGCCAGGTGCATCCGCAGCCTCTACAAGGTAGGA
Organism: Calonectris borealis; assembly: GCF_964195595.1. NCBI lineage: Eukaryota > Metazoa > Chordata > Aves > Procellariiformes > Procellariidae > Calonectris > Calonectris borealis. The sequence continues at coordinate 68,179,402 of NC_134312.1, forward strand.
AGGAGGAACGCAAGTGTTGCGTCCTCAAAAGTTGCAGGCTGGACCTTGTCCCCGGGGAGGCAGGGGAGCCTGAGGGCAGAGCTGCTCACCAGCCTCCCCCACCGCAGGATTTGTTTCCGTCTTGAGAAACATCACGTCTTTCCATCTCCACAATGAGGTGTAAAACTCTCTGGATGCATTTTCCCAAAACAAGAGAAATCTCTCTAACACACTGCTGAAGGGAGATGGCTCTGAAACCTTTGTGAGACATTCAGAAAAAGGAAACCTATTGTCCGTCTGTCCATCCCAAGGCGTGACAGGTAATAGCAGGGCCTCTAGGTGCTGCCTGGACACTGGGAACACGGTGTTCAGCACTTGATGCCAGGGACTACAGATGCTGCTTCTGCCCCCAACCAGTGTAACACTTGGGATGCCAGCGCTCTGCCGTCAGCCGGTCCCTGCTGGGACTCACACCACTCTTCCATGGCCCTCCATGCCATTTAAAAGGCCTTTGGCACATTTTCTAAGGCTAAATAATGGCGAGTGTCCTTTTGCGCAGCCTCCTACTTCAGAAGGCTGCTGTGAAAGGAAGCTGGACCCTCAGAAAAAGGTCTATCATCATTGCATGCCTTTTAAAAATTAACTTCAGCCAGAGGGTTTCTCTTCACGGTTGCACCCAGCGCAGGGCTGCATCTGTGCAGGAGCAGCTCTGCAGCGGCAGCAGAGCTGTGAAGGGAAATGGTTGGTGCCAGTGACCCAACACCCACACCGTACGTTTGGAAAAAGGTTATTCTGGACTAGCTCCCCAGCTGGATGCATTACGTGCATCCCGGACAGCATCTTCCAGTTTAGTTTCAGCCAGGAGGAATCCAGTTTCCATCCTCTGAGACCGCTTGGCGATGTGAACCAAACCAACAGCACGGGAGGGACAGCTGGGAGAGTCACTTCAAAAGTGCGTGGGAGATGAGAAGTGAAACACTAAGCACATCCAAGGAGGGTCCTGGTCTTCACATGGGCCTCCCACGTCCTCCCTCTGGTAGGTCTGAACATCGCATCTAGTCAGCTGCTTCAGAAAGCAGATTTGGAAACTTCAAGAGCCCTGTTCCTCCTGGCTGAGCAAAGCACTTTGAAGAAAAGACACTTGTTGCACCAGGTGACAGACTTTAAAATGGATTCAGCAGTGTGGAACCGTGTGAATTTGAACCGCCCCGCTCTCACCCTGCTTCCCTCCGTGCAGAGGAGTTATCATCTCCCGTCCTCTCACCGTAGGGATCCACCAACGCTCCTACCGGCACGAAAACCGGCTGTGAGGAGGATTTGGAGCCGGGGGAGCGTGCCCGCCTCCTCCGCCACTGAAGCAGCTTTCCTCTCGCCTTGGCAGGAGCGGAGACCTCTGGCAGCGCTGACCCCGCGGGACCCCCGGGGCCCGGGCGGGGATGGCTGCGGTCCCGGCGCCCCGCAGCCGCTAGAGCGGCCAGGGGGACGATGACGGGGGCAGCCCCGCCGCCGCGGAGCCCCCGGCTCGGCCCCCGCGGGGCGGAGGCAGGTGCGGGGGGCGGTGGCAGAGCCCGGCCGGGAGCTGCCCCCGCGGGGGCGCGGCACCGCCCCGCACCTGGGCCCGCCCCGCGGAGGAGGGGGGTCCGAGGCGGTGGGGCCGGGCCGGGCCGGGCCGTGCCGGTGCGGCGCGGCGGCGGGAGCATGCCCCGGGGCGGCGGCGGGGGCCGGGCGCCCTGAGCGGCGCCATGCGGGGCCGGCTGCTGGCGCGGCTGCGGCGGCGGCGGCGGCTGCTGCGGCTGCTGCTGGCCCTGGGCGCGCTGGCCCTGGGGCTCTGGGCCGCTTACCTGGAGCTGGTGGCGACGGCCGGCGGCGGGGCTCCCCCGGACCGCAGTGAGTTACCCCGCGGGGCGCCAGGGGAGGGGAAGGCAGTGTGAGGGGGGGGTCCCGTCCCGTCCCGTCCCGTCCCGTCCCGTCCCGTCCCGTCCCTCGCAGCCCGGCGCGGTCCCAGGCTCCCCGGGAGCTCCGTCCCGCTCGGGAGCCCGGTGCAGTGCCCAGTTTCCAGGCCGGCCAGCGAGGAGGGTGTGAGCGCAGCTCGCCGCAGCGGCAGGCGGGGAGCCGCTCCCTGGGGAGCCATGGGGGCGGAGGTGGGTTTTATCCCCCGGGAAGGAGATGGGTGTTGGGGGTTTTCACTCTTCTGCCTTTGGCCTGTCGGCTCTCACCCTCCTCTCTGTCAGGAGACCTGTCAAAATGTGACCTTGCTGGAATTGCAGAGCCCGGAGTCACCCGGCTTTGAGGTGTCTCTTGATCTCAGCGCTCTGGTGCTAACCTGGAAGGCAGCAAAGATGCTTTGAATATTGCTTTGATGAAAGAAGAAGTGTATGCAAAGGAGAGGGAATGCATACCCTGGAGATGCGCACCACTTGCCTAGTAACGGGTTCACTTTTTGCAAACTTTTAGGAGTACAGCAGGGCTGATGCTAAGTGCAGTTAGCTTTATTTTTTTCCGAAGCAGAGGAAACAGTTATTTCTATCAGTGTCATGTGGGTTTTTATGCTTCTCTTCTTTTCTACAGTTACAAGAGAGTTTTGAATGGCCCAAGGTTTTGTAAAAGCCTACGGTGTTGCTGCTGCTGTTTTTAAAATAGTATCAGCACTTGGTGCCAATCTAACGTGACAGTAGTTTTTCAAATACATGTGAGCGTTTAACTATTAATAGTTTTCAGCATCTTGGTCCCTTCATTACACCTTATAAACCCCCTGATTCTTACTCCCGTGAGTCAGGCTTGGTTTCAGTGTTAAAGCTTTAGACTGTGGCTGCGCGAGGAGCTCCATGAATGCCTCCTCCCACAAAGTCCATTACAGGACTTCAGCTTGTCCATTTGTTCCGTATTATATGCGACGTTAAGGCTAAAACCACGTATTTATTGTTCCAACAGCATAAGAGATCTGATTTCTTTGGCTAGGATAAATCCTCTAGTTATAATCTGCTTTTTATGCCTGGTGGAATTAGTTGGGACATGAGAAGGTGGGTTGCACTACGAGTCTACATCTTTCAGGCAATCTAGCTAAGCCCCTTTCTGTACGCCACTTCGCGAATACCCCCCAGAGGTCCTTAGAGAAGACTGTAGAGATATGTAGAGGACTTGTGCGGTGCAGCAAGGGAGAAAACAAAGCGCTCGGATGCATTTTAAATAGTGGTTATAAGGAGAGGGGGGCTGTGTCAGGTGTTCAGAGACATACAGCTGACGGTCCTTTCCCTGCCAGCAATGCAAAGGGAGAGGGAGGGGGTGGGAGAAACAGGCAGAGAGCGTGAGGACAGAAGAGATGCACAGGAGCAAACAACTTTTCTTATTAATTGGGTTCTTCCTCTTTGCTTTTAGACGGAGTTATTTTTACATCTCTGTTATAAAAGTCATTCTGCTTTAAGACTGAAACTGGAAACAGTGACATGACTACAGTCACTACCAACTAAAACAGAAGATGAGGAAAATAATTACGTTATATTCAAGTTCAATTATATAAAAGTCCAGATTCTCCCAAATCCACCAGAGACGTTGCTGCTCATTGCATGCGGAAGGCATTTAAACGCTGCTGGAAAGGGTGGGAGGATGAAACCCTCCGGCAGGCAGCTCCTCACGGCTCTGCAGCATCACGGAGGGAGAGCAGCTGTGCCCGGAGAGCCGTGGCTCTGCGGGTGCGCTGGGCACTTGGCGTCATGTTTTCCTGACCTCGTGGCCAGGATCCTGGAACCTGCTAACAGGAGGAAGGTTAATCTGTGACCCTCCCCACCCTTCCTCTTGCCCCAGTACCTCTAAAAGCCTGTTTTGTTTTAAGAGAAATCAGAAGTCAGAGTGAAAGACAAATAGTATTTGTTTTCTTTTGGCCGTTAAAACTAAGTAATGTTTTCTTCTCTGGGGAGTGGGGCCGCTGCATTTGTGAGTCCACGTGGTGACTCTTTCCAGGGAGCTGGTGTAGGAGGGAGTGGCTCTCACAGCAATTAATACTTTCCCCCTCTCGTTTCTGCATTGTTTTCCATTGCATGTCCCAGGCGGGAACCCTACTGTAAGTCACACCTGGGACCAACCAAGAGCTACCACCTCGACTTATCTGATGCAACAGCCTCCCCAGTTATTAATGATAAAATACAAAGCCTGTTTGTTGGGTAATTTTTCTGGGCAAAAGGCTAAGAGGCTCCCTCCATTGGAGCCAGAAAGCTGAAGAGCTGCTGGGCTTGGAAGGAGATCTACAGGAGATGACTGTTTCTGTCTCCTGTGTCTGTAACAGAGTTTCTTCTTGCCTCCCTAAAAGGCATTGCAGAACAGCCTGTGTATGGAAAGCCAAGTATGTTTTCTCTTTCCAGAGAGAGCCCTCCTCTTGCAAGGCTGTAAGGAGTCACAGAACATATTCCCTTTCCTCTCAGCCACGCATGGGATGGAGTACAAGCCACTGTGATGTCCCCATGCCACCCTTGCTCCTGGGTCAGCGCCTTAGGGCAAGTCCTCAGGCATGGTGGATCTTCCCCAGCTTTATGCTCCTCTCCTCCTCTTCCCCCACCAGATCAGTGTGTGGTGGAGGAAGCAAATGTCAGATGGCCTGGGTGTCGGCATTTGAATAAGTGATGCTTAAAAATTGAGGCCCTGACTGTCCTCCCTTGATGTATATGCAGCTCTGCTATGCAACAAAGTTAAGCATATAAATAAGTTTGGATGAAAGAGAATAAAGGGCCTGGGAGAATATGCTCTAATCATCGGTACCCATTGGCTTCCATGGTGCTGCATCACCGTACGCTGGGAGAGGCTCTGGCCGTGATGTTCATTTTGCTGTGACGTTAAAGTCAAAGGTTGAGGCACCCGCCTGAGGTGCAGAATTCATGCTCAGTATACCCCATAGGTTGGGATTCACATGTGCCTAAGTTGATCTGGACCCTTTTCTAGCTGTCAGGGAGGTTTGGGATGGGCCGGACAGGAACAGATGATAGTATGGGCTCTCAGGAGTGATAGCTTTCCTTTGAAGGCGATGCTGAAATGAGCAGTTGGTTTGGTAAAAAAAAAAATAATTTTTTTCTTGTGATGTGACTGCAGCAAGGTATTCCTACATATTCTTCCCAGGGAGCCTTATTGGCAGGACTGTTGTCTCTCATGAGCAGGAGGGTGTTTCTGTTCCTGTTGTTGTGGGGCTTGCCTTTTTCTTTTTTTTTTTTTTTTTTTTTAATTGAGCGTATTTAGCTGGTCTGCTGCCCAATAGGTATTTATAGGAATCTTAAACATGTTTACAGCTGAGTGAAGAAAAACAAGTAGGCTGATGTGTGTTGAAGGTGGGCACAACTTTCCTCACATGAAATGTGGCCTGTTGTCATCCAAAACAAGTTGTAACAGGCAGGACACTGCCTCCCTGCCAAGAAACCCGAGGAGTTGGAGACAGTCTGTTTACTCCTGCTGCTGACAGGCACTAACCTCTGTGGAGTGGGCTCTCCAGTAGAAATGTTTTTCTCGTCTTTATTAGCTGCCACACAGCACACTGTGCTCCCGCAAGTGAATGCTGGAGACAGGAAACTTTCTTATTTCAAGGGTGAATGAGGTGTTGGGGAGGGAGAAAATATGAGTAAAGCACTGAGCAGCCAGGTCTGGAGAGCGAGTCCTGCGCCCTGCCTTTGCTGCTGTAATGCCGTTGGCTTGGCAGCACGGCTGGAAGGGGCAAGGGCAGGGACAGGTCTTCCTCGGGGAAGACCCCCCACCCCAAGACACTGCCTCTTTCCAGAGCTGCTGCAATGCTCTGTTTGGATGGAAAGGCTGGTGGGTCGGGGACCCCCTCCTGCTACCTCTGTTTTTCTCTTCTGTGCCCAGCAGTGCCTCATCTCGCCCGCCCATGCGGAAGGGTATGACTCTGAGGGAGCAAGGCTGGCGTCAGCGAGCCATGCTTGCAGGCGAGGAGGATGTGCAACGACCTCCCTTTGCTTTAAAACCTTGTGTCAACATAGTAAAAGCGAATCCCGATCCCTGAAGAAACTTGGAGGTGAGGTCATTCCCAGCCGTTGCTGCACAGATTCTGGTTTTTCTGCTGCAAAGACCATGGTATCTTGGGAGACTATAAATCACTTGCACTGATTTCCTTTATTGCAGGTGTGAGCGCCACACTGAGCCAGGCACAAGCAGGGTGTGCAGGATTAGATTAGATTGCTGGGAGGTGCAGCTTGTAGGAACAAGGGATCGGGGGGCCCTTCTTTAACCTGCCTCTCCCGGCTGCTTCAACCTACCCCTGTTCCTCCACATTTTATTGTTGGGTATAAATAACACTGGGAGTGTGTTACCTTCCTATGTTGGATTGTGACAAGTGCTTTCTGTCTCACTTCCAGTGTCTCAGACTGCTGCTTTTCTAACTCAGTAGCATGCAGTCCCACTCTCTGAGGTGAGAAATAGGAGGGATTCAGAAGAAACCGTGGAGATGTGCGAATAAAAAAGTCCTTATGGCACGACTTCCACTTCCTCAGTATGTACATCTTTAGTGTCCCTTTCCTTCCCCAGAAAATTGGTTTCTTACTCCCCCACCATGGTGAGTTCTCTGATCTTCAGGCATCCAGGCTACTACAAAGCAGTGAGAGTTCCTTAAAAACTGACCCGAGTGTTGGTGTGAATGGGCAGGTGCATGTGTTTGTATGAGAAAAGTAGCTGGCAGAAAGCTGAAGTTGCTCATTTAATGTAACGCATCGACTTTCTTCTCTAGCCTCCCTGCCCAGGCACCCTCAGAAGCACCTATGCATAAGGGTGAGCACACCTACATATACAGGTTCATTCACACACATGTGGGCTGACTTTTGCAATCGCTCACACGCAAGGTTACTTGCCTGAACATGCACAGTATCGCTCTTTTGCATAGCTAATTGCACCAAAGGTTACTGAGTGCCCATGGGGAGAGATTGGACCACGTGGCTCTCCAGTGGTGGCTGAAGTATCTATTTCCCCTCTGTGGAAACTGTTAACTCAGAGGAAAAGTTAAACTCGGTATCACCCCCAAAGCACCTCATCCTGACTGAAGAAAAGTGTTGGCAGCAGGGGAACATCTATACTGTGAAGTTTACATATGATATTTCTGCGCTTTTGAAGACACTAGCGAGACCTTCATTCACAGGGACCTGTGCCAAGCAACACCGTTCCCCAAAGCACATCGTGGGCCGCTGTAGCTGCGGGGAGAAGGATGGGCACTGCAGGTGGGGCAGATTTTTCACTTCCAGGCGGTCAGTTCAGCCTGCCTGGAGGATGATCAGAAGTGCTGCCACATCTTGCTCTGCACTGGTGTGCGTAAAGTGAGTCAACATCCCCAGGCCCGTATTCGCAGCTACCGCAGACTTGGCAGAGAAGCCAGGGCCACTGAGAGCAATTTGGGTCATACTCCAGCTTGGTCGTGAGGTTCATTGACACAGCAGCCAGGGGATGCCTGGACCTCATGCTAGCTGCGCCATACTTGTCCTGGGCCAGTGTACCCTTTCGCTGCTGCTGGGGCAGGTACTGCAGGTCATTTGTGAGCCTGGCTTTTTGACCTCTTGACTTGAAGTCAGGTATGGATTTGACTCTTAAATAATCTTTTCGTGGAGCGGCACCGAGTGCCCGGGTCCCTGTGCACTGCCCGAGAGTTGCGAGTGTTTGCTTTCTTGGAACCCGGCCCGCAGTTTGTCTGGCCCCAGAAGATCCCCAAATCATTTGGAAAGGTTACATATTATCATTATAAATAAACTCTTGCGCCATCCCTTTATGTACACATGTTACCTGTGACAGATTTGTGTAGTGGTGTGCCAATACAGCATGTATTCCCGCACCACACCTTTCTGTCTTGAGTCAGAGCGGATTAGGATGACTCAGATCTCACGGAGCGGTGCCCTCCTGTGCATCTCTTCCGCGCTGTGGGGTTGGCAGAGGAATGCTATTGTCTTCTGGAGATGTGTTCCTACATATGGTATATTAACATGAAGGCTCTGCCTTCTCTCGCCTGCAAGTTCAGGCAGATGTGAAGGAAGAGTGGCGCTCGGAGAGATGATGGACATCGTCTTTCATCTGGCGGTTTAGAATTACTGACGTCTGCAATATGGTAAAAGGCAGGATGTTTTCCTGAAGACAGAGATTGCCTTGTAGGTCGTGGCCATGGGGAACAGGGTGATGATGGGGTTCTTTCTCCATCGCTTACAATGATAGCCTCAAGAATTCATGGGGTTACATATTTTGTTGTACTTGGAGTTTCCTTTTCCTATTTGTTCATGCTGTGCATTGATGTTCCCTTTTCCAGTCACTTCCCAATTCAATTGCTTTTTTCAGGCTTGCAGTAGTAGCTGAGAAGGGCTTTCCAGAAAAGGAAATAAGCTGTCTTATTTAGATGTGGTGTGAGATTTAAGAAAGATCCATGTAATGCCTTGGGTGGAAACAGATGTGAGCCTAGTCCTTAGATACTTACGCTTTTCGTGATGTTAGAAATTCATAGCCTGTGTGTGTAATCAGAGCTCCTCTGTACTTCTGTTTTCCTGAGAAGGCTTTCCCATGCCAAAGCACAAAGGCTTCGATATTCCTGATGTGGAGAGAGTTCCCTACGCTTTGAGATGCTAAGACGGTCTGGGGCAACGTGGCTGTTAAGTAAATCAGCCTTCTCCAAAGACACCTCAGAACAATAATTCATGTTGGCATAATAAAGAATTTAAATCAACTACACAGAATAATGAGATTCAATTCTTTGAGATGTTGGATCATTTCAGACAATCCAAAGATTGTCAGGTGGACCTGTGAGTCCACCTGAAGCATCAGTGCCCCTCTCAAAAGGTCACTAATTCTGATTTTGTCATTTCCTAAGGCTTAGTTATTTCAGCATTCTGTGACTATTTCACATTTGAGATTTTTTTGGGGGGAAAAGAGGCTTCTTATCCCCCTTGTTTTGAGAAGCTGGAAAAGCTGTCACCTATTATTTTACATTGTAGGTCTATCTGATACCCTTATGTGGCAAAAGTATTGCATCTTGTGCTATTCTTGCTCTTCTGTGTCACTGATTGCCATCAGAGATGCAAACGGTAAGTCCCAGGCCTTTGAACCATGCATGGGGGTTTTCTTCCTTCCTGGTTTCTATCTCAGTGACCTTGATGTTGATTTCAGACAGTCTAAATATTCTTGGGGTTTTTTTTCCAGTTGAGCCAAATATGAGCAATTGACAGCCAGTGTTACTCAGTAATGTAAAAACACTGAATACAGATTAGAGGCTTGACTCCGCAGTCAGGGAGCTTTCCATAACACGTTTTATCTTTTTAACTTTCTTTTCTGCTAGCCCTCTGGACTGTGAGTATTAGGAACTAGTAGGCTTATATGGAAGCCTGTGTTTCACTGAAATTGTGTAAATTCATGCACACTAAACAGTAGTTCATTGTCAGGTACTGTTACCTCCCATTTACCAGTAAAAATACTTGATCTGCATCATCACCTGTTAGGCTGCAGAATTGCCTGGTAGAGCTCTCTTGAAGTGAGGATAATCTACATTAATGATATGTGTATTTTTTCCTGCCATTCTAAATAAATCTGTTTCTGCCTTGCTTCAAGAGGCCACTTATTTCCATGTCATTAGCGTGGGCTGTTTGACTTGGCCCGTACATTTGGTGTTGGCAACTCCGACAGCTTCCTCAGCATTGCCGTTCATTTGAGCCTAGTTAAGATATCTCCAGCCCTTCTCGTAAATCCTTCACTTCCTAAATTAGTTTTATTTATATTTTGTAATGTTATTTTCTGTAAAATTGCAGTAGTCATGTCTGGGTACTATTAACCCCATTTAAGCTGCAGAACAAAATTCATAATGGGCTGAGAATATCCTGTGCAGACCACCCTGTACTAATAGCCTCAATTACCTGCTGCGGCAGCTCACTCAGCATTAGCTGCCACAGTCCATGTTTTGTTGTAAGCAGGCCAGTTGGGAGGGTTTTATTTGTTTTCAATCAAAAATGCAAAATAAACCAACAGTCTGCCAAAAACAAGTTTTCCTATCAAACTTGACTGAACTATAATTTCCAGAGATGTACCTCGAAAATAAATTGTCTGCCTAACATAAGGAGTAAATATAAGAAGTGTCATTTTGCAATTGCTATGTCTTGAAAACATCAATGCATGCCTATTTCAGAGGAAATTTTGTGAACAGCAGTTATGACCCATGGTCTGTACTCTCATAGCAATGGGAGGGAGTAGTTGCATCTACTTAGAAATTCAAAATAACATCCAAGCCAAGGTGTTAAGAATGAATGCATTATTAAAGTCTTTCCCAGGTCATAGGTCACCCCTTTCTTATTAGAAAAAAAAGGCAGAGAGAAGGTTTGTCCTTAAAACTAGAGAACAGAGCAAGGGTGAACCTCGGAGTGGAAGGAAACCCTGCCACCTCCAGGCCCCGTGGGCCTCCCTCGGTGGCCTCCGACAGACTCCTCGCGTTGTGTGAGGGACGCCGGGCCCTATCCTGCCCCTCAACCTCAGGGCTCCATGCGGAGGAGATGGCATCTCTTCCACGCTCCAGGGGCAGGGCCAGGGGACGGGAAAGAAGGGCCCACCCAACACTTGGCGATCAATGACTTTATGGAGTGCTGGGAGACCTTGCGCAGGCTGGCTGCACCTCCCTTTCCTGTCGGCAGGATGTCTTGATGCTTCACCCCCTTGCAGCCACTGTTGAGTCGCTTGCAGGGAGCTGGGACGTGGGGGGTCACTGTGGACCGCATCACTCGTGGTTGATGGTGTGGAGCCTATGGAGGTAGATCCACCTGAAGATCAAGAAGAACCAATGGAAGTGGATACGCCTCCAGCATGGCTCACATGGCACCAATACACCGTGCCAGGGCTCCCCTCCATGATGCCTTGGCAGCGGTGTCACAGGAGCACCCGGCCAGCGCCCTACCATCGGCCCAGCCTCCGCGCCCAGCATTAGCTGGGAGGCCCAGCCTTGGCGCCTGGCCATCCTGCAGGCTCACCCGTTCCATCTCCCGGCATCAACAATCATTTTGATTGCTATGGGTTGTGTGAGCTGTTCTTTCCCCTCCCCCACCCCTCCTGAAGGGGTGCCATCTCTTCTGCTCTGAGCCCCAAGAAAAGGGGACGAGACAACCTGGTTTCTGCCAGGCTGCTGCGCCAGGGCGATAGGAGGAGTCCCTCGGAGGACAACCTTCGGAGGTGCCTGGAGGTGGGGTTTCTTCAGTCTAAGGACAAGATGGCTGCCTGATGGGTTGTTGAAGATGAAGCCAGACCCTCCGTGGGGGTCTGCAAAGAATAGCAACAGATCCAGCAAAGAAGTTAGAGGGACGGCTTTCCTCTGGGGAACCAGGAGACTGCAGTTCTGCCAGGAAGAAGTGCTGGTCTTCAGCGTTAAGGTCCCTTCTAGCTGCTTCATTAGGAGTTCTTTTCAAGATGGGCAATAAACAAAAAAAACCAATAAAACAAGAAAAAGAACAGTAAAAATGCTTTCCTCCTCTCTTGGTACTTTGGCGACTGTGTCTGGACTCCTCTGTCCCGTCCTGGTCTCCCTGGTCCAGGAAGGACACTGGTGCGTGAAGTGTGGGCCCAGCCCAGGTCCTTCGAGATGGTGAGGGGCTGGAGCACATGAGGGCAGGCTGAGGGAACTGCCTCTGGTCATGAGGGTGGTGAGACATTGGAACAGGTTGCCCAGAGAAGTTGTGGATGCTCCATCCCTGGAAACATTCACAGCTACGTTGGATGGGGCTTTGAGCAACCTCATCTAGTGAAAGATGTCCCTGCCCATGGCAGGGGGGTTGGACTAGGTGATCTTTAAAGGTCCCTTCCCACCCAAACCATTCTATGAGTCTGTGAGACAGGCGATGGTATAATGTGCTGCTGCACTCGGTTCCCCTGCATTTTTGTGGCCTGTGCTAGGACGTGTCTGCAATCGCCATCTCTCTCTTAGGCTTATATTCAGTTTGTAAAACAGGCTTGTATAGCAAAGCCAACCGGTATGTCATCTGTGGATCGCTGCATTACTGGTTATTCTCAAAACACTAAGCCTGCATCATTTCTTTTTCAGTTTCTCAGCTGATACTCAAGCCCTGTGCCTGTAGGATGCTTTAGCTCTGAAGGACATTTTTTCAAACATTTATAATTTGCCTGATATAATTCACTATTCCAAGAATTGTTGTGTCCCTTCCCGCTAATTTTGACACAAGCACCCTGACAGCAGCCTCAGCATTACTGTTGCCAACCGCTTCACCTTTCAATTGTTTTTTTTTACTTTTTGCCACATAGGTTATGTAGACCCTTTTGCTTAAACCCAGCAGGTCTAGCTTTTCCCAGGCCTCGGGTGATGATGCTCTAGGACTGTCCCCCTGCCCTGAGCAAACATCTGCATGGATCTAAGTTCATATGGGTCCTAGAAAGAGCTTCAGTGCCAAACACAGCCCACAGTGGTGGTCTGTGGAAAAAGATTTTGCCGAGTTGACGCTTGGTTTGTCTCCATGTGCTGGCCAGACCACCAGCTGCGAGCACCACAAGCACCAGAAGTGGTTTGGTGTCGGCCATCATTCTCCTCTCCCCTTGCAGGCAGGGGTAAAACCCTCTTTATAAAAATGTTTAATTCTTCAGGGCCTAAGCAATCAGGTTTGTGGGAGGAGGAGCATGGCGGGGGTTGCTTCGTCACCTCTTTCTGCCCAGGCGCCTGGGCTGCTCCAGCTCCGTTGCCGATTCCCGGGGCCGTTCCCGGTCCAGCTCTTTTGCAGCCGCTTCCTCAGGGCAGGAAGAGCTTTGTAAGGTGTGTGAGTTGAAGGACAGTTGTACTGCTCCGGGTTATGCTATGTTGGGAGCTTATTTATTCTTGGATATATGTGTTCTAATTCTGTCTCTGCTGTTTTGGTCTCCTGCCTCTTCAGGGAATTGGACGTGCTTTGTGAGACCAAGGTTTGACAGACTTTAACCTTGGTAATGTGTTTTCCTTTCCCCTGTAGTTACTGGCTGTAGCTGATCATGTATTACTTGTTTGTGTTGTTCACCTGCTCCAGTAGTGGAGCTAAGATCGCCAGCATTCAGCCCGAATTTAATTTGCTTTTTCTGCCAGTGCCTTTTCATCCATTGGAAGTTTCTCTGTTGCTGGCATGGTGCTGCTCACCTGCACCTAGTCTGCAGCTAATAAATGCCTCCGCCTTTCATGTTCCTTTCCCCTCTCACTGAGCCCTCGTCTTCATCCCTGCTGCTCCTCTGAGGAAGTCCTGATGATGCTAATGCTGTTGCTGCCCCGTAGTCGTGCTCTGCACTTGCGATTCCTTTGAACGTGCCGCCGTTCCTTGCAGGTCTTGCAAGGCATTTCCAGGTGCGTCTCACTGACTCGCGCCGCTTGCTGCAGTGGGGAAGAGGGTCTATGTGTATGCTGGTGGGGTAGGGGAGGATGCACTCTTTGAACTCCTACTGTCCCCCTGCCTCGATCTGGCTAGTATTATTTCAGTTTGTCTGTACTGTCTGATCGCTGTCTGCATTCCATCAGCTCCAGCCATGCAGCCGATTTCCTTTGCTTTGCAAATTGTAATTGCTTTGCCGATTAACTCTGGGTCTTCCAGTACTCTCTCTTGAGCGCTTTGTCCCAAAACCCCGTGCTTCCCAAATGGCGTGATTAGTTGGGTTTTTTCCTAAACTTAGATCCTTTTTAAATTCTGTTTTCACCTTTTTCTTGTAACTCTATGTTTGAATTAGATATCTGATGTAGGCACATCAAGGAGGGTAAAGAAATATTTTAGCAAGTCTTGCAGCTCATGCAGAAGTAGAGGAAGAAAGAAAAGTGAAAGGCAAGCTAAGCAGGAGAGAAGAGGCACCATTTGGGAGTACAGACGACAGGGATTATTTAACAAAAGTAAGAAGCTGCCAAAAATGGGGCATAGTGAGATGACTATTGGAGCAGAGTGATCAGAAAATGCCAATGGCCACTAAAAAGTTCTAAGGGGGAAGGAACTGAAGGCTAAATTAGAAGCAAGTACTTTGGATTTCAGTGGAGCAGAGAGGCTGGGCTCGGCAGTCTCGGGTGCAGAGATCAAAAAGAGAGGAGATGTAGAAAGGCATCAGAGGGCACAAAGTAAACCACTGACTCGGAGTTTTAAAAGGGGTGGAGGAAAATGCAGGGATAATAATTACAGAAGCTGGTGGGGACCATAAGCAGCTCTACTGAGATGGTTAAGAACGTATTTGGTGTCATAAGGGTGTTCGGTGCCTTGAAAATTAGTACCGTGGTGGCTTTTTACTGTAGTTGATGTCTGCCAAGACATCTGGTTTCCCTGTGTAGAGCATTGTGCTCAGTGCTGCAGCTGCTCTGCTTGATTTGCAGAATGTTGTTACCTGTTTTGTCCTGGGTGTCTAGCTAACACTCAGCACTTTGCCAGTTGTTTCTGTAGAAAAAGGATTTGCTAATGTAGTCAGGAATTTTTCACTTCTCCCTCTTTATTTACGAAGGATGTAAAGTCCCTTTTCTCTAGGTACAGTGAAAAGCAGAGAAAAGATCTTGGTTTGTGCATAATCCTATGGTCCATGGTCAGGTAGCATTTAATTCAGAAACTCTCTGGATTTGCGGAGGTTCATGCCACCTCTGCTCCTTTCATAATCCTCGGGGCTCCCTTTCTGTCTTTCTTTCCGTGCCCTTATGGGGTTTTTCTCTTACACAGAGGGACAGGCGTTGTTTGCTGGAACCACTGCAAGTTCGCACCCAGGCACAGGTGAAAACTCGCCCCTCTCGACTCCCACCCCAAACACCGACTCCCACCCCAAACACCGACTCCCACAGCAGAGGCTGTGACGTTACAGCTATCAGCCTCAGCAGCGAGGGCATCCCGCCCCTGGGTAACCATTTTGTAGTACGCAGCGTGATGGAGAAGGGACCATTACAGGAAGGAGCCGGACCAGGCTCTTGTATGAGCGGTGTTTGCAAAGTGGTGCTCGCTCGGCATGGAGCGCTGGGGTCCGAGGTGCACCAGCTCCAGATCTGTCCAAAAATATGTAAACCACATGGGATCCTATTGTAAGTTTGCAGCCTAAATTATCCCTCTGGGCAGAAAGCGAGTCTTGTGAGCGCTGCCCGGATCCAGGAGCAGATCCCCTCGGGAGCTGCAATTTCTCCTTGCTCCGTCTTTGGGCGATAGGGGAAGGATTTGCTTCAGCCCGAGCCAGCACAGCTCCCCCCTGCCTGCCACTGGTTTATATTTAGCTGGCAGCGCATGGCCGCGTGGGCCTTTTGAAGACAATGTCTCCCAGCCCTCACCTCGGTGCTGCCCAGTTTTCCACAGCGGTTGAGCTGCTGCTGCCTGGGTGGAGAGCCGGAGGCTAAAATTAGCAGGGAGCTCTTCTCTTGCCAAATGCTGTGTCTGACCCAGCGGAGCCTGGCGAGGGGGAGAGGAACAGAGTCTTAAATCTCTCCACGCAGAGTGCCCAGCGTGCCTGCCGGCTTCTTGGGGGTCTCGTTGCAAGGGGTGGTGCCCCGCGGGGGGGGTGCTTGTGGGGATGCTGAAGCAGTGGGGAGAGTAAGGCATTGCCAGGATGGTCTCAGGACAGGGTAGAAAATCCTGATTCTCGGAGCTCTGTTTCCTTCTCAGTCTCGCTTTGAATATCATATAAACAGTCAGAGAGGCCAATTCTTGCTCCTGGATGTCTTCAGAGCTGCAGGCTCCCTGCTTAGGGAGAGGTTTTGAGGGCAGATGTGGGGTTTGGCTGCCGTAAGAAAACTAGTGTGTATTCACTGCTCCCACCCCGCCAGAACAAGCTGCTGAAGATTTCGCTGCCCCCAGAAGCTGCCCAACCTAAATGAGCGCTTGTTCGCTCTATATTACAGAGGGGTCTCCCAGCAGGGCAGGCTCCAGGAGGGAGTGTGGTGTGGTGGTTACAGCACAAATTTGGGCGAACAGGAATGCGCACCATCCCTGTCTCTGCTGCTCTGCAGCCGAGGCTTCAGAACGAGCTGCTTCAGCAGCCCGTGCCTCAATTAGCCTCTATGGCAAAGATGTCAATGATAATTCTTATTTATCCTTTTGAAATACTTAATGCCCGTGAATGGAAAAGCATTAATTGGGCTCCAAATGACTTCAGTGCAAGGGGAAAGCATGTTGTTTTGTTGACTATTGTGCCGGACCCAGCCTGCCCTGCTGGTACAGTCCTGCTGGTTTGGCTGCCCCAGGCATGCCACTACCCTGTCTTTTGAGAACCAACTTTGCTAGTGTGTGTAATGCAGCGGCAGGAACTCGTCTGGGCCCCCAGAATACAGGTCTCACCTCTGACCTTCCCCATTCATTGCACTTGCCTGAATTGCACAGGCTGGGGCAAGAAATGGGTCGAAGGATGCAGCTGAGGTGGGGACTTGGTCCCTAAACCCTATTCCTTTTGTCCGTGGCCTTTGGAAGGACCCGTGTACAGTATGTGCAAGGGCAGCACAACGGCAAACCATGACCGTTGTGGGGAGAACTGCCGTGGGTTTTGCATGTTATCGGTCCCAACAGCTCAGAAGGAGGCAGTCTGAGGGGCACCATGGGGGTGGTGGAGCAAAATGAGCACTGCTTGACAGCCTAATAAAGGTCAGACTAAATGTAAACAAGGTTTGCATTGAAATTTCTGTTTTTTCAGCAAGGGTTGGTGGGCACTGCTAGTGGGGAAAACTGGGCCAACTGCAGGAAGAAGAAAAAAACCAGGAAGGCACATTCATGGTCTGCCTGACAACGGTTTCTGCTGAAAGGGAGGTGAAATTCCCCCTTTCCTGCAAACAGCAGAGAAAGGAGAGCAGCTGGGAGGGCTGCACTAACTCCGTCTTATGCATTCAACCAGCTAACTTGGAAAGTGGCCTCTCCAGTTGCATGTGGAGGTGTGTACAGAGGATGTGTGCTAGCTCTCTGCCAGGTCTCCTACGGTAGGTGTACGGGAAGGAGAGAGCTCCAGGAACTGGAGGGGGTGCGTTACTGGCAGGGTCCGTCCTTGCTCCTGTCTCGGCTCTAGGCACAGGTGCCTCCCTCCTGCAAGCACCGCTCTGTGGTTTTCATGCTGGAGAAGTAAAGGAAACAAAACTTTCAAGTGAGTCCCTGGCTTCCCTTTCCTTTTCCCTGCCGGAGGTGGAATGAGGAGTGCGCATGTGAAGGACATCAAGGTATTTTTAGCGTGGCAAAGGCAAAATATAAAATATATGGGAAAATATTCCTCCTGCAGCAGCAAGAGGAATTGCGTTCTCTGTCAGACCAGCTCAGGGCTATTGTTCTTCCTGGGAAGGATTTATTTGCCTGAAACCCAGCAAGGTGAAGAAAGCACCACCAGCTGCAGACTTACTGGGAGACTCGGGGAAAAGGCGGCTGTGTCCTGCTCTTTCCCCTTCGTGCAAATCTGGCAAGTCCTCTAGTACAAGATTTCTTCCTGATGCTGGCACCCTGCATGCCTGGCAGCTCCTGGCTCTCTGTGCTGGCACTGGGAATGCACGAGGGCTGGGGCTGGAGTGATCCTGCGGGGCACTGGCA
The DNA here is from genome assembly GCF_964195595.1 of Calonectris borealis. NCBI lineage: Eukaryota > Metazoa > Chordata > Aves > Procellariiformes > Procellariidae > Calonectris > Calonectris borealis. The sequence goes on from NC_134312.1 coordinate 68,196,837, forward strand.
CTGCTGGGGCTGGGGGCTTAAGCCAGTTCTGTTGCTTCGGCTCACAAGCCTGAGAGGATGACTTGTCTTTTCCCAGCTGAATGCTGTTCTGTGATGGAAAAGTGGCTTCTTCCTGCGCTTGCTGGTAACAATGAGAGGGACCTCCTTGCTCTTAATAATCGTCATTTACTGAGGAGGGGGGGAAATTGTTCTTCCATGTTCTTGTCCCTTCGCTGAACTCTGTTCTGGCGTTGACTACTGGCAAAAATACTAATTTCTAACCAGACAGCCACTTGAAATGGCCTGCCTTTGCTGTCTGAAGCTATCCAGGAAGAGTCTGTCTTCCAGCTGCAGCGCTGGGCTACTCTGTCCATGCCAGGCAGGCTGTCAGCATCCCTGCCCAAGGCCCTGCAGAGCTGCTGGGAAGATGCTACATGACAGTAAGTGCTTTAGGTGCCATGCAGCATGGAGGATCCCCCCCCGCCCTAGAGAACGCATTGGGAAGGGGCTGGTGCTCCCCTGAAGCTGGCACAGCATGCATTGCCAGCACTTTGGCAATGGAAGGAGGGCTGGAGTATGACTTGGAGGGTGCCCCCATGTCCCTGTGCTAAATTTATTTCTGCAACCAGTCTGTTTAAAATCCACCATTGCAATATTCTGCTGCCTCCCCTCTGCAGAGTTGGGCATTTGCAAGGTCTGCTGAGATCTCTTCTCACAGTCAAGCTGCTAAAATCCCCAGAGATGCCTTTCTTGGGCTCTGCAAGTCTGCTTATAATTCTTGTCTCAGACCCTGAAACGGGAGTGGTTCAAGTGGGGTGACCTGCCGCTGTTTCCCCAGGGTGGTTCATTACCAGGCTGAGCAGGACCTCCATATCTCATGGTGTTAGATCTGGGTGTATTTCTCTATTGCTGAGTGACATGGTGCAAAGGCAGCTTAAGGCTTTAGTTACTGGAAAGCTTTTTCCAGGGAAGTGGGGCTTCATACATTGCTTGGCTGAGAGTAGAGGCCCCTGGAGGAAGGACAGCTCGGGTGATTGGTACTGGGCTGGTCCTCGAACTGGGCAGTGCTCGAGGGGTCTCCCAGAGCAGGCAGGTTCAAGTAAAGGGCGAGGGAGGGGGAGGGAAGAGAATGAGAGAGAAAGTGGTGATAGTGGGGAGGAAAGGATTTGAGCCACCTCTTGTGCTGGTAGCAAACGCTCAGGACAGCCCTTGTCCAGCCCTGGCCACCTTGGCAGTTCCAGCGGAGCTGCTCTGCTCCGAGGAAAAGGCAGAGGCATGCGGCATCGGTGCTTTTTCTCATTGTCCTGGTTCCAGCTGGGACAGGGTTAACTTTCTTCCCAGTAGCCTGGGGGGTGTGCTGTGTTTTGGGTTCGGTGTGAAAGGAGCGTTGATGGCCCATTGATGCTTTGGCTGTTGCTGGGTGATGCTTGCACCGGGAGGGGGGAGCACAGCCGGGGTGGTGGACCCAGCTGGCCAATGGGGTATTCTATACCATGTGACATCATGCTCAGTATAAAAACCAGGTGTGTGGGGGGGCTCGCCCCCCGTTCGTGACACGCGGTCAGCGGTCGGTGAGCGGTTCTGTTGTGCATTGCCTGCTTTGTGTATTCTGTTATTGTTGTTGTTCTCACTGTTATTATTACTGTTCTACTTAGTTTTATTTCAATTATTAAACTGTTCTTATCTCAACCCGGGAGCTTTCCTACTTGTGCCCTCCCGATTCTCTCCCCCATCCCACCGGGGGGGGTGATCGAGCGGCTGCGTGGCGTTTATTTTTGCTGGCTGGGGTTAAACCACGACAGTCCTTTTTGGCGCCCAACGTGGGGCACGAAGGGTTGAGATAACGACAGATTATTTAGAACATATTAAGGAATTTATATCTGGTAACATATTCGTTTGTTCGGCACCATGCTCTTGTTTTTACTGTACCTGTTAAAAATTGGAGTTGGGTTTTGTAGTCTGTTGTGCTCTGCCGTGATTAATGATGTTTTGCCTGGGAGATTTGTTACTAAAACGCTGGCATTGGGGGTTATTTGGTATTTGGGATTCGTAATGAAGCCGTTTCTGCATTTCGGGTACCACCTCATGGAGACCATTAGCAATTATACCTTTTCCTCCGAGAGATTTTTTATGGAGGAAATAGAGAATGGCACCCTCACTACCTTCATCTCCTTTGTTAAAATAACTTGCCAGTACCTTGAACATCCCTGGGTAGTTAAGATATATCTCTTGGTACTCCTTGGGAATATTGTTGCGGTTTTCTCCAAGGTTAGTAAGCAATTTAAGAATGTCATCCAGAGATCTGCCCCAAGGTTGGATAGTTATGAGTGGCAGGGCGAGTGGGATAGCATGGGCAAATGCCTAGGGCGATGGGCACCCCCAGTGTTCTGGAACTTTACCCCTGAACAAGTGAAGAACCCTGAAAAATTAGTAGAATATTTGGAAGAAGTATGCTGTCACCCTGGCCATTCCAGGGAGACGCAAATCACTACAATGTGCTGGGGCCTGGCCCACGCCTACCGAGCCCTGTTTAACACCACTCAGAACCCCCAAGGGGAAGGAAACGTCTCTGCAGCTGATGACAAAGCAACAGGCCCTGCGGCTACCCCACCCCCCACGGCAAGCACAGCAGCTCCCTCACCCCCCAGGGCAGGCACGGCAGCTACTCCGCCCCCTGCGACAGAGAACCAACCCATGCCGGTATCAGTCGCCCCTATACAAAAAAGAAAATGCACAAGAAAATCAGCTCGTCTAGTAAGGGATGAAGATGAACCAGGGCCATCACGAGAACAGGAGGAGGAGGAGGCAGAACCTGTAAATGAGATGGTGACCACCCGATCCCTATCCCTGGGTGAGCTGCGAGATATGCGAAAAGACTTCAGCCGTCGTCCAGGGGAGCACATTGTCACCTGGCTGCTCCGATGCTGGGATAACGGGGCCAGTAGCCTGGAATTAGAGGGTAGGGAAGCCAAGCAGCTGGGATCCCTTTCTAGGGAAGGGGGCATTGACAAAGCAATTGGACAAGGGGCACAAGTCCTCAGCCTCTGGAGGCGACTCCTGTCAGGTGTGAAGGAAAGGTATCCCTTCAAGGAAGATGTTATATGCCACCCAGGCAAGTGGACCACCATGGAGAGAGGTATCCAGTACCTGAGAGAATTAGCCGTGCTGGAAGTGATTTATGATGACCTGAACAACGAGCAGTTATCCAAAGACCCAGATGAGGTCAAATGCACCCGACCCATGTGGCGGAAGTTTGTACGGAGCGCACCAGCGTCACATGCAAACTCATTGGCAGTAATGACCTGGAGAGATGGAGAGGAACAAACAGTGGATGAACTGGCTGGCCAACTCCGGCAATATGAAGAAAGTCTCTCTTCCTCCCTACGGGCCTGTGTCTCTGCTGTGGAGAAACTGTCTCAGGAGGTCCAGCAAATCAAAGAGGATATGTCCTGCTTCCCCCCTGCACGGGCCAGCGTCTCAGCCATTAGGAGCAAACGTCCCTCTGCTCAAGAGAGGAGACATCGTGGGTACACACCCCGGGGCACCCTGTGGTTTTACCTGCGTGACCACGGAGAGGACATGAGGAAGTGGGATGGAAAACCTACCTCAGTCCTACAGGCACGGGTACATGAGTTGCAAGGGAAAACAACCACAAAAGGGGGTTCTTCCAGGAAAACCGCTGCTCCGATCTCCAGTGAGTTCCCCAGACAGAGTAGAAGGGCTGATTCCACTTCCGACCTTAACAAAGGGACTTCTGACTCATACTTACAAGAAGTAGATAGCGAATATGATGACCAGGACTAGAGGGGCCCTGCCTCCAGCCAGGTGGAGGAAAGGGACAACCGGGTTTACTGGACTGTGTGGATTCGATGGCCTGGCACATCAGATCCACAAGAATATAAGGCTCTCGTAGACACCGGTGCACAGTGTACCCTGATGCCATCAGGCTATAAAGGGGCAGAACCCATTTGTATTTCTGGAGTGACAGGGGGATCCCAAGAGTTTAACTGTGTTGGAGGCGGAAGTGAGCCTAACCAGGAATGAGTGGCAGAAGCACCCCATTGTGACTGGCCCAGAAGCTCCGTGCATCCTTGGCATAGACTACCTCAGGAGAGGGTATTTCAAGGACCCAAAAGGGTACCGGTGGGCTTTTGGTATAGCTGCCCTGGAGACGGAGGAAATTAAACAGCTGTCCACCTTGCCCGGTCTTTCAGAGGATCCTTCTGTTGTGGGGTTGTTAAAGGTCCAAGAACAACAGGTGCCGATCGCTACCACAACAGTGCACCGGCGGCAATACCGCACCAACCGAGACTCCTTGATCCCCATCCATGTGCTGATTCGTCGACTGGAGAGCCAAGGGGTGATCAGCAAGACTCGCTCACCCTTTAACAGTCCCATATGGCCAGTGCGAAAGTCCAATGGAGAGTGGAGGCTAACAGTAGACTACCGTGGCCTGAACGAAGTGACGCCACCACTGAGTGCTGCCGTGCCGGACATGCTAGAACTTCAATACGAACTGGAGTCAAAGGCAGCCAAGTGGTACGCCACCATTGATATCGCTAATGCATTCTTCTCCATCCCTTTGGCGGCAGAGTGCAGGCCACAGTTTGCTTTCACTTGGAGGGGTGTCCAGTACACCTGGAACCGACTGCCCCAGGGGTGGAAACACAGCCCTACCATTTGCCATGGACTGATCCACACCGCACTGGAACAGGGTGAGGCTCCAGAACACCTGCAATACATTGATGACATCATCGTGTGGGGCAACACAGCAGAGGAAGTTTTCAAGAAAGGGGAGAGAATAGTCCAAATCCTTCTGAAGGCCGGCTTTGCAATAAAACGAAGTAAGGTCAAGGGACCTGCACAGGAGATCCAGTTTTTAGGAATAAAATGGCAAGATGGACGTCGTCAGATCCCAACAGATGTGATCAATAAAATAACAGCCATGTCTCCACCAACTAACAAAAAGGAAACGCAAGCTTTCTTAGGCGTTGTGGGCTTTTGGAGAATGCATATTCCAAATTACAGTCAGATCGTAAGCCCTCTCTATCACGTGACCAGGAAGAAGAACGACTTCAGATGGGGCCCTGAGCAACGACAAGCCTTTGAACAAATTAAACAGGAGATAGTTCAGGCAGTAGCCCTTGGGCCAGTCCGGGCAGGACAAGATGTGAAGAATGTGCTCTACACCGCAGCCGGGGAGAATGGCCCTACCTGGAGCCTCTGGCAGAAAGCACCAGGGGAGACTCGAGGTCGACCCTTAGGGTTCTGGAGTCGGGGATACAGAGGATCCGAGGCCCGCTACACTCCAACTGAGAAGGAGATATTGGCAGCATATGAAGGGGTTCAAGCTGCTTCGGAAGTGGTTGGCACTGAAGCACAGCTCCTCCTGGCACCCCGACTGCCGGTGCTGGGCTGGATGTTCAAAGGGAGCGTCCCCTCTACACATCATGCAACTGATGCTACGTGGAGTAAGTGGGTCGCGCTGATCACACAACGGGCCCGAATAGGAAACCCCAGTCGCCCAGGAATCTTGGAGGTGATCACGAACTGGCCAGAAGGCAAAGATTTTGGGATATCCCCAGAGGAGGAGGTGATGCGTGCTGAAGAGGCCCCACCATATAACAAACTACCAGAAAACGAGAAGCAATATGCCCTGTTCACGGATGGGTCCTGTCGCCTTGTGGGAAAACATCGGAGATGGAAGGCTGCGGTATGGAGTCCCATACGCCAAGTTGCAGAAACTGCTGAAGGAGAAGGTGAATCGAGTCAGTTTGCAGAGGTGAAAGCCATCCAGCTGGCCTTGGGCATTGCCGAACGAGAAAAATGGCCAGTGCTTTATCTCTATACTGACTCATGGATGGTGGCAAATGCCCTGTGGGGGTGGTTGCAGCAGTGGAAGCAGAACAACTGGCAGCGCAGAGGTAAACCCATCTGGGCTGCCGCATTGTGGCAAGATATTGCTGCCCAGGTAGAGAACCTGACTGTAAAAGTACGTCACGTAGATGCTCACGTACCCAAGAGTCGGGCCAGTGAAGAGCACCAAAACAACCAGCAGGTGGATCAGGCTGCCAAGATCGAAGTAGCTCAGGTAGATCTGGACTGGCAACATAAAGGTGAATTATTTATAGCTCGGTGGGCCCATGACACTTCAGGCCACCAAGGGCGAGATGCAACATATAGATGGGCTCGTGATCGAGGGGTGGACTTAACCATGGACACTATTGCACAGGTCATCCACGAATGTGAAACATGCGCTGCAATCAAGCAAGCCAAACGAGTAAAGCCTCTTTGGTATGGAGGACGATGGTTGAAGTATAAATATGGGGAGGCTTGGCAGATTGATTATATCACGCTCCCACAAACCCGACAGGGCAAGCGCTATGTGCTCACCATGGTGGAAGTAACCTCAGGATGGCTGGAAACATACCCTGTGCCCCATGCCACCGCCCGGAACACCATCCTGGGCCTTGAAAAGCAAATCCTGTGGCGACATGGCACCCCAGAAAGAATTGAGTCAGACAACGGGACTCACTTCCGAAACGCCCTCATAGACACCTGGGCCAAAGAGCATGGCATTGAGTGGGTCTATCACATCCCCTACCATGCACCAGCCTCCGGAAAAATTGAACGATACAACGGGCTGCTAAAGACAACACTGAGGGCAATGGGTGGTGGGACATTCAAGCATTGGGACACACATTTAGCAAAGGCCACCTGGTTAGTGAACACTAGGGGATCTGTCACTCGAGCTGGCCCTGCCCAATCCAAACCCTTACGTGCTGTAGAGGGGGATAAAGTCCCTGTCGTGCATATGAGGAATATGCTGGGGAAGACGGTCTGGATTGCTCCTGCCTCTGGCAAGGGAAAACCTATCCGTGGGATTGCTTTTGCTCAGGGGCCTGGGTGCACTTGGTGGGTGATGAGAAAGGATGGGGAAGTCCGGTGTGTACCTCAGGGGGATTTAATTTTGGGTGAAAATAGCCAATGAACTGAATTGTACGATGTTAGTTATTACATAGTACTGTATGTCATCACTTTTATGGTTACCATATGCCATATTAACAGTATTACAGTAAGAATCACCCAGATTAATTTAGGATGAACGCCGATGAAACTGAGCAAGGTGCAACAATGATAGAACCGGACGAGCGCCCAGAACTGGCCTCCGCATGCAAGAGCCCAACACCACACACCATCTCTCCTGCCCTGCAAGACTGTTACGACAGGTGGAACCCGAAGTCATGGACTACATGAACTCAACGGACGTTTTAGAGGGATGGCCCATGGACTAAGGGAATGATATCTCTGTGTGTGTATATATCAAAAGGCAGGAAAAAGTAGCGCTGACTAATTGGAATGTATTGGAAAATGAGAGACCTGGGCATGATGTAGATGGTATAGAATAAGGGGTGGATATTGTCCTGGTTCCAGCTGGGACAGGGTTAACTTTCTTCCCAGTAGCCTGGGGGGTGTGCTGTGTTTTGGGTTCGGTGTGAAAGGAGCGTTGATGGCCCATTGATGCTTTGGCTGTTGCTGGGTGATGCTTGCACCGGGAGGGGGGAGCACAGCCGGGGTGGTGGACCCAGCTGGCCAATGGGGTATTCTATACCATGTGACATCATGCTCAGTATAAAAACCAGGTGTGTGGGGGGGCTCGCCCCCCGTTCGTGACACGCGGTCAGCGGTCGGTGAGCGGTTCTGTTGTGCATTGCCTGCTTTGTGTATTCTGTTATTGTTGTTGTTCTCACTGTTATTATTACTGTTCTACTTAGTTTTATTTCAATTATTAAACTGTTTTTATCTCAACCCGGGAGCTTTCCTACTTGTGCCCTCCCGATTCTCTCCCCCATCCCACCGGGGGGGGTGATCGAGCGGCTGCGTGGCGTTTATTTTTGCTGGCTGGGGTTAAACCACGACACTCATGAACGTAGTATATACGTTTGTACAGTTGCATGCATGATTCTTCTTTCATGCTTTCGAATTTTATCAGCTATGTCTGTGGTGGGTGCTTGGGATTTGTCATCTCACTATATGGCTTAAATGAAACCGTACAAATCCCTGTGTGCATTTCTTTGCATTCCTTTGTAAATAATCCCAATTTTTAAAAATTACTATTATTTAAAATATATGTGATAGTACTGTCTGGATCTGTAGCTTTGTAAAGAAATGGCTGTAACTTTACTCTCTGCAGGTGTGTGTATCTCAGGTTCTAAAGGCATTTCCACGTGTAGCATTTTCCACATATAGAGGGTCTCTGTGTGCTCCAAGTACTACCAAATCAGCCCAGAGTTCAGAAACTAGCAATTGAATCTCCCAAGAAAACAAAGGTCTAACCTAATTTTGCATCATGTGCTAAGATAGTCTCATGATAGCACCTTTTACATGTCCTGTGCTCCGAAGGCACCTGTGTTCCTCATGTTTGCTGAGCACATCTAACCAAACCTGTTTGCTCGAGTTAAGAATGATTGTTTCCCAGCAGAATTGCAGCACCTGCACTTCACTTTGTGTTGTTTCAGGTGGCCAGGGAATTTGATGCTGAGCTCCATTGCATGGCAGACAGTTGGGCTAGTGCTAGGGCAATTTTACATGCTCTTTGTTGACCCAAGGTGGCCCGCACAGAGCTGATCTGTAACGAACATCTAGTTGCAGCTCTTCCCTCCCGAGGAGGCCACGGTGTGAAGTGGAGGTGAGTTGAGGCTTTTAGCACCCAAGCAGTGTGCTACTGCTCTTAAATGACCTGCTGGCAATGCTCGGTGCATTGTCTTACAGACCAGAGGCATGTCTTCCACACCAGCTTTACGATTCTGCATAAAAGCCTTGCAGGCTGCAGTGGTTTCCTTTATATAGAGCCAGGGTGTGGGATACTTCATTACACTCTACCCTAATGTTTTAACATTAGGGTTAATGTTAAGACCCAGCTTGGGATTCATGAGATCATGGACTTGGATGCTGTGTTAAAACACTCTGAATGATGCAGGTTGCGTTCTGCACTTGCCATCAACCAGAGGAGCAAGTGGTTTCAGGCACTGTTAAATGAGCTTTCTCTCCAGTGTTGGCCCCTTGTTGACATAGGGTCTCTCTTGTTGTTTTCCCTCATGCATGGTGATAGCCAAGGATCCTCTCTGTGTAGGGTACTCATACATTGAAAGCACCACAGGCAAGAGACTTCAGTAAATAGTATTTGTCTAATAGGTACTGCCATCTCCCACATAAAAGTGTCCTGAGGAATCATTGTACGTACGTAGGCACATCACAGATGTGTGCTGCAATTTCTGTACCCGCTCCCTGCCCAGGGGAAGTCAGCAGCACCTGGATAACCCCAGTGTGTCCGTCAATGGTTGCAGCACATGCTCACTCCTATATGCCGCTGCACCAGTGGCTTCCCCACCCACACCGGCACGGAGGCACACCCAAAACCCCGCATCGCTCTGCTTCTCCCTGCAAAACAGCTCTCCTCCTGCCAAAAGGCTCCATCCCTTCATCTCTGAAGCTGTCTACCCGCCTCATCTCACAGCTTCACGCTCCTCTCTGCGCTCTCTGGGGGTGTAGATGTGCTCCCCATGTATTCACTTCTCTTCATACCTACCTGTCCACCCCAGCATGCGAGTACCCGCATGTCGCTGACCTCGCCTACTTAGTGCTCTTTCATAGTGTTCCCCTGCATGTTTTCATTCTTGAAAGCCTTGCTTTCTCCTGCCAAGCTCCTGGGACTGCACAGCTTCCTATATATTATAGTGGTTTTCCCTTCTGGGGTCCTTTAAGGTGGACAGCAATGTTCACAAATGTGGTAGGTCAGATCCTGGAATAAATAAGACATGACATGGCCATGGCACTTGCAAGTTTCCTTTCTAGGGTTGCAACCGTGCATTTCCATTTCAAATTCTGATACCATCCCACACCGCCTCCTCACCGACTTGATCCGTGCACCGCGGAGGGGAATCGCAGCCTCCCCCAGCACTACCCAGCAGACCAGCGGTCCCCTCTGCTGTTGCGCACCTGCCCCCTCTCCTCCTCCTCTGCGCAGGCCACTGTCTAGTCCTGCCCTTTCCCACCGAGTACCTGGCTACCGATGCATGTGCCTGTTTGCACCACGACGTGTGTTTCCACTGCAGTGAGCTAAGTCCGCTGAAGTAGCGGAGCTGGAAGAGGGCGGGAGCCTCTGTGCCCCTAAGGAGAGCGCAGCAGAACACGGGCAATGTATTGGCAATATACAGTCATTTGCCATTTTCTTTGTGGCCCCCTCAGCTACTCGGTGCAGCTCACTCAGGGCTTTCACACGGCTTTTCCTCTTCTTGGCCTGCAGCGTTCCTTGCTCTTCCCACCTTGGGTCTTTCTGCACCACGTATGCTCCTCTGCAGACCAGAACTATGCTCAGAGACACATTTATATTTAGAGCCTGTAGTTAATCAGGGAGTGTACTCATGTTCTTTTTTAGCATCCTGTTCCTCAGTTGTTTTACAAAAGCTTTCTTAATCTCATTTTGTTTAATCAAAGCTTTAAGATCTTCCTGTTTCTCTCCCCAGATGTTTCTTTAGTTTTCAAATGCTGGCAGGTATGTAAGTACCTGGAGGTACTGGGCACGTTCATAAAGAAAACACAAAGAAACTATTGTATCTCAGCGGGCAGAGATCTTAGAGCAAAGAGTTGTCACTTATCACTCACTAAGATGAAAAGAATATTGTTGCTGAAAAAAAAATTTAAAATTCTGATAAATCATTCTTAATTTCTGAGAGTCTTGTTTGTGCTCCCATTAGCCAAAATAACAGATATTATTACTAGTCGTCCAGTCACTGCAGGACCTTCTTAGAGGTTAACAGGGCACAGCAGCACACAAACAGCACCCAGGCAGTCTGTAGGGATCTTGAAATTTCAACCCTGTAACAAATTCTTCCCATTTTTCTATATAAAACTTCACAACTGAATGGTGTCCTTCTGCCTCGCTGACGCACGTGAGAGGGCCAGGTCTGCCTTGTCCGCATCTGAAGGGAACTTGCGCAGAGGGTCTCCTTGACAGCCCACATGCTCTGTGGCGTTTGCCAGATTTCCCGTCCCATCCCAGCCCATCAGTGCCTGACTGGGTAGCTCTCCTGCAGGAAGGCTTTGATGTGAAGGTCTGTACGGGGAGTTGGCGTCAGTTACTGCGTGCTGCCTCTCCGCTCGCCGGGGAAGGCTGTGCTGGCTCCCAAGAGCAGGGTGTCACAGGGAGCCTTTCTGCCTTCTCCCAGCTCTAGCTCATGGACCTTCTCTGCCTCGCCTGAGAAATTTAGCTTTAGGAATTGAGGACAAAGAGAAGCGGGGGTGCTATCAAAATGCATGATGTCAAAACCCCTCTGCCTTTCATTGTGGTGCTGGAGGTGCTGCAGAGAGGAGGCTGAGAGGTCATCACCAAGGGAACAGGATGTGAAGTGGGTGATGCTGGCTGAGGATGGGTGGAAACAGGGAAATTACAAGGATGAATCCAGACCCCAGCCACCCCCCTGGCTCAGGGTGGGTTGCTGCTGGTCTCTGGGGACCTACCTAGATCTCCTAATGACCCAGAGAAGTGCAAGTGAATGATAGACCTTATTCCCACAAGACCACTGTCACCTGCTCTTATCCAGTCCCCCATTCAGTTCTGCCACTTTTCCCACCTATCTTGTCTTGGACAGAACTGCCTCCTGGGCCAGCCTCACATGGAGCTGAGCTACTCCTGTCACAAATAACAACCCTACGTGGGCAGTGCCACAATTTAGGATACTTCTTCCTGGCCACATGCACATGGTTGTTTTTATCCATCTACTCAATCCGAGAGCAGATGCTGGCTCTATCAGGTCGTCTGGGCTTCTTGGCTTCAGGGCAACTCCTAGAAACCTCCTTGTGCAGCTATGGGCGCTGGTGGCAGTAAGCAACAGTAACTCTGAGGTACCCCACCTCATACCTGGCCTGAGCAAATCATTACCTGTGCCACAACGCTGCTGGGCAAAGGTCTGCAGGGACTCAGGTAACAATCCTGTGTGCTTTGCTTGGGGATCTGGCAATGGTGGAGTAAGAAACTGGGTAATCAAGAAACTGGGTAATCAAGATAGAGGCTAAACTGTGGTATGAGAAAGGGTTACAGCTGGACTGGGTGCCAGCGTATTTATGCATTTCCAGGCACCTATGTGTATCCTTCAGCAAAAAGGTATAAGCCAAATGGTTTTCCTCTGGAGATCAGTGGCAAAAATGCTATTGACCTCAAGTAGAGAGAGATGCAGCTTACTGCAGCTGGTTCTTCAGTGCCTTGTATGAAGGGGAGGTGGCCGGTAAAGCAAAATTCCTTCCCCCGGGGTACACTTGGCTGCTGCTAACATAGACCCTCAAACCTGCAAAAACCATGCCTGTCCACCATGCAGGCTTGGTAGGAGCATTTCAGTGCTGGTTACTTTGAATGAGACCTATATTCAGATGCTTCAGCCTGACACTGTTGGAGTTGCATGGTTTGGAGGAAAAGGCTGGAGGTGATACAGGTCTCAAACAAGTGAAATGGCTAGCAGCGTTGATAGGGAAGTCACAGAGGAGAAGGCTGCTATGCTCGGATTGTGTCTCCTGGAAGGGTTGCAAAGGGAGCAAGACACAGGGAGGCCAGGGATCAATGGGAAATAGCCAGAGCGTGAGCTAGGATTAGGGTTACAAATAAGCATCCAAGGAAACAACCGCAGAGCGGTCAGGATTAGTGGGTAATGGAAAAGACTAGGACTGGGTCAGCTGGGTGGGGATAGTCAGAGCCAGCAGGTTAACGCCATCCCCGAGGTGGATGAACTAACCCCTGGCACCGCTTTTGGGATGGGGAGCTGGTGAGGAACTGTCTGCAAGCATGTTTGTACAAGTGTATTTCCTATGTGAGTGGCCAAACGCCATCAGTTGCTTCCAAGAACCTCGTGTAGTTTCCAGACCTTCAGCAGGCCCGTACCTCAGCCAGGCTGTTTGTGGTACACAAGGACATGGTATCAGTCAAGCAGCCCACGCTGTTTGGATACCTGTATTAAGACAGCACGGGAGCCGCAGGAAGATGTCCATGTAGCAGCAGCATTTGGCAGCATCGTGCGCTGCAAGGACAAGAAGGTGCAGGGAGCTGCTCATGGGTCCTGTAAGGCTGTGGGCCAAGCACAGCTCTGGTTTGAGCAGGTGAACCTCCACCAAGATCCTCATGTACGTGCTAGCGCTGAACTGTACCTGGGAGGAGGAACATCCCTTGGCTGCACCCAGCTTCAGCTACTCCACAGCGGGACACCCTTCACCCTCCGGTCCCTTGCGCTGTTGTCAACCCGGGCTGAAATGCCTGGGTTTCCCCAGGGGTTGGCTTTAGGCAAGCTGGCCTCATCCCCAAGAGTTCCTATGGGAGGGGAATGTAGGATGCCACAGCAAGGTCCTGACTGCAAGAAGTGCCCTGCTTGACGTGGACGAACTTGCTGGTTTTGGGGCACCTGGGTTTGAAATCTGGGTCCTGGAAGTCTGGTTTTGCCCATAGCTGCTTTCGTGGCCATTTACTGATCAGCCCTCGCAGGAGCGTGAAAGAAGGTCAGAAGTTCACTGCAGGGGCCAAACGCTGTTCTCAAAACTGTGCTCCTCAGGGGAGTTACTCCAGAGATCTGTCCAAAAATATGTTTCTGAGATCAAAACCAGGCCATAAGGAGCTAATTAAAGTCAGGCCAGTATGAGATTTGATATGGTCAAACAAATACATCCTTCATTTGCATAACTGGATCCCTCTGAGTTACCAGCCTTGTCCGGAAAGGCCACAGTGACACCAGACACCATTTACCTGAAAATGAAAAACCCAAGCAAACCTCTTTCTGAAATTGTCACGCAGGGGGCTGCTCGGGAGGGTGCGCGACGCGGGAGTTACTCACTAGGCTGCATGGTAAAAATTGGCTGAGCAACAAAGCTGTCTGCCTTGCTTGCTGCAGCTAATCAAAACGTAAATAGAGTGAGGGCCAAGGGCTGGATCTAAGCCCACAGAAGCCAGTGGAAGGGCTCCCACTGGGTTGAAGCCAATGTGGTCCAGAGCAGATTTGTTTTAAAAATGGAAGAGAACATAAACAGGCATGACTGAGCTCTGACATTCCCTTGAACCCAATACAGAGCAGAGCAGCTAGCTCTGTGTGCTTCAGTGCTCGGGGCTATCATGAGCTCTGAGAAGGACCAAGGGGGACGAACAGCGAAGGTGGCCGAGGCAGAAGAGATTTACTTGTGACAGGATTTACTTGTGTAAGATATCTATATCTACTTTTCTTTTTCCCCATGAAGAAAGAAGGATTAAAGCTGGTCCTGCAAGAGAATTCAAAGTGGCTCTAGAAATGAAATCAGTCTCTTGGTTTCCTTCAGTCCCATAGCATAAGGAAGTTATGCCATTAAATTAAAAAGCGTTATTTGTGAAATAAGTCTATCACGTATGGGCTGGGGAATTTCAGCATAGTTAATTCAGTGCTGCAGGAGCCAATGATGCAAGTGGCGTGGCTGGATTTTTTTTTTTTAAGGGTTGGATAATTTTATGACTAATAGTAACACTTACAACTATGCATGGTAAGAGAAGAGTAATCACAATTTGTGCTGCAGGGCATAAGCTGACTGTTTGCACAGGTCATGAGGACATTTTTTTTTCTCCTCTGTAAAGTAATACAGCTAAAGGTACTTTTGAAGGTTGTTTTCTTCTGCCTTTTAAACATCAGACGTTGGCCACTGGTCAAAGGTAAATTATCTGATGGGATGAACCAATGGTCTGATCTGCTAATTACTAAATTCCTACGTAAGGCTTTTATTTCCTGCACAGGGAGGTACCGTGCATACGCTGCGCCTTTTCAGAGAGACCTTTTTTTGTAAGATGGAATTAAAGCACCAGCTCTGGTCCCTAATTGAAACCAGCAGCATTCAGTAAGTTTGGACCACATCTGCGTGCTGAGTAGCCCTAGGCGGGCCTCTGTGGTTGCTGTTCCATGCAAGGGAACTGTATTTCTGGCAGAAGCTCTTAGAGTTGAGTGAAGAAATTGCAATAAATAATCTACCATATTTATTTCACTTTGTGTGTTTGCTCGTGGAACTTCCAGGAGCAGATCAAAATCTCCTCACATGTATTTGGTGGTGTTTAGCAACAGTTCATTACATGGGCATTGCTTATTTTTTTCCTCCTGATTTGGCTAAGGCGAGCTCTTTGATAATCCAGGCCTGTTGTGAATGCTTGTAAGAAGTGAATTGAAAATTGGCCCTCTCTGAGTAAACAAAAACAGGGGTGGAAAATATGTTGGGGTTGATTTTTCCAGGGTGGTTTAATCGCCCAGAAAACTGGGAGAAAGCTACCTTAATTACTGGGAAGATGAGTGGTAAAAAGTATCTTTTTAATGTTGCTGGTTGTGGCAACTTGGTTTTGCTCTGTTCCTTCCGCTCCTATAGCCGTACAGCTCCATGCAAATTGTATACAGCTGTGCGCACAAAAGAGCAGCTGGGCAGTTTTGACCATTGGGCAAGATCCTTGGTGGGTGGTGGTTTTTTTTAAAGAGCAAAAAATAACCTGGCTTGTTTTTTCAGCTTGTGGTTTGCAGCACCATCGGTTAGAAAACATCCTTTTGATTCAAAAACTGAGCAAACTGGAGAAAGCTACTAAGAGAGAGAAAATACGGGATACTGAGGTGCTGTCCTGTATCACCTCTTTGACTGTAATTGCACTTTGGTGTCTAACGGGTCCCGATTAAAGCCTGCACACCGGCTCGCTGAGCAAGTGTGCTCCGCTCCGCTGCGGCTACTGCCTTGCTCGTGGTGTTGAAGCAGCTGGGATTTCACTAGGGATTTTAGTACGGGGGTCTCCCCAAATCCTGCTCCCACCAATCCATTCGAGTTCAATGCTATACCTTGTCCGACTGGGGAAGGGAAAGAACTTCCTTTGCTGTGACAAATGTGACCCTACACCATAAGGACGTTAGCACTAAGGGTTCCCCCTGGCCCTTGTAGCAGGTCAGGAGTCAGCAGGGCTGTTTGATATCCATCACACCCAGCCCTTGCTGGGGCTCTGGGAGTCTCCTGGAATGGTTTAATTGGTGCTTTTCTCATGTTTGATATGAGGAAGTCCTGGGTGGGAAGAATAGCTTATAAATTTTTCTCATATGACAATTATTCTTTTCTCTATCTCGTCATTGCTTGTTTTCTTAGCTTTACCCTGGGGTAAGGGATGAGTCATGAAATCTAATGGGCTTTCATGAGAAGAGCCTTGGGCACCGAGCAGGGAAGGACCAGGGAGCGGCGGCTGGTTTCTGGGGGGCTATGACGGAGGCACGAGCTGTCCGCGGCCTCCAGACGAAATGTGGTGGTGCCTCGAGCTCTGATGGTGTGGGAGGCTGCTGGGGAAGCCCCCTCGGCTGAGGTGGAGGTGTCCCCCGGGGGTGCTGGGCTGGATGGGAGCCCTTCTTGTCCCTCAAGCTGGACCCATCAGGTCGTCTCCACCCAAGGTGCTGGCAGGAGGCCGGGGCAGCTGAGGAGAGCAGTATCTTGGCTCGCTCACCAACCTGCTCAGATGGCGACCTGGCCCAGAGTCAGCCCTGGGGCTTGACATGGCAGCACCACAGCCGGGCCCGGGCGCGTGCTTGCTCGTTGCCTCGGCAGCAGGCGGATTGCTTACGGCCAGAGAAGAGGAGATGAAAGGGAGAGGAGGGACTAGCTATCATTTATTAATGCTATCGGGTAGCGTTTCTTTCCAGTGCTGTAAGGCTTAGGCAGGACTTGCAGGCAGCTGGTGAAAGAGGAGACAGCTCACCAGGAAACACGAGAGAACTGGAAGGAGGAGTCTCAGGAGGGTCGCTGGGAGCTGGGAAGGTCTGGGTGCTCCCCAAAAACTGTCAGAGGCTGGAAGAGTCCGAGAGGGCAGGGGAATAACAGGGGGCATGGGGAGGCTGACTGAGAAGGGATGGGAGAAACTGGACGGTCATCTTGTTATTGCAGAGTTGGTATTAAAAAAATTTAGAAGCATCCTAAAAATTTCTATAGTTTGGTGGAAAATTATGCATGCTCTACATGTTTTTTCTAACTTTCTTTAACAGTCTGTAGCAGGGATAACATTGCTGATTAAACTCTTCTTTTACTTGAGATGGCCCAAAATAGTTAGAGATGTTCATAAAGTGCATCCCTCCGCAAGGGTCGCTTACAGCAGCTGAATGCTTCAGCGACCAGATTTCACCAAGGGTCTGGGGCGTGCTGTGTGTCTCATCTGGTTTTGTGACAATGATGCTTTTGATCATATGCAAAGATGCATAAAAAAATGTTACTCTGACATTCCCCAATTATGCAAAGTTATAAGCATTTGAAGTTAAATCCGGTGAGGCTTACTTTGCCAGCTTCAGAGCTGGAGAGATGCAGAGATTCCTAGATGATAATTCTTTTTTTCTTTCGCTAGAAAACTTTTTTTCTTACTTCTAATGAGGATCAGAGTTCCCCGGGGGCCTGATTTTTCTGATAGGACCAGCAGCATTTCTGTAACAAGTCCGTGTGAGCCTGAGTCCGCAGACCCCATGAATCAGACTCTCCATCCTTGTCATTTGTTTTAGAAAGTGAGATAAATGAGCCCCCCCAGTACTCCTGGGAAGCACACAGATTTGTGTTTTTCTCACTATCAAATGGTGACTGAAAAATGGTCAAGGAGAGCACGCCGGCATCCGGGACGTGCCTGAATTTCACGAACTCTGTGAATGCAGTCGCATTCGTAGGCTAATGCGTCCCTATTGACACTGGTGCAGTGAGTACTCATTCTGTATTTACTCTGCGTGATGTTTGTCCTGTTACTTCATTGGTGCTGCCATTAGGATTACTGAATTTTCAAACATCAACACAGCTGCTTTTCAGACAGGGTGAAAGCTCCATCTTCGCAGTGATGAGATGTCAAAACCAGTGCTGAACAAACACCTAATGTTTCAGTCAGTATTGCAAAAAAAGCATAATAAAATTCAGTCAAGCAGCACAGTTCCTTAAAAGCAGGTAAAAATCAAGCGTGTGATATATGTTGTGTGAGTGCCACTCTTGGTGTCAGCTAAAAGAACGAAGGCTTTTTACACAACACAAGAGAGCCTTGTTGGGCCCTTCTGAACCGGTGCCGTCTCCATTTCGTGCACTACGCCAGGCGTTCCTCCTGGCTTAACTGTCGCCGAGACCCAGGGCAGAGCAGCAAAGAAAGGAACCTGGCAGAGGTGAGCAATTTTGTTTGTTTGCCAGTTTACCTGTTAGTGTATTGCATCACAGCAGGACTTTTTTGGATGGATAAACTCCCAGACAATAGGCTGCTTACAATCCCATTGCATCATTTTGGCATCAATTCTCCAAGTAGAAGAGCGTGTCTAACAGTGGCAGTTACGTGTATTATAAAATATAATAGACAAAGCCCTAACATCCTGCAGCAAACAGGATTTACGTTCTGCTCCAAATTTTATAAATCCTGTGAAATGCTGATGTGGTAGCCTGTATGTTATTCTGTGGTTGCTTTATTTCAATGAAAAAAATCGGTATCTCATTAATATAGCAGGGACATGAATAATAAACTTAGCTTACAAGACCCCTCATTATTCCTTCTAGCATTCAATCTCTTCTCTTTTGTCCCTCCATTCTCATTTTTCAGGATCACAAAGATTTTTGATCACAGACTTGAAACACTGTGGAGAAGGTGGATTTCTAACGGGGAGGTGGAGAGCACAGAAAGACAGAGGAAGGCTCACAGTGATTTTGCAGACTCTGAAGTAGTTAATTGTATTGCCATTTTAGGTTGGACTCTAAAAAGGCGCATGTGTGGCTTGGCTCAAATCCCAGCACTTTCTCTTGGGACTTCTGCTTCCAAGGTACTTACAGGCAGATTTTTCAAAAACAGTGAAGTTGTAAACTTTTGGGGTTCAGAGTTATCAATGTATTTAGATGACAGGCTGGTTTAAAACTACTTTCACAAATGATTTTTGCCTCATGCGGTGAACAGACTGGAGTTAACGTTGAACAAGGCAAATAACAGCCCTGGACTTCAGGAGAGCAGACTTTGCCATGTTCAGGGACCTGCTTCAAAGAATCCCATGGGAGACAGTCTTAGGGAGCAGAAGAATAACCCTATGTCCTGGAACAGGCAGCTTTACAGGAAAGGACCTTGAGATCCTAGTGGCCAAGTTGAACCTGAGCCAGCAATGTGCCTTTGCAGCAAAGACCAAGAGTCTCCTGGGCTGCATTAGGTCAGATTGAGGGAGGTGATCCTTCCACTCTGCTCAGTCCATGTGAGAAATCTGTAGCACCGTGCCCAGTTCTGGGCTCCCCAGATGAGAGACATGGACACGCTGGAGGGAGTCCTGCCAAGGGCTATGAAGGACTGGAGCATCTCACATACACGGAGAGGCTGAGAGAGCTGGGGCTGTTCAGCCTGGAGAGGAGAAGGCTCAGGGAGATCTCATCCATGTGTATAAATACCTGATGGGAGGGACTAAGGAATAAGGAGACAGACTCTTCTCAGTGGCATCTAGGGAAGGGACAGGAGGCAATGGCCGCAAACCAAGCCAGAGGAAATTCTGTTTAAACATAAGAAAAACTTTTTTTTACTGTAAAGGTGGTCAGACATTGGAACAGATTGCCCAAAGAAGTTGTGGAATCTCTGTCCTTGGAGGTATTCAACACCTGACTGGATGTGGCCCTGCACAACCTGCTCTAGGTGACGGTGACCCTGCTCTGAGTAGGGGTTCAGACTAGATGATTTCCATAGGTGACTTCCAACCTCAGCAATTCTGTGGTTTTGTATTAGCGTTCAGAAAAAAATAAATTAAAAGAGTAGTCAAGAATGGACTGCCCTAGGCTATTTGTGGAGCCTGGGAAGTCACAGGCACACACAGTCCTTATCTCCATCCCAGGAGACACCACATTAGGAATTTTTCCCGTAAAACAGTGTATAGCATATAAACTGTACTGCAGTGTTTCAGGGCACCAGAGCTGAGGTCTGATGCTCCCCTAGCTATGTATAACCTGGAGCTTTGTGAGTTACTGGGGTCAGAGGCACACAAAGGACAGACGATGAACAACCAGTCCTTTGGCAAAATGCACTGGAGAAGCCAGCTGCTTTCACTTGCCTTCAGTTTTGGCATGAAATGGGTATTTTGACATATGTGGTTAAGTTGTATAAGGCGGTATGCTTATACCATCATGGAAAGGGAGTGAAATCGAGCAGTTAGCGGAGCTCAGTAGGAATCGCACCAGGAGCCTGTGGAAAAGATCAGTAAAACTTAGCAAAGAGGCTGAGAACAGAGTTTGGATGAAATCTCAGGTCAGCATGTAAATAACCAACGTCAGATGGCATTTTCATTGGATATTTATTCTGGAGCTGGTGCAGGAATTACTGTGTGAGTTTCCTATACTGAATTACACAAGAGGTGGATTGGACAGTCATGACGGTTTCATTTGTCCTTAAGTTCATTAGGCACTTGCTGGGCGAGCGCTGGGCAGTAGGAACCCCTCTTCTTTGGCTCAAGGAAATTTCCAACGCGTTGGAAAGAAAGTGATTATTTTGCGATCAGTCCTCGCAAGCCACCTTAAGCAGTTGGCAGGGTGATTTTAGTGCTCTGGTAGAAAGCTGTAGCACGGTTAAATATTCCACTGAAACAGGATAGCTCTGTAAGGCACGCTGGCCCAGCTCCAAGGCGACTAACCCGGCCGTCTCCTTCTGGGTGAAGGATCACCTCCTGGAAGCCCTCAGGAATGCCTGCTGGTGGCAGGGATTGCTTGCGGAGAAAGGGGGCCCCGCAGCAGCGTTTGGCTGGCCCCTGCAGTCTGGGCTTCGAAAAGTTCAGCTGCGTCTCAGCTTGTGAATGGCTCCAGGTTTGTTCTCTCTGGGACAAAGAGTGGTTTCTGTGAACTCCTCCTGGTTCCCACTTTCTTGGTGATTTTTGTCAAGTGTTTTGCACAGGCTGGTTTGAGACCCAAAGCAGGACATTGATGTGGGATTTAGTTAAGAAAGAGGAGAAACAGTACTTCAGAAGTTGGTATTTTGGAATTATGTCATTGGGTAAGGGCTCTATAAAGAGAGTTTACACAACCCTGATTCTTCCCCATAGCAACCCATGTTGTGTAAATAAAGCCGGCCATGAAGCAAGAGTCTGTGCTTTGCAGCCCTTCCCATTGCGCGGCGTACATTTGCTTGGGCACGGCATACATTTGCTTGGAGGCACGATGCCCGAAGGGAGAACTGGCAGCTTGTTTTGTCCACGTGAATTTTGAGCCTCTCTCATGGAGGGGCTCGAGCGTGCTCTTGCCCCCTTAGTACTCCGAGGCTTGATACAGTTTTTTAAGACGTAGGTATATAGGATTTTCCGTAACATATCAAACCGTTAGTCCACCTGGCATGTTTGTCTGCCCCGCACTAGCCATCAGTATTTAATGATTCAGAGGAAATCGGTGTTACAAATCGCACCTTTGCCAGATAGAGATGGTGGCGTTGGGTTGAGAGGCGCATGCACAGTTCTTCCGCAAAGAGAGCTGAAGGCTGGCATTTAGGGTTAGAGGCCAAATGAAGCTTTGGGCTTAGATTTGATGTTGTCAGCATCTGATGAGAAATTTCAGACGTTCTTGAAGAACATCCTGAAATTCCAGTTGCTTTTTGCTGCCATTTTAATCAACATTTGATCATATGTAAACCTGAACCAGAAGCTGTAGTTTTGAATTTTGAATCAGAATTGTGGACGTAAACTTGAACACAGGGATTGCATCCAAGTTTCTGAAATTCTTGGAGTAGTTTTAGAGACTCATCCAAAACCCATTAACATTAATAGAAGGACTTCGTCTGACTCAAAATTCAATCATCAAATCGTTTCTGCTCTGACGTACCTAGAAAGCAATACCAAAGCAGTACCTCAACCGCTGCGCTGTCAGTTCATCTTTGTTTAGAAGGCTTGTTATATTTCTCTGGTTTTGGTACTTATCAGTATGCCTGCTTTTCTTTCCTCCTCCCCATAGCTGTCAGATAACTGTTGTGTTGTCCCACATTTAGGGGTGTCCCTGTCTTCAGGGCTTTGTTTGGTGTCAGAGCAGGGTGTCCCGCGCAGAGCCCTGGGAAGAGCAGTCGTTCTGCTACTGTCAAGAACGTAGGCAAATAAAAATAATTTAAACAAAACCTAAGATATTTCTGGAGCGGCCTTCAAGAGTGGCACTTCCTTGCCTCAAGGTCGGGTCAACCCTACCTGCACCGTTTCTGGCGGATGTTTGTCCAGCCTGTTCTTTAATTCCTCTTTTCCTTTAGTCTCGTCCCTAGGCTGCCTCCAGTCACCACTGAAACTGGTAGCGTAGGGTTGTAATTTTGTCGCAACGCTCACAGAGACCGTGGAAACAATACGTTTCAGTGGGAGTGGATTACTGCCTTCGAGGTGAATTCAGGGGAAGAAAATGGCTACAGCAGCTTTGAGCAAAATGGCAAATAGAAATGGCAAGTATAGAAATAAATAAGGTGTGACTTTTTTTTTTTTTTCATGGAAGCAGTGGATGACATTTTCTACAGCACAAAGTTCCACAGAACTTGACTGAAAATCAAGCTGCAAGCAGGTGTTTTGGGAATGCTGCATCTACGTGGAAATGGCAAGCTGTTGAGTCTTTAGGAAAATCCCCATCCAAGATAAAAGAAATAATGTGTTAGCTATGTTCGGTAAAGCAATAACAAATGCTGACTTGAAGGTCTATTGCACAGTTGATGTTCAGCTTCACATCCTAGGCAGCTCCTAGGATGTGTTAAAAAAAATCTCTTGGAAAGCTCTTTGAGCAGTCTGTGTGCTGCAGTGTTTGGATCAGTTGAGAAAAATGCACTTACCAAAGCTTTCTGAAAGCTGCATGGATGACCCGTTGAACTTTCTTGGGCACAGTCTTGTTGCAAAAAGAAAAACAGATGGCAAAGACTGCTGAGCATAGAATTGCCATTTTCTTTCTTTCTTCATTTTTGCAGGTACCTCCCTGTGCTCAGGGCAGGGAAGCCGCATACATATGTTGCTTCTTATTCATTGCATTTATTCAGATACCGTGGACATCAAAGCAACAGATTGGTTCATGGTTGAAAGCATTCAGAAATGTGCTTCTTTTTGCAAGAAGTCCTTACTGCTGTTAATGATGATGCTGTACATACGAATAAAAGTGGGCAGGAAGCTCCCAGGTCTGTCTCCAAGTGCAGTGCATATGATTTGCTGCACTGAGCTGGTGATATATGGAGGCAAACGTTAGCTTTAATTAACTTGTTACTGCAGTAGAACAGGTCTTTATTGCCTCTCGTGTCTCTAAGGGCATAGCTTCACCGGTGCCTCCAGACGAAGGGGAGAGTGCCAGGAATACCACTTTCAGTGATCATAACCAGGTGGAACATCTGCTTTTCATGCTAGTCACTTTGAGGGCCAGATAGGAATTTTTTAAGTTGTTGTTATTATTTTTATTTAAGGAAAAAAAAGGGCAGACTGTGTGCAGAGCTGCAGAGTGTGAGTCAGCAGTTGAGGATGTGGTCACTGGGAGTGAATTGGTAGAAACCCATGTAGATGTTCCAGGATTAAAGGTATTTTTGTTCCAAAAATAATGTCAGATGTTACCGTTTACCAAAAAAAAAAAAGGGGGGGGGGGGGGAGAAAAGCATGAAACTGGAATCCATGAAGTAGCAAATTATTTTGATCTTAAAAGCAAGAATAAAAATCAAAACTTAGACTTGTATCAAAACACCTGATTCTGTGCTCTTTTGTCAACCTGCCAGTTTTTCCAAGCGCTGCAAGTATTTGTAATTCAAGCAAGCCAAACATCTTGATCTTCCATCAGTAAATGGTTTGATGCAAATCCCATGTTTTATAGACAATGACTGGCAAAAGCCTGGCTTGGTAAGTGCGATACTGTGATGTGAACTACTCAAATACCTTCAATCTTGGTATGACTGGAAGCGGCTCTTTTTAACACCGGCTGCAGCTCTTTTGAGAAATCTATTGCTGTGCATGAAGAATGTAAAAAGTGAGAGACTGTTTGCTTTTGATGGCAGTGTAGAGAGACAGCCTGTGTGCAGCACAACGTCTGGGGGACAAGCACACTGTAATTGCAGGACAACTGCCACGCGTTCTGTAAATTAAAGAGTTGAACTTGCAAGCAGTTAATGATTTTAACTGCACAGCTATTATGGCCGTAATGTTGAAAACATATTTCATTATTTATAAGCTTCTACATGTGTTTTGTGTGGTTGAGATGACCCGTGGATGACTGCAAAAGAGTAGCAGAATAGAAAGCATTTCTCCCCCCTTTGCTGTGGAAGTTAGCAGTGCCAAAATCATGGTCTTTATCTTATGTTCCTAAAAGCAGTGGTAGGTGCTGTTTTTCTGAGGCTTCATTTGAGTCAATGTTGCCTCCTTCCTCTGAAAAACAAAGTGCCCTGCTCTTTCCCCTTCCCCAATCTAGTCCTTCACGGCTCCTTAGTGCAACTTTGCAGAGGCAGAAGAGAGGAAGGTGAGGAGGGATTAAGTTGCATGGTGGAAGAGGTGAGGATGGGCAGGAGAGAACATGTCTCCATTGCTCAGGGCCGCTGTTGGCTGTCATCGCCCCGGGCAGGGGATTACAGCTGCGCAGCCAAAGCTGGGCCTCTGTGGCCGGGCACCTCAGCTGGCTGCAGGTCGTAGCCGCCCTTCCACGCTGGCATCGGCTCCTGAACCTCCTCTGCCTTCGGCTTGGCAAGTGCAGATAAGCAATAGTTTGCAATTGTTTTACTTTAGCACACACTAGGTTGAAACAGAGGCATTTCTGGAGCTGACTTATGAGCTCAGCCCCGTAATTTTGAAGGATGGTGCAACTGGCAGCAACATCATGAGCTTTCTCACTCAAATCCAGCAATGCAGCTCCATGTGCATATCCTCTCTGAGCATTCAGGAAGCAGGCAATATTTGCCAGGTAATCTGTGGCATAGGTGGATTTCATGATTTAACGAGGGCAATGGAAAATTTTAGTGGCAGAAGCAAGATTTGAATTTTATCTTCCACAAAACAGATTAGTGCCCCAGCCATTGCTTATCTGTTCCTCCCTTCCTGTATGAAATACATTTCCTATACCTAGAGAGCACCAGCAGCAAGGTATTATTAGGTGGGTGAGTCTGCAAGTGAGACTGCATGAGTGCCCTGGGTAGTTACGTCTGCTCACTTTCCTCTCGTTCCTGTGTGCTCTGCCTTTTCCTCTGTTATACTTCATGTGCTTTTGATGTTCTGCAGCTTATTGTCAGAGTTTGCAAACTCACAGACAGCAAAGCCATGCAGTTTCACAAAGCAGTGAATCAGAGTTGTAACTGGAGGAAGAATGGAGTAATTTATGTCTGCACACGCGGTCCCTAACTTGCAATTTATCCCTGGAGGAGGTCAGCAGTCGTATTTGCAGGGTTCTGCGTTAACCAGAAATGGAAAGGTTTGCAGGGCTCCCTCTGTAACACCAGGTTTCTTAACTCATTGAATCCTTTTAACTCCAGGAGCGTTGTTCTGGTCTTGATCTGAGGGCAAGGAGTTCACTCTTTTCTGCCTATGCCTTTTATTGACTTAAATAAGTAACCAGAGAGACTCTCTCGGCCCGGCTCTACCCTTAAATGATTTTTTTGGTAGTTTCTCTGGCCCGCTGTCTGTGATTCGTGACTTGACCTAACCTTTGCTCACCCCTATGGCCAGAAACCATTGGCTGTTCCTTTTTACTTCATCCTTCCCCCACATCTCTGTTTTCAGGAGGTCGGTTTACACCTCATCTTTATGCTTTGTACGCTTGGTGTTGTGGGGCTGCATACGTGTGTGTGTGGTAGACCGGGAGGTGGGTGTTGCTTCCACTGCAGCGTGGCACTAGCAGTAGGGGTTTGCTCTGGTCGGGGTGCATGAAAGGCATGTCAAACTCTCTGAATACCCCCTTCCCCAGAGAACGATGCAGCACTGTCTCGGCCAGGTGACAAGGAGATGGCCGCTATCAGGCTGCAGCCGCAAAGCCACGCTGCCTGGGGCGCACAGCACAGCGTGGCAGCCTGTCCCCGTGATCTCACTGGCCAGAAGTATTTGGTTGCTGGACCACAATCTCACTGCCCGTGGCAGCCAGCGTCATGTGGCGGGGTGAAGGCACTCCCAGTGCACTGCCTACATGAGTGGGGTATAATCTAAATGAGAGTAACTGGGGCAGAAGGTAAGAGTTGAGGTTTGTGTTCAGGGCAGGAGGCTTGATGCATATGCGTGTGAGAGACTGCAAATAGCTCCCTGAGTTGAGCTCCTATGTCCTGTTCAGTTTCAAGCAACCTTCCCTAGCGTCTTTTGGACTAGTATGTTTGCAAGGCACCTAATGGTAATATTTGGGGGTATTGAGTACTGCATCTGCATACCTGTTCAGCAGGAATAATACTGGGAAAGATCTCAAATCACATTGAAGTCCCATGGGATACCAGCAACTTGAAAAAATTCAACCAGGATAAGAGGAGAAATAAGACCGTCCAAGAGACTGTTAAAACATCATGCCATGCTGAGGGGTCTGTGGGCACTCTGGGTAATGAAGAACAAAACCCTTCTTCATACCTGCCATTTTTTTCTTGCCCTGTCCCTGCTACAAAAGAGGAGGAGGACGGTCTCGGATCAGAAGGAAAACGCTTTTTGTGCAAACCAGCCTGTGGACCTGCTGTTTCCTGAGGCTGCTGAGTGAAATCATTTAGCAGAGTTACAAAAGGGCTGGATAGCATGTGGGCGTAATAGCATTTGCAGCTATGTAAGCAGCAGTAACAACAGCAGAGTAATCAAATCTCATCCTTCAGAGGGGAAGCTGATCACCTGAGTTGGTCTGGGATTTCCCCCTTGCGCAATTGCCAGGTACCTTCACAGGCTAATTGAAATGTCAAGTGCCGTCTGGGGCCAGGGGCACGACAGTGGCTTGATGGATCTAATCTCCGGACAGACAGAGCAGCTCTGGTCATGCTCCTGCCCCGAGGCCTGATAGCTCCCTGGGTACTGCCCTCTGTTATCTCTGGCTGCGGCTTTCTGCTTTTTTTCTTCCCCCCCCTTGAGCCGGGCTTCAGGTGCATCGCTCTGGCAGAGTCATAACTGCTGGATGAGATCTCCCCATCTCCACTTGCTGTTCCTGCAGCTTCCTTCGCTGACTTTTAACCTGAGAGCAATAAAAAGCATAGCTGAGAAGAGGCAGACATGACCCTGGGCCCTGACCGGACCCAAGGCAAGAAACAGCTTCATCTTATTTCCTCTTGTTACAGCTTTTCTGTCCCTTAGCGGTTGGTCTGCTGGCTCTTTGGGCAACTGGCTCCAGGCCGGCTGCTTCTTGTGGGGGTTTCTGCTGCAGCATCTGTCTCAGCCTCCTCTTCAGCCTCTTTTCCTTTTCTTTGTGTCCACCTGCCTCTGTTTCCAGAAGCAAGCTCAAGTCCTGAGGGCTTCCCATCTCAAATCCAGAGGGGCAGCTGAGGCTCAGCCCCGCTGGGCATTTGGGTCCTCAGCAGGCAGCTGCCAGCCTGCCTGACGGGAACAGGGAGAAGAAGGACCCCTTTTCTCTGAAGAAGAACCACCTTCACGTTTCTGGGCAGTGGCTGACTCCTATGAGGCTTGAACCTTGAGCCACTGGTGCAGAAAAGTAGAAAGAAGGGTGGATATCTGCTTGTAGAAAGGAGGTCGGCCCAGTGTCTGGTTGTAGACATGGGGAAACGGTCCTGGAGGTTGAAGTAAGGATAAAAAAAAACGCAGTTTGGGTGCGCTCTGCGCAAAACCCCTGTCATTGCCATGAATCTCTCTGCCCTTCTGCCCCTCCACAGTGCCTTTGAGAACATCTCCTTGCTCATCAGGTCCCTCTCGGCACAAAATCGTACAAATCTCTCCGTCCACCATGCTCTGGTGCCAGCTGCGCCATCGCTGGTCTGATGTCATGCCGTGCGTGGTATGACTGCAGGTCACTGGAAGCGTAGATGCTGCTCTACCCTGGCTACAGCGGCATCCCCCTCTCTGGGGTCTGCTGCGGTGCTTGCGTGGCCACCAGCCAGCTCAGTTGGGCAAGCTGGCCCAGCAGAAAGCCATGTGCCTTTCTCTCCTCTGGGATGGATTTTGGGTGAATCACTGCCCTGAACTATCCCTTGTGGCCAGGGGGAGGCTGGTCCTGATGCCAAGGAGGGGGAGTATGTGGCAGCAAGGCTGGCTGCTGCTTCTGGCAAGCTGTGCCTGCATCAGGGTTGCCTTCCTTGGAGGTGTTTGGGGTGGAAAAATAGCACACAACTGGTGTGCTTTGGGAAGTGCTTTGGGAAGTGATGTCCAGAAGAGAGAAAGGCCAGGAGCTGGCTGGTGTGTCTGTCTGACAGGCTAATGGCAACAAAACCTGGCCCAACATCATCAGCTATTCACCTGGCTGTGGGACAGGCTCTTCCCAAGCCTTTGATTTCTGCCTTTACAGTTTTTTTTGCCTTTTCCCATCCTAACCAGAACCGGTTTTGTAGAGGGGCTGGAGCAAAACCATCAAAGCTAATAGTTCTGGCATTCCCTCTTAGTAATACTTAAGTGTTTGCTGAGGTATTTTAGTTCCTGCCTACCGCTTTTTTCCAGGCATATTCTTGTTGACTTTAAATAGCCATCAAAAAAGTGCTCCAGCCAGCTGGGCTGCTGAGCAGTGCACATGGAGAGTTCAAGGACGGGCTGAACTTGTGGTGGACCACCTCACTCTGGTGCTCTTGAGACAGAGCAGTGGACGTAGCCACAGGGCTCTGCTCTCCAGCTGTCGTGCAGGAGAGGATACCTGCGACACGATGTCTTGAATCTCGTGGCCTGTGCTGGGGAGAAAACCTCGGTCAGCAATTGGCCTCGGCAGGTCTTCTGGCTGCAGGAAGCTGGAGGAGCTATGTCTCTTTTCTACAGCTCCCTCCCTCCTCCTAGCGAGGAAAGCATGGGCAAAGCCAGGTTCTTCTCCAAGGATGCCCCATGGAGATCCCCAGGGAAAAGTCAATCTTTTGGAGAGGAATTGGAGCACCAAGAACTTTCTCTGAGGGGAGTATTTATCCTATTATTTTCTGAAAATAATTTCCTACCACATTGGGGAATTAGCCTGCCAAAGTACAAATTACCCAGCAAGGAAATCACTACCGCCAGATTAATTCCTAGCTGTTTTGTCTCTTCTGTGTTTGGCTGATATAAGTGTTAGGTAAATATTTGTGCAACACAGAGAATTGCCCTCCTTTCTTCTCTTTTCCAAGGGTCAGAGAAATGTCAGCCGTTGGCACTTGTGTGCAGCCGGGCTTCCGTGTTAGCTGCGAGGCGGGCTCCGTGCCAGCCGTGTGCAGGAACCCAAGCGCAGGCGAGCCCGGGAGCGGCCAGAGCGGCCGGCTGTGGTGGCCAGCATCCTCTTCCCAGGAGAGGCGGGTTCCTGACACTTCGTCCTGAGCTTATTCCGGAGAACAGTGAAGTCCTGAGTTTAACAATGAAACCAAATAATCTCTCCCCTCTGCACAAAAGGAAAAAAGTGCTTCCCTTGGTGTCCTCCCTCGGTGGATCTCCAGGAGTGAACTGACTTTTGTTCCCCTTTTTTTATTTTATTCCTGGTTTACTTGGTTCCTCTCTAATTTAGCCAGTCCCACTCTTCTGGGTCTCTCCTCTGAAAAAAAGTTCCTCTCCCACTAGTACAATGAGCCCTTGAAGTAGTGAGTGCTGAATTTCATCCGAACTACAAAGTCTGTTTCAGCCCCGTTGCAAGTGGGGCCATGTGTCCAGCTGCAGAAAAGGAATCACTCAGAAACAGTGGCTCCTGCCTCGTTGCTCTGAATGAGGTGGAAGCTCACCAGTTATACATTATTTTATGTGAAGACGCAGGAATTTCTTCTTCTTTCCCATGACAGTCAGTCCCTGAAGCACGAGATGTGCTTAGCTGCATTAATCAGTAGATTACTCACCCAGAGTGTCTGACTGAAAAATCTTCTGCAGACAATAAATATTTATGTCAATATTTTTAGTCACAGACTTAAACCTGTAGCTTCAGATCAGAATCTGGGGGTAGGAAGACCTAGATCAGAAATTTGTGGCTGTCCAGCATCTAACAGGGCCTGAACGAAACCCACACGTCTAAGCCGACACTCATGTCAGGAAAGCAGGACACCCTAGTTGCCTCTGAGTCTTGTCTCTCAGTTGCATCTCTGACTACTTACTTTCACATTTTCGACATTTCTTGCACTTTCTTTTCATTAATTGTCCCCTGTTTTCACATCATACGAGGCAGCTTCAACATCTTCGCTTTTTGCTCACCTCTGCCAGACCCTGCAGCACCCAAATTCAGGAGCAAGTAGAGACAGAGTTTTGCAACCCTGTTTGTAGGTGCAGTAACAGGCCAAGAGCTTAGCACAGCCAGGGAGGGGGATCTGTCAAAGAGTCGTTTGTGGATTCTAGTTCCTGGGGTTGTTTTGTGTTTGCCTTGTCCTCTACATAGCTCAGAGATGTTTTGGAGCTGATCTAAATCATGTGGCTTGTAAATGCCCCCTCCAAAGCAAACTGATGGAGCATGCTCCTACTTAAGCCACAGTGAGTCTCCCATACTGCTGGGTTGGGTGGGCAGGGTGAAGATGGGTATGCTGGCTCCAAAACAGTAGAGGTTTCCCCAGCGGTGGGCTGTGGTGGCCCCTCAGAGCACGTCCCTGCCACTTCTGGCTGCAGGAGCAGTGCAGAGGGCTCAGACCATTTGTCTCAGTACTCAGGCTTGAAGCTGGCGGGATGGTTCCCTTTATACACCAAGGCAGCCAACTTCTCTGGACCTCCTAGGGCTTTGGGGATGATTTCCATTTTTAAAGAAATGGGCAAAGAGCCTGGCTCTCCTCCCTGGTACGTGGATATTGAGGTGGTCTGCCAACAGCCTGGGAGAAGCAAGTGCTTACGGAGGTTTTGGCACTCGCGCTCTTCACAATTAAGCTGTCGTGAGGTGTGGACACAGCACTGAGCTGCTGGCAGGTTGGTTAGTTGCTGACTCAATGCCAAAATGTTTAGCAGATCTGAAAACCGCATAGTGTGAGCCACCGTAACGCTGCTGGGAGGCGCGAGCTCTGCTCACCAGCACTGTCTCGTTAGTGATACGGACGGCGGTTATGGAGAGCTACAAGGTTATGCTGCATCTACTCACCTTTGTCCCTCCTAAGCCCAGGAGGCCAACGGAGTTGTAGAAAGAAACCAAAATTGATCCCGGCTCCTGGATCGAGCAGACTGGGAGGGGAGGGGGTGTCAAATGAAGTTGCTTTTAAACCTGGAAGCTGACTTCACTTAAATAGCGATGTCCTTAACCGCATCACTGCTAATATTTTAGGCATTACAGCTGAATGTCCCATCAGGTGCATTCTTTGCTGTCATTTCCTTCAAGAAAAGAAGATTGAAAGCTTTTATTGTGCAAATAGGTGCATGTTCAGAATAATATTCTGTTCGTGGTTAAACTAATTAGTAATCTGGTTACTGTCTTACTTATTTTTCTTTGCGATTGCTAGTTAAAAAAAATTGATGTTCTTTAGTTTGACCAATGGGATTATCTGAGGGATCTGCAAAACGGTTCCCAGTCCTCCGGTGATTAATGAAATCTCTGACGTATTTTAGAACTATGATGAATCTTTAATATAACAAATTAAAAAGAAGGAGGGAAGAGCTTTTAAGGAAGACAAAGGCAATTTCTCTCTCTGTGTCAGTCTGCCAACTCCAAGTAACGTAAACAACTCCTGGTCTCTGCTGGACCGTTCCAGAGTGTTGGAGGTCTCTCAGCCTTGTAAAGGACCAGTTTATTCTGGTGACTGCTGCAGCTTCTTTTTTTAGCCTATACTCTGACATCCTTTTCTGTTTCCTCTGCGCAGGATATGAAAGCTGGAGGGAGCTGGCTAAGGCTCTGGCAGACACGAATGTCCCAGGTGGGGACCCAAGCCTTCAGTTTTACCATGCACAGAAGCTGGGACACCAGGTGAGGAGGCTTGGGATGTCTTCTGAATGTTTAGAAGGGCAGACCTTCCTTTCTGATACTGGCCCCAAGAGACAGCTCTCTCTTCACGCAGGAAAGCGAGCATGCCACAGGGCAAAATCTGAGCTGACTCACAGCGATGTGAATGTACAATGACTCCACTGTAGTCAATTAAGTTATTTTAGATGTACTAAGCCGCAGCGGTGGGCTGAAGCTGGCTGGGTATATGCCACAGGAAGGTAGCACTAAGCAAGATGGAAGCAGAAATGAAAGGTCAGGAGAGAGTTTGTAGCTCCCTAGTGAAGCACCTCTTGGTACTGTTGCCTGAACGAAGTGTTGGAATAACTATTGCTTGGACCTTTTTGAAACAAGGATGGGGGAAAAAAAAAGGGAGAATGACCTAAGTTTTAACTTTGTGCTAGCAAACAGTTACAAAGTGCTGGTGTCCTCTCCTCTCAGTAGCTCACCATGGAAATTTGCTGCTAAAAAAGCCAGGGAGCATTTTCACCCCACTACTGCCATGACAGTTGGCCTGTCCTTTGGAAGGGGAGCTTGGGAACTTGCCTTTTTCTCACATGTTCTTGTGACCAGGTTTGAGCCCTCCTGTGTAGGTGTCAGTGCTGGGTCATTTATCAGGTTATTTTGACTTTCCTCTACTTGTATTTCAGAACCAAGAGCTGCAAAGAGGTGGGAGGAATAAATCGAATTATGCAGCTGTGGATAACCCTGTCCTGTGGATGCCAGAGGTGGGTGCCTTTCTCCATCGTTTCACGTGAGGGAGCTGTAGCTAGAGATCTGGGCAGCGAGAACGGAAGGCAGGGACCTCTGCCTGGAAATTCATTTGTTTCACTAGAATTCCATTCCCTATCACCCCCTCCTCGCTTAATGACACTTACAGACCTGAGTAATCATCTGGAAAGACAGGAGTGTCCAGATTCCTGATAATTTGGCGTCTCCACTAGCCATCAAGGCACCAAGCACCCACCGACAATTCCCTGAGAGCAGGCAGCCCACTACCTTCCTGAAACATGAAGTTTATTCAGGGCTGTGAGTGTGTAGGGCCAAGCATTCAACAAGCAAATACATGACTGTGGCACGCAGAAGCGTCACACTCTGCTCTTGCTCAGGCATTTGGTTGCTATCCAACCCTTGTGTGTCATACGTAGAGATTTCTCCACTTCAGTGACACTTCAATGAACAGAGACCTTCTCTGGTGACCCTTGAAGACTGGTGTAAACATTCCTTCTGTTTCCTTCATGCCTCATTTATTCTTTCCTCTCCTGTTCCCTTATCTCACCATTCCTCTTCAGATAAGGGAGCAATGCAGCCCGCTGATAATGAGGGACACCAGCCAGGGGGCATTTAGCTAATGAAGTCAGCTCACGAAATTCCTCAAGGTGATTAGAGACCTGCACAAATTAGAAGGGCCTCTGCAGCTCCCCTGGGGAGGGTCACTGTGCTCAGGGCACAAGATCAGGGCTGATGGAGCTAAAGCTTTCCTGGAAGCAGCCAGCACCAGTCACCCTCCAGTGCCCAGAACCAGACCAGACCATTGATCTGTTCTGCTGCATCGGCTCTGGTAAGTGTCAGTCCCAGCTGGAGCCTGGGGGCTTCCTCCGGCCGCAGGGCCTTGCAGGCAGCGTGCGGGCAGGGCTGCCTCTCAGACGAGCAGCTGCTGGCAAAGAGCTAGCGGGACATCAGGGTCAGGACCGCTGCTGCGCACAGGGACGACACGGAACGTTTACTGCTCCCCTCTCCCACGGCACTGGGCGATACAGGCTCTGTGTGGCATCCCCAGCTTCTCTGAGGCTTTGCCCGATGTCTCTGATCCCCTCCCTGGTGATTCCTCAAAAGCATGTTAGTCTTGAAACCTGCCGGCTGTGGTGTACAATGAGCCTTTACGGGGCTAGAAATGCAACTGGTGGGGTGCTCGCCCTGGCTTGGGCGAAGGTATGTGTTTAGCACAGGGCTGATCTGCAAAGCCCTCTGCTTTGCTGCTGGGGCGACTTCACACCCTTGCGTGTGGCGGCGCCGGGCAGGACACCCACCAGCCTGCAAAGCTGCCGCCCCGCTGTGCTGCTGCCAAAGGGGGAGCAAGCAGAGAGGTGTGCTGCCCAAGGGGAAGGGGCAGGACTTGGGGTGCGCTGTGCGGGATGGCCCTGTGCCTGGAAAGGTGCTGTGCGCCTCCTGCCTTGTCCTGCACTGCTCCCTGTTGGGGAGGAGAGCTCTGGGTTGGGAATATGTGGGTGCCCCAGCCATGCTCTGTGTCAGGTGGTTGCAGCAGATACACCGCAAGAAGGTGTATCTTTGAGACCCAGGACATACAGATACCAGACTGGGGAGCTGGTTTGGGTGGCCTTGCCCCACTCACACACCCTGCTGTTCTCCCCCGTCAGCCGTGTAACGCTGCTCCTGTGAACCACCTGCCCCCTTTACCAGTTTTCCCTTTGTCTCTATAAGGCAAAATTTCTGCCCTTGCTGCGGCACTGTATCTGTACCCAGAGGGTCAGCAGAGCCACCCTGACTGCAAACAGAGGCCAGTGGTTCACCAGTACCAGCTGCAGGAGGTGGAGAGGGATCTATGGGCACAGCTCTGTATAGAGCTGCTTGCTCTTAACCACCGGCTGAAATTTTTCCTGGCCTGAGGATTAAGTTTTTCTGTAACTCTGCCCAAATTAATTACCCCGGGTCTATGATCCCATTGTGCCCTCCTGGCAGCATCTCTAAGAACTTAATTGCAGCCCGATTCCTGGGGTGAGGGGCGGCAGGTTGCCTCCCACAGGTCGGGGAGCTGGGGTTAGTTTGAATAGAAAGGTATATTCCTGACAAACATGAATAATTAACAGGGTTGCAGGGTGAGCTGGCAGCCAGCATGGCCAAAAAAGGACAGGTTTCAATTCTCCTCTTTCAGTTTCAGGAGATGAAATAGGCGGCTTAAGTCTTCAGCCTCGGATAATGTGGTGGGAAAGTGTGCGTGTAGGAAATCCTTAACAAAGTTATACCTCACATATGGGGGAGAGCAGGGTTCAGCCTCCCTCCTGGCTTCCTCAAGGTGCCCGTGCAGATGATCCCTACCGCCTCTGTCCCTTCCAGGCACCAGGGCAAAGTCTTCCAGCTCCCAGTGTCACCCACTGCCTCCTCAGGCTGGAGAGATGTGGGGCGTTTTGTTTCATGAGTTCAGAAAGGTGCCTGGCTATCGCCGGGGCAAACCTGTGCTGTGGGAGCGTGAGTGTCACTGTTTGGCACTGCCGTAGGGACGGGGGGAGGATTGTCAGAAATGCGCCTGGTTAGCCTGATCCTTCTCATTTACCTCTGCAGAAGCCTCTGTTCAACTCTGAGGGTAGAGAGCTCTGGGCAGCGCTGGGGGACATTTAAAATGTCCCCGCGTTGTATCTGCGCAGCCTCAGGACTTCCTTCTCGCTGGAAGGAGGTGTGAGGGATGTCCGGGAGCGCAGCCCCTTGCAGGCAGCACCTGTATAGGTGCAAAGATGCTGCACGAAACCAGAGCATTGTGCCAGGGCATCCCCTTGCCCCCAGCCTGCCCTAAGAGGAAGCATCCTTTCCTTAGAGGACTAAAAGACAAAGATATTCCTGCTTGCTCTGTCCCTACCCATGTCCCTTCCTTGCCCACTTGTGCCCGTCAGGTGTCAGGGCTCCGCAGGACAGGGGGGCTTTGTTGCTCACTTGTCTTGATGGATTCCTGCAAGTGCCCGGCGTGGCAGAGCTTGCAGCGAAGACCAGCTGCTGGCTGCTGAATGTCACCCAGTCAGGGGAGCTGGGCCAGGCAGGAGGAGGGGCCGTGGCCGCTTTGCGGAGACAGAAGAGTCTTATGAACTCAGGAGTTTCCAGTTGGCAGCACAATGTCGCCTTTCTTCCCTGGCTCAGGCCCTCTCTGTGCCCCGTTTATCATCCCCGGCGCTGCGCGTTCCCTGGGCTGCATGCAGCTACGCCGTTGATTTGCCTCTGTGATGCCAAAGCCGCCCGGGATTAAATTAGGAGAGGCCTCTCTTCTCCATTCTGCTCCAGTTACAGTGCAGTAGGTTGTGTCTCCGCTGCTGCAATCCTCCCAGCTTTGCTGCTTGCACCGGCCTCTGCTGCTGCTTCGCCTTTCTTCCCTGGGGCTCCTTGCTCGGGAGGAGCCGCTGGGTCTGTGGTGCCACCCCCCTGGGCGGTTTTGACATGATAGGGTTTGGTCTAGGAAGAGAGGTCTGTGCTCTCTCTGTGCCTGATCCTCCTTTACGGTCTGTTTTCCTAGGAGGGGCTGATAATCTAAAATTCCTCGCTAGAGGGAAATGGAAATACCGAAGTCTCTTTATACAAACCCAGGGCTGCAGGCGGGTGTTAATTCAGCACGCTCAGCAGGGAGGGTCGGCGCTGGGGCTCGGAGCCCAGCCGCGCTCCCAAAGCGGCGGAGGCTGCTGCGTCAGCACCGAAGCAAGAGCCTGTCCCAGCTCTCGCCTCCCTGCACTTGTTAAGGTTCAGCTCTCCCTTCCCTCGCGCAGCGCTGCCGCTTTGTGTCCCTGGCGTTGTGCTCAGGAGGGTATCACCTGCCCAGGCCTCCTTGGGAAGAACAGCTCTTGCGTGCTTGCTCCTGGGCATACTCGTGCCGTGCTGACAGTGCCCTTGGTGCACGACCTGTGCCCATTTTGGATCCGAGCTGGGTTCTTGCAATGCTACTTTTTCAGCAGGCTGGAGATAAGCAACTGGGAGGTAGGTTTGGGATGCGGAGGAAGCCGAGGGGCAGGAGGAGCCCTCTAAATGGGAAGGCACAGACTGCCTAATACCAGCTCTCATTTAAGGCCCAGACTCTTGGCTTCTATTCCTGGTTCTGGCCAAATCGGTCCGTCCAAAATTTTCAAAGCAGATGTTTTTAAGAGGAGAAGGGGAACTTAACTTGTTGCTTACCGGGTCCTGAATTTCCAGCCCTTTGAAAACCAGGGCTAGGTAGTTACAAGTTGGGAAGTCAAACTCAGTAACCATGTTTTAGAAAGTCCATTGACGTTTCTCAGGAGCTGTGTGCATGAACTGGGAATGATGGTGCCGTTTATCTATTGCTTCAATCTGCAAAAGCCCCAAGCAGGAGATTTTTACTGCATGTTCCAGAAGGGACCCAAATAGCAAATGGAGGAATTTCTCAGCTGCCTGCAATGGGCAGCCATGAGTTCAGTTGAAGGGACAGCAGCGATAGGGTTTCAAAACAGCTGCTGCACTGATGACTTGTGGGGGCCTAAAATAAAAGCCTAGTTCAATTTTCCCTCCCAGAGCAGCACTTTGGGCATCCAGCGCTTATCTGTCAGTAATGCTCTTTTCCCTTTCAGAGGAAGCAGAGAGTAAGTTAGGCTGCTGTAGCTCGGGATCTGTTGCTTTAGAAAAGACTCTGAAACCACACGGAAGAAATGCTTATTATTTACCAGTTAATTATTTCTAATAGCTGTGAGAGCAGGAAAGCAAAACGATCTCATTAGCTCTTGCCAGAATCTCCTCTCAGGTGGCTTAGTAAAGACTTTGGAGACAGGAGTGTCGGGCTAGAAATCTCAGAGACAATCTTGTACAGCATCGATGGAGCACCTAGTACAGTGGTGTCTGCCTTATTTTTTAGTAGGCTGCCCTCTCCCTAATACTCCCAAACTCTGCAGTAAAGTATTGTGTTAGAATGGGACTGGTCCAAGTTTCTTCTACCAACATTTGAGCAATTTTGGGACTTCCCTCATAAAGATCTGTTTTGGTGTTTGGGCTACCCCATGCCAAAGCCAGCCCAGCTCCACTGGAGTCCAGAGCATCCCCTGGGTCTGTCTTTGCCAGGAGGGGACTGCAGCACCAACCTCTCCACAGTGTGGGAGTGTTGTGCTACATTTGATAGAGATCTCAGCCTGCTATCTGCAGTGTGCGAACAATTCTCTAAGAAGAAAAACCTGCATCGCTCGTGGATAACAGCAGCCTGACTGCCAGAAGACGCAGTTTCTGGCAGTGACTCGCTGTGGGAGCCTAGCCTGTTTGCCTCACTTCATGTTCCACAAGAAACAGCAATTGTCATTATTTGATTTGGCTGAGAAAAGTAGTGTAAGACCCTTGGGTGTGAACCTGGATTTGGCCAAGGGGCATGGGACTGCCCAGCAATTTCATTCCAATTCAGTGTTTGTCACACTTGCAGTGATTTATTGTATCGCAAGTCCCTGCAGAGTCCCAGGTTTCTCTTGGCTGCATCCATCGCCCCGAGCCCTGTGTGTAGTTCCTCTCTGATTTCGTGCAGCATCACTCTAGCTAATTACATCCACTTTGCCTCGCTGCTTTTTCTTTTGCCCGATGGGCAGAATCCAAGCTGAGGGATGTCAGCAGCGAAGGAAAGAAGAGGAGATAGTAGTTGGAGACAACACAGGCTTGCAGATCAGTCAAGCCCTGGCAGCGTGGACACCAGTGAGAGAGGGCTGACGAGAGACCACTCGAGAACAGCAGTGGTCCTGAATGTGTTTCGCCTGGCACACAGAGATGGTTTTCACATGCATGAGTAAAGCCTGCAAGGAGCATTACTGCATAAGCTGGTGCCAGGCCAAGTCTGCTCCGTGTCCTTCCTTCAAGCCACGGTTTATTACAAAACGAAACCCCAACCCGCTATCCTGGGAGAAATAACTCTGTGAAGCAGTTTCTCTGCCAGGAGTGCATGGAGGGGTTGGGCCCTCCTCCACCGTGCTGCTCCAGCCTTGCTAGAGACTCCCCAGCGAAAACTAAGAATTTGCTGCCATCTGTAGACATCTGGGTGCTGTTCAGGCGGTTTCCCCAGCCCTGCTTGCACAGCCCTTATATAGGCAAGACAAGCGCAGCAAAACCTCCGCGGTCCCAAGGCAACCTCTTCCTTTCTTCAGCATTTCACCATCTAAGGTAGCTTCTACAGTCTCCAGCTTATTTATTCTCCACTGTTGGATGCGGGTCCTGCGAGGAGGATTTCAGCGTGCAGCTCCACGGGTTGCAGGCAGAGAGCTCGGACTTTGCTGGGGGGCAGCCAGCTCCTCCCTTCTGAATGGCTCTGACAAAAAGAAAGTCTGTCCTTTGAAGAGCGTATCGCTGAAATCCCATAGCAGCCAGCAAGCTTTTCCCAGCAAAGCTGTGCTCCAGGTCTCCGTTGGGCACCGACAGCCTCTCCCGGCAGGGCCGGCTGGGTAGCGGGGACAGCCACCCGTACCCACACTGCACACCCTTCTATGCTGTCCAGGAGGGGACCCCCGCTCCCCCCAGCGTTTCCGTGTCTCTGCGGGCACACGGAGGCCATGCTTCCCACTGACCTGCCTGTGCTGCTGCTCCCCACCCTGCTGAGCCTCCATCTCCCTGTCCCACCATCTTCCATGAACTTCACCTCGCAGACATGCTTCAAGAAGATCATGCTTTGAGATCTGCCATCTCCCCTCCCTAGCGTGTCCCGTCTTCCTCGGGTCAGAAAAATAGCCCTAAAATGGTGAGGGAGACCAAAACACCTTCTTGGAGAACATAAGACCCTACACTCTCTTTGCTGGATCATGGGGGGCTACTGCCACCCTACGGCGTGTCCCACACCATGGCCTCAGAGCACAGCCCTCTCGTTAAACACCTCCTTGACGGAGCAAAATGGAGTGAACCTCAGCCACTTAACTGACATGTCCTGGCCATTATCGCAGTTCCCTGGTGCCGTTCAGACTGTCATCTTACCAACCCCAAACCCTCAGCAGACGAGAAACAGGGTCTGGACCCATGTCTCCTGCAGACCCGCCTGTCGCAGCAGCAGCATCATCCTTTGCTCTCACAAGCGCTCCAGTGCCGGGGGCTATGGCCGAGGTTGGCAGAACAGGGGAGGGATGCAGGGGAAGGACGCAGCAATTCATGGTGCCCCAATTCTGCCCCCCAGTTCCAGGGCCAGGCCAATCTGCATGTTTTCGAGGACTGGTGCGGCAGCTCCACTGAGCAGCTCAGGAAAAACCTCCACTTCCCCCTCTTCCCCCACGTGAGTAAGACCGCGACACCCTCTGTCCCACGCTTCCCAGCTCTGCTTCCCAGCTGGATCGCCCCTGCTCCCTTCACATCCTGTCCCTATCCCTCTCCATCACCTCCTCTGTCCTCCTGCTCCTGAGCATCCGTCACCTCCCTCTCCATCACCTCTGTCCCCCTGCTGAGGGAGCAGGAAGCTTTCACAAGGGTTCAATGGTGGCAGCTCTTCTGCTGCATGGGGGAGGCTCATTTTACCCATGCTGGCCTGTCAGGCCTTGGACACGGGGTGAAGGAGCCCTGCATTTGGTGCTCTCCCTCCAAGTGGCTAGTGAACGCCACGTCCCATCCCCACCATCTCACCGGCATCCCCCATGCAGCTCTCCCTTCCGCAGCAGCACTTGCTCCGGTTCGTCTCTCATCTGGCCTGCTCTTTCCCACTGCCTCCATCACACACCGTGCCCCGTCCTCCTCCCAGAGCAAACCTCATACTTCCCTCTGCCCACCTGTCCCAGGGTTTTTGCATCCCCTCTTGTTCCTGTCACATCTAGTTATTTTTATTATTTTTTAATTCTTCCACTTCAGACGCGAACTACGCTGAAGAAGCTGGCTGTGTCCCCAAAATGGACCAACTATGGTCTCCGGATATTTGGCTACCTGCATCCTTTCACCAATGGTGAGGGCTCTGAGGCTGCTGTGCCGCGGCTTGTGTCTCTTCTCACCAGTCCCTCCCTCCCCTCCTGGTGCTGAACCACTGGTGCCCTCACCCCGGCAAGCCCAACACCAGGTCCCTCACGAGGGCAGCCCAGCTAGCTGTGCGTGACTGGCCGTGGCCTTGGCATGGGTGAAACACATCTGCCTCCCCTGTAGGGTGGAAAGGAAAAGCACAGAAGAAAACATGGGGAACGCTAGATAAAAAACAATGCTGTCATGAATGCACAGCCCCATGGCATGTACGTGGGCAGGAGCAATCCCTGAGCTTTTCCTCCCTCCCTCGCATGCACGGGACTGTATGTGACACCATTTATGTTCCTGCTGCTCCCCGGGTGCATGAATACCATCTGACAGCAGCTGACATCTGTATTGCCCAGCTGCATGCTTCTGCCCGGAGCAGCCTGCTAGCACTCACCCACGTCTCCTGGTCTCCTGGCCCTCAACCGCCGTCCCTGTAACCCCAGCCAGAACAGTGAGACTCAAGCACCTTTGCCTCCCTTCCTGGCTCCACGTGCACGTTCCTCCATCCAAACACAGCTTCTCACACAAAAATTTCCTCTGGAAACAAAAGCGGAGTCAGGGAGACTTTGCATGGACTTCTTAGCTTTCCAGGTTAGATATGAGGTGAAGCCAATGCAAGGGGGGTAGTGAACCAGTTGCATCTGTAGAGTTTTGGGTTTTGTAAGCAGAGTTAGAGAATTCAGAGAGGTTCAAGGGGGTGGAGGTGGTAATATTAAAAGGGAAGGTATGGTCTCATCAGGAAAAAGGGTGAAGACAGCATTTTAGAGGAGCAGAATCCATTCTGTGCATAAGCCCTACCTCAGAGCCCTACTTACTCCCTCCATCTCTCGACAGGGGAGTTTCAGTTTGCCATTGCTGCGGATGACAATGCTGAGTTCTGGCTGAGTCCAGATGAAAAGACCTCTGGTCTCCAGCTGCTGGCCAGTGTAGGCAAGGTACAGTGCATGCTGCATGGCTTCTTCCATCAAGGCTTTAATGTTTCTGTGGGGATGGAGACCTTCCTGTCTTACATACTTCCTTGGACTACCCAAGTTTCTTTTCCTGCCCAACTACAGACACCACCACCACAGATGCCAGGTGGGTATGACACAACATACCTTAAGCCAGTTACATATCGGCAGTGCTGTTGGGAGCCCCATGTTCATGATTAAAGGACTTAAATCTGTCCACAGGTTGTGGATCTCACAGACAACTTAGCAGGAGGAGTAGCTCAATGTTCCCTCTTCATCACTCCCAGTGCAGTAACCAGGGAGGAAACTTATCTTAACGAGAGCATTTTCTGTCTCTTCACAGACAGGGAAGGAGTGGACGGCGCCAGGGGAGTTTGGGAAATTTCACAGCCAGCAGTCAAAGATGGTGAGGTGAGTGAGCAGAGCCCCTCGCTCCCAGCCACCTCTGCACATGGCCAGGAAATCACAAGGAAAAGGAACCCAGGCTTGTTCTGAAGAATTTAGCAATATAGAGAAAGGGATTACTCTGGGGTATCACCAAAGCTGAAGTGACACATCCACACCTGTGGCAGTTGCTTTGCTGATTTACTGCAGGAATGCCACACTGAATTTTTCTTCTCTGGAGGAAGCAGCCACCAGCAGATCCAGACTCCTCTATATGAACTGTATCCTGAGCTTCCTGCCTCGGAACTGGCCAGGTTTCCCAGAGGCCAAAACCCAGCAGGCAAGACTGAAAGGGGGTTATTCAGAATTAACTGAGAAGGGTCTGCAGCGCTCCAGGTGCATAAGGGAAGCTACCTATCTCACTGTCAGCGTTTGGATTTTTTTGGCAGTCCTAACCCTGTTCACAATGAGAATTGGGGTGTTTCATGGGTGTGGTTGCTCTCTGCTCATTGTCTGCTGACAAGCTAAGAAGTGTTGCTTAATGGTCTTGGTGACAGACATGTTGTTCTTCACAGGTTGTCAGCTGCAGGCAGGTACTATTTTGAGGTGCTGCACAAGCAGGATGACAGAGGAACAGACCACGTGGAAGTAGCAGTGAGTCCCTGCAAATGGCCGTGCTGTATATGGGTCCCTGCAGAGCTCGGGAATGACGTTTGTAAAGATTTCCCTCCTTTCCCAGGCCCCAGCTTCTCTTTGCATGAGATGTATCTAATCCCTTCCAGAGCCCTTACCTACCTCTATG
This sequence comes from Calonectris borealis, assembly GCF_964195595.1. Classification (NCBI taxonomy): domain Eukaryota; kingdom Metazoa; phylum Chordata; class Aves; order Procellariiformes; family Procellariidae; genus Calonectris; species Calonectris borealis. The sequence goes on from NC_134312.1 coordinate 68,239,548, forward strand.
TGGGATAGTCCTGGCCGCATGTCAGGACCCTTTCCCCTGCTTGCTTGGGATAGTTCTGCCCTCTCCGGTCTCTGTTGCAGCTCTTTGTCCTTTCCTGCTTTGGATGTGTCCTGGGGGATCTCAGCTCATTCTCAGTCTTTTGCTGCTAGGTAAACTTGGTCATAATAAGGAGAAAGAGGAAGCTGCGAGCCCATCTGGTGAAAAAACATTTTGTGCCTGTTCCTTTTGTTCAGGCTTGGTTAACTCCATAAGCACTTCATTTTAATGTGTTTCTCTGTTCCAGTGGAGACTGAATGACCCAGAAGCGAAGTTCAAAGTCATTGACTCCCAATACCTCTCCCTTTTTGCTAGTAAGTATCTTCACCACAGGTTTCCCCGAGCACCTCCCCATTCTTCCAAAACGTACCAGCGGTGTTTCACCATGAATCATAGTCTAGCCAGGCAAATACCATGCGTACAGATCTTTACAGTAAAGAAGTGGAGACAGATCAGGAGAGAGACCTCTGGACAAGAGTATGACTCATTATTAAATATAGGAGAATTGGAAGTAGGACTGGAACATTATTTCAGGGAAACGTAGAGGCAGCGAGGAAGGGCAGAGAGGAGAGCCTGCAAGGGTGAGAACTGTTCCAGATGTGAGAGTAACATGGGATGGAGGTGGCCTGCAGAGAGCTAGAGGGAACATGAGGCCCATAACACGGGAGCTGTGGGGGTGCGCTGGCAGCTGGACATGACTGGGGAGAAGGGGCTGCTGTAGCACTTCCAGGAGATTTCACTCTGGGTGCTGGACAGAATGGGATATACTAGCGATATTGGGGGATGCTGCTTTCTTCTATATCAGCCTCAAGTCTCTTCAAGTTGCTGCTGGATTGCAGCAAGCACATCAGCCCAGTCCCTCCTGTTTTGTAAACCCTTCTTAGCACATCAAGTGATGTCTTTATCAGTTAAGGAGCTCCTTAGTCCTGTTTACCCTTATCCAGCTTTGTCAGCATCGCTTTCCTCTGCCAGCATTCCCCCTTTCCATATCTACCATATCTACCACTTCCAACATCTCTGGGCTTTTTTCCATGCCAGCACTTTTGCCCGTGGAAGACTACCTGATGTAATTGAGACATCTGTTTACTGTGTCTTGGATCACAACCTGCTGCTGTATTTTCTGAAACCTGCCATTTGGCCAGGAGTAGGCTTTCCATTAGGTCTCCTGTCCCCATCCTTTTTCCTTCTGCTCTTTTCTTCTTACTAATTCCCTGTAGAAGGGAAGACTCACATCCCAGAAGATCCCTTCATGTTTGGACACAGTGCTGCAGTCTCATCTTTATCTGGCACCTTCTGCCCATACAGTGTTTCCCTCTTCCATATCAGCCTTTGGCTGTATCACATGTCATCCCATTCCTTCTGGGTTCCCATGTTGTTCAGTACCCAAAAGTTGCTAAGAGTAACTCCAGTGCCCTTAGTAGCAAGTTGCCTTTCCCTCCTGGATATTTATTCAGTTCCCCTCATCTCAGAGTAAGATCCATGGAGACATGAAGTCCTCTGGCAGCAGCACCCAAGAAAAAACATAACCAATACCTAGTCTTGAATTTAAGCTTCCCGTTGCTCCTGGCTTACTGTGGGTCTCCATTCCCCTGCTGGAGCATCCTCCTCCTCAGCCACTGAAGGGCTCACCCCAGGGTCCTCCTTTTCCAGCACAGGAGAAAGCTCCGCTCCTCAAGTTTCTCCTCCCTTTCATCTTTTCTATCTCCTTTTAAAATAAATTTAATGCTAATAATTCAGATGTGTCCAGCAATTCCTGCCAGCATGGGGGGCTTCTTCAGCACACCACTGCTGGCGTGTCCAAGGCAGGAGGTCATTTTACTCATCACTGTGTTTGTTTGCTTTCAGTAATAGCCATGTTCCTACCCCACAGCTTCTCTATTTTCAGCTTTCCGAGTCAAAGCCTTTCCTTCCCACGGTGTCTTTGCAGTGAAGCTCCTGATCAGCACCATTGAGGCACTGCTATGCCAGAGACAGCATTAGTGCCATGGATGCAATGCTATTTGGAAAGGGCTGACACTGGGGGAGGGCATTTTTTGGGACACGGGACGAATTAGCCCTTCCTCCCCCTTTCGTTCTCTCTCTGGTTTCTAGACGAGACGCTTTTAAAGATGGATGAGGTTGGGCATGTCCCACAGACGTTGGCCAGTCACACGAGCCGGCCTGCTGACAGCGCAGGCAGCAAGGCACACCCAGCTGACATGTTGAAGCCTGACCCCCGGGACACTCTCTACAAAGGTAAGACTTGCAAAGCAGTTGAGGAGGTAGCTGCAGCCTGTCACAGCACGTGCAGTAGCACAGCCAAGAAAGATTGTCCTCCTACGCCACAGTTATCGAAGGCCACACTTTTTTCTCCCCAGTGCAGAAGCAGCGGGCAGCGTACAATATCAGTCACTGTAGGAGACAAAGCACAGACTAAACCCAGCTCCTCTTTCTTGGCATCCAGCTCACACAACATCCCCAGGCATAATGTTTTAGTGTAAGTGCCATAGAGCACTATCAAGAGATGAGCTGTGCGAGAAAGTTTGCTTTATGTATCTGTTACTATTTCACATGGATAAATAGAAACCAGGCACGGAAGTAGCTAAGCTGGTGCATCAGTTACAGCAGGGCTCCTCCAGCAGCGCTTGCGTACATGTTTTTTCTTCTCAGTGCCTCTGCTCAGCAAGTCTCGCCTGCGCCGAGCCTTGCCAGACTGCCCGTACAAGCCCAGCTACCTGGTGAATGGATTTCCTCTGCAGCGCTACCAGGGACTCCAGTTTGTAAGTTTTATTCCCTGAGCAAGCACTTGCCCAGGGGAACGCAAGGAGGAAGGAGGGAGACCCCATTAACCATGGGCCTCCACGAATCTGAAGCTCCTGGGCAGATTTGACCATCTGCTGTTCAGGTCTGAGCATCCCAGTACATGCCAGAGGGCAACACCAAAAGAAGGGAGAGGGCTGCTACGCACTGCTCATGGGTCTCCCCGGGGTACAAGCGTGTGCATCTTATAGAGCCCCTCGGACCGCAAACCAAACCGCTGAGCTTGCCTTCACATGGAGCCTCACGATGGCCGAGGAGTTTATTCTCCATGGGGTGAACTGTAGTCTGTGTTGACTACTGAAGCCCCTGACAAGCTTAAAACTGGTCTTGAGAGGGAGCTTACATTTGTGGGGCATGCACCATAGCAGGGATTAATCCCCTGCATAGCAGAGCAGGCTCTGACGTCTGCTGGGGACAGGTCACCAGCACGGTTTGCCCTGCCTGGGTGCCAGTGCAGGCCTATGCTTCCTGGGGGATTTGCATCCTGGGTGGCCCTGGCTCCATGAGCCTTGCCTGGAGGTCTCCCCACACGCTTTCTGGGCTCCTGTGATCCCCTGCATCTCTTCAGGAGAACTTGCCCACCTCTCTCCCAGCTAGTTCTTTCTCTATTATAGGACTTAAACGCACAGTTACAGAGATGGACAGAAAGATGCAGAGAGAGAGATAAAAAGGCACAGCCCTGCACACATCTCGGCATGCTTCCTCCTGTTTTCCATTCTCACAACCTGCTACCAGGTGCCTTGGGGAGGCAAATAGTTAATGAGCAACCCCTACTCCCTCCCAAAAGGGCTGGTCACCCTGCAACAGTGCCTGGGTCACCTTGTGACTGATAGCTGGCATTTATGAGGGTTTTACTTTATTTTCCTCCCTTCTTCCCAGGTTCATTTATCCTTTGTTTACCCGAATGATTACAGCCGCCTGAGCCACATGGAGAAAGACAACAAATGCTTCTATCAGGAAAACCCATATTACTTAGAAAGGTAGGATGCTGCAAATGCGGATTTACTAGCAGGGAGGGAGGAGATGGTTTGAAGGCTGGAATTGGGGTGGAATTTCATGCTCGTTTCTGGAGGACGCTCTTAATTCTTAAAAATCCCCTAAGCCTTGCAAAACATTAAAGCATTTACAGTTTCTTTCGATAACCTATGCTCCTTTTAAGTGAAAATATGTTTAGGTCTCAAAGGGAAACTGCCACTGCTTTTCTTGCTCTATTAACCTGGAAGCTGGGTCAGAGCATGTTTGTTTCACGACATCAGGGAATGGATTTCCAGCAAACTTTGCCTGCCAGCAGCTGGAGCCTCCTGATGGCTGTCACTGTGAAAGCCAAACCATGCTCACCACCAGGCATCTCTCTGGAGGAATAAATGCATGTTGTTCATCTCCACTGGGGTCCAGCTCCCAGCGGTGGCCCTGCGAGGGAACTGCCACTCACATGGTCCACCCTGCCACAGGCAGACACCTTGTGTGAGGACTCCCCTCCATTCAGGAGGACTTTTTGCAGGATAAGGAAAGTCACTTTCTGATAACTGATGGTGGCCTCCCTGTGCTCAGGATCTTCTTCCTCCCTACAAAACTATTTTGAGGGCTGGAACAACAGATCCTATCGTAGGTGTGGGAGGGAACTCCTGGGACTGGAGTTCGTAGTGAAGGATGGAGAAGGTGGCTGCCATGGGCTGGAAGGTGTGCCAGCCAGGTTTATTGTTTTGACAATTCATTTGTACTGTGACAGGATTTGGGAACTGGGGGCCCGTTTTGCTTCGCATCAAGCACACGTGGAGGGAAGCAGTCCTGGAAATCCCTCCCAAAAGCTTGAAGCACAGGCGTATGAGGACAACACACAGACAGTGGTGGTAGGAGAGAAAAGAGAGGGAAATAATTGCAATTACCTGCCTGAGCCATTTTTGCAGCATGATGACTTGCGTTTGTGAGCACTATGTCATAAGTGAGCTTTAAGGAGCAGTTTAAGGGAGACTGAAGAGTACTTATATTGGGATTTCCTCCTGCACTTATGAGGAAATGTTTGAGAGACTGGGATGATAAGCAAGGAAAACTGACGTCTTTGACAGTGCAGGGTAAGATCTGATTGCTCAAAGATCTGAAAGATGGTGGTGATGATAGGAAAGGAGGATCTAGAGATGCTGCATAGATGTAATCAGAATAATGGACCATCACCTCTGAAGCAGTGGCTGTAATTTATTTGGAGAGGGCAAAGTAACTTTCATCAAACTTGTGTTTTGCCCTTTCCTCCGCAGATTTGGATTCTACAGGTACATGAAAATGGACTTGCTAGAGAAGAGCCTGGACTCTGGAGAAAAGACAGAGCAGCCAGGTAGGGACCCTAACATCAGAGCCTGGAGGATCCTTTTATCTGTCACTTTTGTGTATGATCTTCCAGCACCAGCTGAAAGAAGCTGTTGACCTTCCATGCCAAGGAAGTCACAGGCCTTCCCTGACAGATTGCTGTGGTTGGGAGGAGATTTTTGCTGCCACTTTCACTTTTCTTAAGGGCAGGTTGGGAGGTCACTAAACAGTGGACTCTAGTGGACAATGTGACAATTACCTCCCAGGTCCGCAGCTCAGCTAAGGTGCAATCCCAGCAAAAACGTGGGCAGAAGTGACAGCCAACAGTGTGCAGCGTGGCAGCCTATGCTCGCACCTGCCCTGCAAAGCTGTGGCCAGGCTGACACCTAAAGGCAAAGCCAGACCCCTCCACAGCCTTTGGCAATGCTGGCTAATAGCTGCCGAGGAGGTTGGTACCAGCAAGGGCACAGCTCCTGTGTCGGAGAGCTTCCCTGTCCCTCTGAGCAGGAGAGACAACGCTGAGATGAGGCGAGAAGTAGCTGCCCCCGGCGGGGCGGGTGCCTGGGTCAGGACGGGAGAGGCAGCGGGCGGATGCCAGAGGTGTAACTGCGATTACTCCTGTAGGCTCCCGGGAGGGGAACCTGGACGACCTGCAGTATGCGGAGCAGAACACAGAGAGTACCAGTGTCCCCGAGCGTCCCAGCATGGGGAGGGCAGAGCCAGCAGCCAACGCTCCCAGCAGCGTGGTGGGCAGCGATAACGTTCGTGAGGACTATTCCCTCCGGGAGCGTCGTCGGCTCCTCTCGGTGACGGGTGGCGACATAGGAGAGGGGCTACGGAGGAGAGGGACGAGGAGGTCTGGTGTCAAATCAGCCACGCTAGCCTCTGCCAACCAAAGCCTCAGCCATGCTGGCCTGGAGAGGAACCCAATAATGAAGAGACCCCGTTTAAAAACTGGCGTCAAAGACAACTCCAGGAGCCCTCCGCAGCACGCCAGGTCTATCCAGGGGAGAGCGCCCGTCAAAAAGGCGAACCTTCCTCCCAGGCCCGTATCTCAAAGGGAGCAGCCTCTCGGTGGCCCCAGGGACTCAGGGGTCATGATTCCCAGAGGGGTGAGACCTCAAGGAGACCTTAGCGCCGCTAAGGACAGGCTGCAGCCAGCGGGCACCGTGCCAGCCGGGAAAGGAGGCCCAGTCCCTGGCAAAGCCAGCAGGCACACTGTGAGCGTTGCCAGCCCCAGCCAGCAGCCGGGGCTGCCGCAGTGGCTGAACCAAGGGGAGTCCTACATTGCTGAGCAGAAGGCAGCCGACGGTGGGGACGTGGGCGAGGGAGAGGCGCAGGTGGCATCTCCTGTAAAGGGCAAGTCTAGCCCTGTGGCAGCAGAAGAGGAAGAGGAAGAGGCGGATGGAGAGCCAGACGAGGAAGATGAGGAGGATTTCGATTACATGCCAGTGTTCGACCAGGCGGTGAATTGGGAGCAGACCTTCAGCACGAGCAACCTGGACTTCCATATGCTGCGCACAGACTGGATTGACCTGAAATGCAACACGTCAGGAAACTTGCTGCTAAGAGAAAGGGAGGCCCTGGAAGTCACACGTGTCTTCCTCAAGAAGCTCAACCAGAGAAGTAAAGGGTAAGGCACAGCGTAAAAACCAAGGGGCAGCGTCCCGGCGCTGGCCTACCATGCTGCACGGGGAATACCTGTCATGTGAGGAGATAGGGAGAATCAGAGGATAAACTAGATGTGTGAAATAAGACTTCAGGCAAGGAATCTGTGTAAAAACCTGGGCTTTAAATACCTCTTTTGGCTGAGAAATGGGAATTGTTGGACACCAGACCATGTCTGGGGGCTGAATATCGCCCTCCAACAGCTGGTGGTAGTAAAAGTGAAAGATTGGAGGTTTCCGTCCAGCTGGCATCACTGGCCTTTTGCTGGCTTGAGAGCGCATAGGAGCATTTTACCAGCTGAAGATTAAGAAACCCTGCTGATATGAAGTAGGACTGGAGGCCCTTGTGCTTGTGGTGTGATGTCTGCCACATCTCAGCTTGTGAATCACTTAGGACATAGGACCAGAAGGGACCTATCAGATAATGTGAATCAGTGCACTGACCTCAGAGACAACCAAGTACCCTACACTGTTATCTGAATGTGTACACCTCCATCTTAAAACTAGCTAGATTTCTAGATCCTAGTATTGATTTGGGAAGATGTTTCAGCTCCTCGGTGCTTTAATGATCCACTGGAGATCAGCTTTTGCTGGTACTCTGTTTTTACATGGTCTTGATATGGTTCTTTTTCTTCTCAAGACTCACCATCTTGATTGCCTTTCTGGCAAACAGATGTACCTCCTCTGAGCCTCTATAAGCTAAGCAATCCAACTCCTGACCCTTCTGTTGAGCTGGCCTCTATTCCGTATTTTTCCTATCTGTCCTTTTCCATGCTGGTTTCAGTTTCGGTTAATTTTGCTGTACCTAAATGACAAACATTCTATAAAGCATCCCGGATGTTTTATAGAATGGGTGTTGCTAGTTCCCAATCCCTGCTGGAAGTAGCTCTCATGCTACATCTTAAGATCTCTTTTGTTTTTTTCAGGGCCACATCAGTCACAGTCACGGTATAACTGATGAGTACACGCAAGCTTTCCTCAGCATTTTTAACTGATAAGCAAATCCATTTTACAACAGAAACTCTTGTTATGATCCGAAAGGGCACGACCTGGCATTTCATCCTGTTTTGGCCATTCTGAACCCACAGTTCACCCCAGTTTTTACTGTATGGTTGCTCAGTCCTACTCCATATTATTGGCTGATAAGCTGTCATCAGCCAATTTCACTAGCCCAAACATACTCCTTGTGCCAAGATGGTTGTAGGAGGTGTTGAATACACTCACTATTACCAGCCCTACAATCATTCAGACACATTTGTTATTTTCTATGTCACCTTTATTTCATTTCCCTTGCCAACTATTTTCTCTTGGCTGGAATCCCAGATCTAATCCCACATGCTTGTGGATTTAGGAAACAGGTGCTAAACCTTCCCATGGGACTTCGGAAGCAGTGCAGCAAAGTGTGGGGAAGCTAGGGACAGAAAGGTTTGTGCTAGGCAGGAGGAAAGAGCCTGGCAGAGCTGAACGGGCTGGAGGTGGGAGAGGGGCTGGTGTATGGGAGACATGCCCACCCCAGCTGTATCTTCTGCAGGCGGTTCCAGCTGCAGCGTATCGTGAATGTGGAGAAACGCCAGGACCGCATGCGAGGCAGCCGCTACCTGCTGGAGCTGGAGCTACTGGAGCAGGGAGAGCGGCTTGTCCGCTTCTCCGAGTACGTCTTTGCACGGGGCTGGCAGGGTGTTGGTGGCGATGAGGAGGAAAAGAAGATGAGGAACCTGGCATGGGGTCGCCGGCGACACCTGATGGCTGTGGCGAACGAGCCAGAGCTGTGCTGGCCCCAGGGCTTTTCCTGGAACCACCGTGCCATGGTTCACTTCGTGGTGCCAGGTAAGCAAGACCTGCCTTCCCAGGACATCGAGGGCTGGCATGGTGGGTGCTTCCCGTGGGGGCAGCCCTGAACAGTGGGTCTGGGCCAGCCTTAACTATCTCATTTGGGTCACTTCCCATTTCTGTTCTCGCCAAGTTAAATCCCATCAGAAATATGACAGGGCCCAAACTCCCACGGCTTGTAAGCTCAGAGAAGACTCTTGTCACACAACTGGGAAAGAATCCACACTGATTCCTGGGCTCTTTGGTCCAGGTTTTCAGACTGGTTTGAGGGGAGGCAAGAAGTCTTCCCTGTTGAGAAGCCATGCCATCTTTGAAATCAGTTGTACTTTGATTCTCCCCCTCTTGCAATAAAACCAGTGAAAAACCAGGCACGTTGGGTGCTGCAGTTCATCTCCGACATGGAAGAGCTGTTTCGAGTCACTAAGGATCCATACTTCAATGTCATCATCACAGACTATAGCAGCGATGACATGGATGTAGAGAAGGCTCTGAAAAGGTCTACCTTGCACAGGTGAGAGTCACAAAAAACTGCTCACGTGCATATGCCTGCAAACAGAGCTGTCGTGGTTTAACCCTAGCCGGCAACTAAGCCCCACACAGCCGCTCGCTCACTCCCCTCTGGTGGGATGGGGTAGAGAATCAGAAGAGTAAAAGCGAGAAAACTTGTGGGTTGAGATAAAGACAGTTTAATAGGTAAAGCAAAAACCACACACACGAGCAAAGCAAAACAAGGAATTCATTCACTACTTCCCATCGGCAGGCAGGTGTTCAGCCGTCCCCAGGAAAGCAGGCCTCCATCACACGTAACAGTTACTTGGGAAGACAAACACCATCACTCCGAAGTCCTCCCATTCCTCCTTCTTCCCCCCAGCCTTATATGCTGAGCATGACATCATATGGTATGGAATATCCCTCTGGTCAGTTGGGGTCAGCTGTCCCAGCTGTGTCTCCTCCCAGCTTCTTGTGCACCCCCAGCCCACTCGCTGGTGGGGTGGGGTGAGGAGCAGAAAAGGCCTTGGCTCTGTGTAAGCCCTGCTCAGAGTAACTAAAACATCCCTGTGTTATCAACCCTGTTTCCAGCACAAATCCAAAACATAGCCCCATACTAGCTACTATGAAGAAAATTAACTCTATCCCAGCCAAAACCAGCACAAGAGCACATCTGCCAGTCTCTCTGTATTGACCAGCCACAGCCGCCTGCAGCTGGAAACCCAAAGATGGCATCCATCCAGACCTTGCACATATACATGCATATATTGTTGTTACAATGTATGTACATGTATACTACATATAATTGTGTTATAAAACTGTAAGGCAGTACTTATTGCAGTCATCCACCCAGATGCATCTCTTTTCTCCTGGCTTTTGATCACGTTTGCAAGAGAGGACAGAAAGCAAGTCTTGCAGTTATGGGGCAGGGGGAGGACAGAGAAGACAAGAAAAGCTGTGAGAAATAGGACAGAGAGCGTGGAGACCTCTGGGGACTCCGCTTGCTGGAATAGCTGTCTGGCTTGCCCTACTCTGACCTGAACCACCCTTGGCTGGTCCTTCACTTTACTTGCCAGGGGTTCCCAGCAACAGGTCTAGTTCTAGGACAGAGCTGGGCTAGAGCTGAAAAGGCTTTTGCTGAGGACTGCCATGTCCTTGCTGCGTAAGTGGGAAGACCCTCAGGGCACGCTGGGACCTGGAGCGGCACTGAGCTTGAGCACTCGCACAGCAAAGGCTTTCCTCCTCCTTGGGAGGGTGCACGGGGGCGAGGGGTACCTCTGCAGCATGACACCCGTGGTGTACCACTGCTAGCGGTGCTTTCTGTGCTCGCCGGCATGCACACACTGAACTTCTCTTTCCCGTCTGACCCCCAGCTATCGGTACTTGAAGCTGATGGGGAATTTCGAGCGTTCTGCTGGGCTGCAGGCGGGGATAGACCTCGTGACGGTAAGCCTGGGGGACTTGGGGTGGACAGGAAGGTGGATAATACATGTCTGGTGCTACCTCTTGCCTTTCATACTGAACATGCTGGTTTTTAAGAAAGGGACCTTAAAGACTAGATCTGACCTTGCAGACCAGATCAAACATAGATGGGTTCTCTGTCCCTCCAGAGTAAGAGTTTCACCCCTTACTCCAAGGAGCCTGTGGTCCATTCAGTTCTTGGCCCACCTGCTGGGACTATCAGACAGGAGGGAAATCGGCAGTAGCAGCTTTGTGATACTGGCTCTGCCAGGGCATAGTCATAGTATTTCATGCCCGTTGTTCAACAGCCAGTCAATGGCCGTTTTGCCAGCCCCTTGGATCTCAATTTCTGATCTAGCAACAAATGGCTCTTTAATTCACTCCCGTATCTCTGTCTCCATGCCCCTCAAGAAAGACTTACTTAAAGTCAACCTATTTTGTTCCCAACCGGTGTGGTCGGTTCCAGGACCCGCATAGCATCGTTTTCCTGTGCGACCTCCACATCCACTTCCCAGCTGGAATCATTGATTCAATCCGGAAGCACTGCGTGGAAGGCAAGATGGCCTTCGCACCCATGGTCATGAGGCTGCACTGCGGCATGTCCCCACAGTGGCCGGATGGTAAGAGGGAGTGGAGCCTCTTTGGCTCAGACCTCGCGGAATGGGGAAAGAAGGAGGGTGCCTGCCACCTCTAGATTTGTTCCTCTGGTGCTATCAAGGTCTGGAGCTTAAAGTACTTCCAGGGCCACTAGGTGAGAGTGCTTTAGACATAGAACGGGGTTTAACAGTGTTAGGTACCTGGAATTTGAGCCAGCAGAGCGCTTTATATGACGTTTCTCCTGGTCGTGTCCTAGGGCTTTCTATGGATTTGAGGACCGTGGAAAACCCCTCCTTTACTCCTTTCTGTCTGTTTCTCTCTTTTCTTAGGAGGCACAGCCTGCCCTGAGGAGAGCTGCTAGCCCAGGGGTGAGGGAAACCAAGCCAAGTCAGGGGGAGGAAAGTGGCACAGATCATCTGAGCACAGGATTTCCTTTAGACAGAGGTGGCCATTCTGAGCCATCCAGGCACAGGCACAACCCTTTGAAGCTGGGACAGTCCAGGTAGATTAGGTACTATGCTGCCAGACAGGAGATGTGAGTGGCTCTGCTAGCATGTTCATAGGACAGCCCATGCTGTGTGTCCGCAAGCCTTTCTCACTTCCCAAAGCTTTCATACAGTTGGCTCTGCCTTGGTGCCGAGTTGACTCTTTGGTGTCAACATTGTGCTAAAAGTAGCTTGAGTCTCACTCCAGCAGCCTTGCTGGAGTCGTCAGTGGTTCAAAGCACCAACATACCTGTGCCTCTTTTGTGCTGTCCTCAGGCTACTGGGAGGTGAATGGGTTTGGTCTCCTGGGCATATACAAGTCTGACCTGGACAAGATCGGAGGCATGAACACAAAAGAGTTTCGGGACCGCTGGGGAGGAGAGGACTGGGAACTCCTGGACAGGTAGGCATCCATTGTCATCTTTCATACGCTCAGGAAGTGAGACCCATTAGATTCTGGAGGACCCATGACCAGGGGAGTAGGGATCTGAGGAGATTGAGGTGACTAATGCCACCATAAGCTTGGTCAGTGAGTCTTTGAGCATGTCCTGACCTCAAACCTAGTAGGCGAGCGGACCCAAAATACACTGCTACAGCCACTCATAAAAGAAGAGAGGAGCCGATTCCTGATCCGGTCACACTGCTGGTTGTCCACGGGCAGATCAGGTGCTGGTGATCGTGAAGACTTTGTCCTTTTCTAGCAGTGCGGTGCAGTGCACAGTGGGTCCAGTTTGGGTCCCTCAGACTTCCCATACTATGTATAGGAATTGCCCAGAAGAGCAACTGTCAGAGAGACATTTAAAGATCACAAGGTACAGTTACAATTTCTGAGAAGTTTATGATGAGGGATCTCTGCTCTACAAATCTAGGTTTGGGACCTCTCCTGTCATTTCTGTTAGATAACTACAGAAAAGACTAGCATTCTGAGCAATCGCATGTTGCCAGCTGTCTTTTCTCCTAGCCCTGGAGGGCTCCCAACCAGTCCTGCTCTCAGGGGTGCATAAACACTCAAAGTGTCATTAGATGCCTGCTTATGGATATGAGATACTCTGAGCTATTCGGGACTCTTCAATCTGATTGCAGTCTCTTGTCAACAGGATGACTTAAAAGAGATTTCCTGGGGCCGATCCCCAGGTATCTTTGTGATCAAGTTTTCCCTAAATTTAACCTTCTCCTTTATGCCAGGATCTTGCAGGCTGGGCTGGAAGTGGAGCGTCTCTCCCTGAGAAACTTTTTCCACTGGTTTCACTCGAAGCGAGGCATGTGGAACCGGCGCCAGCTGAAGACACGGTAGCCTTCAACCCCAAAGCTGCCCAGCAGCGCCGTCCACCGTCTCATCTCGATGTGCACTTTATTGAGGCACGCAGCCGAGCGCACAAACTCCTCCAGAGCCTTCTGATGGGACGGCACAGCCGAGGAAGGAGCAGTCAGGCTAGAGGAGTGGGAGCTTCTCTTGTGGGCCATTGTATCCAAGACGTGGGATCCGTGTCTTGCTGGGAAGGCGTGTGGGGGAGATGTCGCCAAGTGAAGGACTCATTTCCTGCCATGCAGTCTGGCGGATGGTACAGTGGGAGAGGTGCCATATTTCCCGTTGAGTCTTGCGTGGTGCAAACCAAACAAACGCAAATCCCAGCGAGCCCAGAATGGTTTATTACAGTAATGCAGCTTCTCTTTCAATACTTGAAGGAAAAAAAGAAAAAAGGAAAAAACCCAACTCTCCCCATTTCCTCTCCTTCCCCATCTCTCCAGTGTCCATGCTTTTGGACAGGGGACCAAAGTAAGTTCTCTGAACTGTATTGTGTCCACATGCCCATATGCTGACCCAAGGAAATCTGGATGTGGAGGAGCTGATAGGCACTTTAGGCTGCTGGTGCTTAGACGTTTCTCTGTGCTTTTCACTTTACTCATTATGAAAAACTGTGCTCATATTCAGCAAATTATGGGCCGTAGATGGAGATGCCATCGTTATGAGAACCACGTTTGCTTGCAGCTGGGCGAGGTGGCAGGGATTGATGTTACAACTCCACCTAAATTATTGATCCACTGCCTGAGGAGAGTGGAGGGGTTATACAGAGAAGCTAGGAGGGCATCTCAGGAGGAACTTTGCAGCCTTATCTGACAGACACATGTGTTTGTCCTAACGATATCAGGGAAACCCTAGCAGGGAAGAAGTGGCAATATTTTATTAGTTGAAATATTGTGATTTTGTCAGAAAAAGAGGAGGCAGAGTATTCTGCTCTCTAAATCCTGTACATTTATGCAACATCTAAAGGTTAATTTAATAAGTTATGGCCTTCATAGTTATGTCTTGTCATAGTTTGACTTTTATGTAAAGAGCAGACTTCTTGGTTGAAGAACCGGCACAGCTGTTGGTGCTTCATCTCTGGAACAGCCCTGGGAGCTCTGTCCCGGTATGGAGGAGGTGTCCTCAGGCCTTGGCCCTTGCACTGGGTGCAAAGAACAGCGAGGACAGAAGAGGGTTGAGTGAATAAAAGGATGGGCAGACCCATGCCGGCATTGATGCAAGAACTGTGGAAAAAGCCCCAGTCCACAGCTGGCCTGACGCTAGAGGGAATTCTCAGCCCCGAAAACTCCCATTAATGCAAGGCAAGATTTTTTACCCTTGTAGCCATTTTACAGGACTATAGAAACCCAGAAATCCCAGCACAGCCCGTCCTCTGCACTGGAGCTTCGGTGTCCCCAGACCGTGCTGAAAAGGCCGCTAGTGGTCTCAAGCTTGAGGGCTGCTCATGGCGTCCAGCTCTGTGGGGAGTTGTTGAGAAGTGAGTAATGGAGGTATGCAGGGTACAAGCAGTGCTGACATGGTACTAGAGTTCTTTGCTTTTTACACTGATGGAGTGGATGCCAATTCAGAATTATTTTATTATTAATAGAATTCATTTATTATTAATACTGTGGTGCTTGACAAGTCCATCGAGTTCCACTATTGCAGTAGAAAACTGAACATGCAAGTTCTGGCATGTGAGAGAGAAATCTTGTCAAATCATCTGCTTGCCTCAGTCCAGGTTTTGTGACTGATTGAGTCAGAAAAAGTCAACCAGATTTCAGAAAGTTTCGCTGTGCGGCGTGCGGCTATGGTGAGAGGTACACGAGAGACGGCTGTGTCTCTGAGTCCACAGAGCCTTTGTCAGAATGCAGACACTGGGTATCTTAGAAGGGGCAGCCGTAGCCACCTGCCCAAGCCAGAGTAGTCTTTTTATTGAGGGAAAGTATTTTCCCCATGTGGAGACTAAGAAATGAAACACTGCCGTTGGGGCGAGAGGGAAGAGGCTGACAACAGTCAACACTATTAGTTTTTTTTAATGTACTACAGGAGTTTAGGAGGCCAGAGCCCTGTGATGCAATGTTGCAGTAAGTCCTGTTTCTGCCTGGAATGTGCAGTGTCAGTCATGCTCTCGGTGCATGTCGGAGCCTGTGCTTCACTCAAACACAGGCACAACCCCGCGAGTGTGCAGGTGAGCTGCTTTCCAGGCTCCGGGACTGCGCCTCCACAGCCTGTCCGGGCTGGCTCTGTCACGCAATCCCTGTGGAATGGGGAGAGGCTGGCGAGGAGGGCGAGCGCCGGGACGTGGCGAGGTGTTAGCAGGACCCAGCTGTTTGGCCCCATCAAGCAGAGAAGGGCTTGATGCCCATTTTGCAGATGGAGAGCTGGCGGATTCAGTGGCGGCCCTTATGTCATGCACGGGGAGGAAGGGTTATTTGTACTGTGTGCTTTCACATCTGGCTTAGATGTGGTCTGCAACACCTAAAGTCAGCAGCTGGCGTTCATCTGCAGACACTGGCAAGAATTAGGTGCATCCAGAAGGCAACTCACTTGGCTTAATTGGTACGAGTAACCCCTTTTCCTCACCAGAGAGGACAGTCAGCAGAGAGTGGACTAGGAAGTAGGGTGCAGCCCCCACTCCAGCACTGCCAGCAGAATTTGAGGATTTCGCCCCCATGCTTTAGCTGTGACCGTGCTCCTTCCTTCACGCCTTGTGACCCAGGCCAGTGGCAAGCAGAACTGTTTACCTCGTGAGGACTTCTTGGTGGAGATGTAAGGAGTTAGTTGGTTTCAGCCCAGTATCCCCACTGTCAAAGTTGCCATCACAAATTTCTTCCCTTTCTAGCACAGTGGGGATTCTTAGCTGGTGTTTAAGCGTTGTGGTAGTAAATGTGATTAATGCTAATTGGCACCAATTGGCAGCCTCCATGGAGAAGCTTGGAGAGGGCCCACGGGGACAAAAGCTGTCTTCCAGCCCACATGCTCAGAGACCGCTGTGGGTTGTAGGGAGAGAAGGGGCTACACGCTCCCCAGCTCGCTGGCCAGCAGCAAACCTTGCAGGAGCGGCGCCAGGCTTTGCTCTGAGGCTGCTGCCCCTTTTCCAAAACATCCTGCAGTTTTTCTCCCCGGAGTCATGAAGAGCAGGGAGAGCAGGGAGCACGGCAGGAGCAGGTAGTCCCGCAGCCATGCAGTGAAAGGACGTGGCCACCCAGGGCAGTGGCCAGGCCACCGTGGTCCCTGATCGGCGGTTGCTTCACCCCGTCGCTAGTGTTGCACGGCGTGCACTGCCGCTGCGAGGAGGGCTCGTCTTTGGGTCCGACGCAACTCGCGGAGAGCACGAGGGAGCGTGGCTTCACCACGGCTGGGAAGCTGACTCCCCCCAACAATTGATCTTGTTTCTGTCACCAGCATCTCTTTAGGAAGTTTGCGGTGAAGTTTGCCCCGAGTTTCTGGCTTTCATGTGCATCCTGGCTGTGTCCTGCCTCGATGGCAGGAGGAAATCAGTTGCATGGGATTTCCCCTGCAGCAGGCAGGCAGGCAGGAGGAAGCTGCTCCAGTAGCTCTGGCTGGGGACAGCTGGGGAGATGACGGGCCATGCTGCAGGAGAGACCTTCCCTGGGGCAGGATGTGGCCAGGCTGGGGACCCTGGGCCCCCAAGCGCAGGGTGCACAGCAGGGTGGCTCTGCCCACAAATGCCGACTCAGTCTTCAGGACTGTGAATTGTGGATCTGAGGCTTGTTTTGCAGGTCAGCAAAGGGAACAAAGAGGGGCTGGTTTTTATTCCGAGAGAAATGTATTGTGTGAAAACGATAATGTGACTTGTTTTGTCATTGTCTTTAATGTTTGCCTGGTATGAACATCTCACCTCTTCTCATTGCCTATAAATGTCTGAAGTTGATTGTTTTTTAGATACTGATGCCTTGTCTTAAAATCTGAATTGTACCTTTGAATTACCTGCCTTAAAGTGGCTCTGTGCCTTCAAGACGACTCCTGGGCCACCTCTCTGTTAGAGCTGGGGGATACTGATTCTCCTCCACGTTTTATAAATACATTGTCTTCCTATAAGAGCTCAGTTCTGTCCATGTGTTACTCACACCCGTATCGCCATGCAGCAGGGATTAGAAACCAGGTGTTGCTCCTCTGGCTTCATATAACCAAAGGCATACGCAATACCAGAGGGACAGGTTGCTCTCTGCCCAAGCCAGCGAGAGCTCTGCAGCAAGAGGCGGGTGGGAGATGCAGCAAGCAAGGTTAGCCAGGAGCGAGACCTGTTTCAGTCCCCTCTAGGGCTGTAGAAAGTGGGATGGCAACAAAACAGTTTTTCTCCCGTCTTCCTGGGTTTACCATGTGAAACAAGGTAGAAACATTGGACAAATACACATCCCAGCAAAGCACAAGTGTGACGTGATCATAGAGAATGCGGAGAACGAAGCGGTCCCTCTCGCAAGCAGGGGACAATTCCTGGAGAAGACCGCAGGTGAGAGCCTAGACCTGTGCTCGGTACTTGGCACAGCCTACACAGACGGGAGGTCAGCTCTTTCATGGCAACTGCTTATTTAGATTCAAATTTGGCCCCTTTTTGCTTCAGCTGTGCCTCCTTTGAGTATAAAAAGCTTGGCAGGAATGGGAGTCAGACACGGAAAGGGAAAAAGGCAGCCAAGATCGCTAATGAGTCTGATTCCATTAAAATGAGAAAAAATTATTAAAGGTGACGGGGGAAAAGCATTCCAGCACGCTGCCGGCCTTCTGCTCGCCTGGGCTGGGTGACGGGAAGCCCTCTCTGCTCGGGCAGGCCTCGCGCTGCACCTGACCTGGCAGCTCTCTGCGATGATGATGTTGAAGTTAAGATCTGGTAATGAAATTCCCCTCACTGCTGCTTTCCCAGCTGAACCTTTTCTTTTTTTTTCTCTCTTTACATTCAGTCATCAATGCTAATTGCTTTACCTCCTGCTCTGTGAAGCAATGAGTCACAGGATTTGGGATGTGCACAGAGGATGCATAATTTTTTACCTTTTCATGAACCCAGCCGGCCAGTAGTGGCTGAAAGCCCTTAGCTGGTGGTTTTGCATTGGCTAGAACTAGTTTTGCTGCCTCTACAGTGAAACCTTCTTCTAGAGGAGAGCAGGATAACAGAGGCTTCCCAGAAACATCCACCCCGTTTGCCCTCGGTCTCGGCAGAGACCGAGGACCGAGATAAGCAGCAAACCCGGTGTCGCTCCAGACCTGCCAAACCCCGGCCAAAGTGGAGGATGTCCTTACCTGCTTCACCAAACAGATCCCAGACTGTGCTCAGCTTTGCTGATGTAAATTCTGGTAAATACCTAAGTGGCATTTTCCACCCTACTCTTTCTATGCAACTTTCCTTCATCTGCAAAAAAGCGGCTGTCATTTGCAGGTACTAGCTGATGCTGGCCCGTAGCCTTACCCACCAGCCTTTGTGGGCAAGACCATTCGCACCCTCTCCAGAAAAAAAGCACCACCCGTGGCTTAAACAGAAATTTAGTTCTGTAAAGTCAAATACAGAGTACAAATGAAATCTGCCCGTATCTGTTTTTTGTAAGTGTCAGACACTGCCAGTAGCTCCTGAAGACCAATATGTGGACATTTTCCTGACGTTTCTTTCTCAATGGTGGCAAGAGTATGCAAAATGAAAAATCCATATTGAACTCTGATTCTGCTGTACAATGAAAAAATCATTTAATAATCAGAAAAGCATGTCATTATTTAAATAGGCTTACACCAGGCTATTAAAATATCAATTCTTAGCATGACTACAGTGTTACAAAATTTAGGATTGAAAATTTTTACTCTTTCAAAAAAAATCTGAAAAATCGTTAATTCAAAGACTTTTTTTCAAGGAAACAGATTTTCTAGTACAAGAGAATTCCCAGCATTGTAAATATAAAAATGATATATTTAAAAACTTTTATGTTAGCGATAAGACCTTAAATTATAATGGTGATTTTTTTAATAAAGTAATACGCTGTGCACCTGTCATTTCTTATTGTGGCAATAAGCCTAGAGTGTCTCCTTATGTATAAAGTTTCTTCATTTTCTACTAATACTGTCAGGCTATTCTGATATCATTCCTGATAGGTCCCTGGCAATTACATCAGACCATACTATCTATTTTCTGTCATTGTTAATTTTCCAATGCTGGAAATATCTGATTGTTTTCATAACTGTGTCACATTTAATTTTATTTTTAAATAACTAGGAAAACATTTGAACTGGTTTTAGCTACGTTGACATACACACACTTTTCTATCCTCCCATGAGAACAACTTTTTTTTTTTTAGTTTAAGAAATCCATTCCAACATTTGGGAGGTAAACTATTAGATAGCATTGCTTTAAGTATAGCAACTTATGCTTGAGACAAAAAAGCTGGACTTTTCTTGTTTATTTAGCCTACAAAGTAAATCGTTCAGTCTTCTCTACACAATGAGCCAATACTGAGTATGTGAAGCAGGCAACTAAAATAAGTGAGATTTACAGAACTGTTCTTTGAAATTGTGTACCTGCTGCTGTTCCTGCAGCTTTCTCTAGCAAAGTTTGCGCTAGCTTTGAAAGGCAATCTTTTCACCCCTTCAGAACTGCAAAAGCATTACGGTAAAGGGCCAGTATACCATGAAACGCACACAGTTTTGAAAGTTTAACCCAGTTCTCTGGATTTGCCGACGGGCTCCTGCTGCGGTGAGTGAAAACGCAGAGGAGGAGAGCTTTCCCCGCCAGCCGCGCTGCTCAGATCCTGCAGGGAAGAGAAGGAACACCAGTAAGGTCGCAGCAGGCTCCCCCGCGCTGCACGGGCAGAGAGGAGCAGTCATGGCGTACCGGGTCACTCGGCACCACAGCCACCCCTATGGGTGTGGGGTGCTGCTCTTCAGCGCTCGCACCCTTCTGGATCCCAAGCCAGCAGTGTTTTTATAGAGGCTTTTGGCCTTTGCATCCTCCCTCACCATATCCTGCGTCTATCGACCTTTCCTGCTGGCTGTTGCCTCGTGTATTGCATTTAAACTATGTTTACATGTTGCAGGTCATGTAAGCAAGAGATGTGAACTTTGCTTCTTGACCTAAAGCACTTTTGACCTAAGAACATGTCATCGCCTCATTGACCTGACATGGGAACCCAAGCATTTGGTTGGACTCTTATTCACAAGATTCTCGCTTAAAAATGAGAGTTAGATTCTTAAAACAGCCCCTACCAAACCACACTGGCTGTTGTGAAGAGCTCTTTCACCCCCGCCTCACCAGCACCTTCCTTTTCTTCTGCTCAGGTAACGCTGCCATCTTTGGATACCTCCCAGAATGCACCTCATTTTCTTTCCCAAATTTAGCTCCCATCCACAACTGCTATCTGTATCTAGTGTGAGGTCTGCAGCCTTCTGAAAGCTGCAGTTGGGATGTTTGGTGTTCCTGCTTTAAAGACCAAGCAAGAAGAAATCCTCCTCCTCTGAGGGAATTTGTTCAATGGCCCCAGATGCTCGTGGGACAACAGCATGCCTCTGGAAAGGCTTTGTTAATTTGTGCAGCTTTACACCTTCTCCTTCTCCACCTTGCAATGATGTTTTCTGAGACTGAGAGCCCTTCCAGGGGCTGGCAGTGATGGGAACTCTCCCCTTTCTTACCTGGCTCCATTGCCCCATGACTTAATAAGGTCGAAAATTCCTGGTAGGGTAGAGGCCAGTTTTCTGCACCCCAAAGGCTGTGATGAAGATATTGAGGATGACCGTGATGAAGATAAGAGCTGTGGCAGCATTGTTGAGTATATTCAGGCGGGGTTGCTTTGCAACATCATTCAGGTTCAAACGAGCTGTGCGATACAATGCAAAAAGAAAGGGAGATCTATAGCTTGACTCCAAGTCCCCCAGCCCTGCAAGCCTTCCCTATCTCACGAATGTCCATGGTGCTCATGGGCACTGCGGCCACAGAGCTGGGGGAACAGTCCCAGGGACTTTACAGGGGCCACAGCTTGCCCTAGGATGACATAGGAGGATGGAGCAGAGGAAAAACGTGGGTTTTTTATGTCATGTCTTTGTTTTGCCATGGAGGTGCCATGGCCCTCCAACAAACCAACCCTAAATAGCCAAATTACTGCTGCATGCTAGCCAGGCATGTGCCATGTGACCCCCCCCACTGCATGGCCATGGGACATGGCAAGGGAAGGCTGGGTGACATGGGGGACAAGGTCAGCAACATTGTACTCGGGTTGGGAGGCCAGTTCCTCCTTGACACCCAGATCTCACATATGTGCTGACACAGCTATCAACCCCCTCCTCGCCCCCAGACCAAGAGGTGTCTGGGTACATGAATAGGATCAGCCCTATCTGATGGGCATCGAGCAGTTCAGACGTGGGAACGCCCTGGTTACTGGGGCTGCCTGGCCAATAAGCCATGCAAACGGCAGCCTTGTGACCCCCTGCCCTCAGCTGTGGTCCCCTGTCCCCCTTCTCCTCACAGCTGGCTCCAGCCACCGCGGCTGCCACCGGCAAAGGCTGTGCCATGTGGGGCAGGGGAAGGAACATGTCACAGGATTTCCTGTAGCCTCCAATCCCGTGTCCCACATAAAAAACCACTTAGCATATATAGGAAAAGGCAGCGTTCTGCAGACTTTTAATACTGGGCACGTGTTGGAGGCTGAAATATAGCAACTCCTGTATCAGATGGAGCCCGGGGCAAGCCTGTCTGAAATGCTGGTGTCAACGTACTGTCTGTATGGCACTAGGAGAACTGTGGGATTGGTTAAATGTGAGGTTAATATAGGGAATACCTCTGCCTAAATTGTTCTGTTAGGCCCCAGCTTGAGTGAGGTGAAAGATACAGCTAAAATGTGGTATCTGCAAGAGCTGCATGAAGGGGCACGTTACAGGGCGGGCAGCAAGAGGCCTGAAACCCAGCTCCTCTCCCTACAGCAGGGATTCGGCAGTGGGGAAGTGAAGGAAGAGTAGTGCTCAGAGCTGTGTGCAAGAGAAAAAACCCAACCCACTCCCCACTTTGAGAAGCAGTAACACAGACCTCCCCACCGCCTGCGTCAAGCTGTCTTCAACCCTCCTGCAGCCCTGGTTGGGGCCGGGGGAAACGGTTCAGGGGAAGAGGCTTCTCCCTCCCACCCCATGCCGGCCAAGCCATGGGGTACCCTACCGCAGCAGCACCCTGCAAGGGTGCACGCGCCTCGCGGGCCGCCTTACCGGTGATGATGAGGAGAATCCCGATCATCACCTGGAAGAAGAGGGAGATGCTGATGAGCACGATGAGGGTGACGTAGTACTGGAAGGAAGCCCCCTGCTCCAGCACCGCTTTAAGCTGCGTGACGTTCGCCATGAACAGCGCCACGTCCAGCATGCTCTCCGCCACGCTCTTCTTCGTCGCGTAGTGGTTGATGTTCATCGGCCCGTTAATCCGGAGGTGAGGATTCACGCCCTGGGGAGACAGGAGAAACCGCATGAGTTGGTATGATTGCTAAGCCGACAGACCCGTCCGTGTCCAACAGGCTGCTGCCTCCCCATGAGGTTTATCTAGAAAGCTTCGGAGAGTCAAAGTTGCGTGTTTTAAACGTGTTGAGAGTGCCCAGTTTCCCCTCACAGTCGCCTCATGATATTAATAGCACAAGATACTTGCGGCGATCAAGAGCTCAGCAAGGTTAGAAAAATACTGGGTATTTTTGTGGAAAACAAGCTTGTCCAGAGTTACAATAATATAGATTACCCAGAGCCAGGGATTTTACAAGGAATATTAAATTCTCTTCCTTCAGGGCACAGACAAGCCTCAAACTTACAGGGGATTAGAGAGAGATCTTCTCTTTGGGTCGGGTGTTCAAAGGACTGTCAATGGCTGGGCTTTATATCTCCTCCGAACACTTTTTGCTGTCTACTGTCTAAAACGCACCGAGACAAGGGGTGGGATCCATCACACCTAACTTTAACTAATCATTCAGGCACATTTTTTGTCAGTGGAAAGAAACATGTATTTACAAGGGATAAATCACCTGGTTGCCTGTAACCTAATTACAAGCTGTGGGTCATTTGGCTGCTTTTAGCCATCCATCTTTTCTCTATCTTTCTTGTTAAGTGAGTTCCCCTGTTAGCTGTCTTGACCCAAATGATGAAAAAACAAGATAGAAAAGGGGACGATAGTTTTCAATTCACCCCAAGTGTCATCAGCTGGTAATAAATCACCAGCAAAGGCAACAATTACAAAAGATTTGGATATATCTGCAGCAAGCTATGACCTTCTTTCTTAAAAAGAAAGAAAAACAACACTTGCACATAGCAGACAGGCTTCAGTTCTGGGTAATCAGCCTCCTGTCAGCTGTAGTGAAGACCGGCAGCCTTGCCCTCAGCGCTGTCTGATGGATAACCCTTTAAATCTGGAGATAAGGGCCAGGTGTAGACCTGAGGTGACCTCTCTTGCTCAGAGTGGTGGAAGAGATTTCTCCAGGTGCATACTGGAAGTAGGACTGTGCCTACATCAAATGGTAAGTTCTATTTTGGTCTTTTTGTATTAGTTAAGGTACAAAATGTAATCTTTCCTTCATGCTCTGGGCATGACACTAGAGGAGGGTTATGGCTAGTGCTTCATGCTGCTGTCTCTGGTCTCTTTGTGCATCCCTGGGCAAGAGCGGCTTCATCTGTGCCAGGGTGGGAAGGTGAGCAAAGCCAGTGATTCTGGGAGAGCGCTGCGTGTGGTTCTGTGTCTGATACTGAAATGGGGGCTGAATTTCAGAAGGGGGTTGTGGCCTGTGCCAGTGATCACCCTCACGTGAGGAAGATGTGTAGTAAAAAGTGGGCAGGAAGGACTGTGTCCAGTTTGAACTACTGGTGAACTGCCATCCCTAAGAAGGGGCTGGCTTGGGGTAGGAAAGTGCTTTTGGGGATTTTTTGATAGCTTAAAGCATGTAATTCTTGTGATTTCTAACAGGAAAGTTGCTGTGGTTAAGAGGCTCCTTTGCAAAGCCTGTATTTCTTACTGTGGAAGGTAGAAGTTAAAAAATACTGGAAGGAGATAAAGGTAGAAGTCTAGAGAGCCAGTAAGGACTCTAAGGCAGTGTGTAGGGGTTCAGGACTTCTTAAACATTACTGTCTGGTGTCTGGGGTGGAATAGAGGTATCTTGCATCTCAGGGAAAGGAGGCCGGCAAAAGGTCTGATCCTGGGAACACAACTTAAAAACCTAGATTTAGGTAGTGCCCCCTCTCAGCTGGCTTAAAAGCACGTGATCCTGTCGCAACAGAGTGGTACCCATACCAAGTGGTGCAAGGTTTGAGATTTGATCCCTTTCATGTGTTTTCTTCCTTACTTCTAAAGTGTTAGCCCTCCTCCCTGCAGCATCACAAGGCTGGGCATTGATCGTTTATCTCTGCGTAATGATGAGTTAAGGGTGCAAGAACAAGGACGCTATACAAACAAGACAGAGCTTTTGTTAAATAGTGACTGGTACAAGGAGGCTGAGACATCTGTTCCCAGTCACTTACGTGGCGACAAATACAGCAAGTCTTTAATGAAAACACATCCTCCTTTTGAGCTGCCCCTATGCTCCTTGAGCTGGAGTGTGAAATGGGGCAGAGTTGCAATGTACTGAGCTGTGTGTTCCACATGACCAGGCACTGAAAACAGCTTTCACATGGGCTTTTCTAGCGTGGATGAGTGCAATGGCACGTTCCCCTGACTGGGACATGATACCACAGGCGGGGAGAGCGCCCGCTCTCCAATGTGGAGTCACTGGATCTGGGAAACCCTTGCGCTGAGCAATGAAAAATTCTGACTCCTGTTTCAAAGTTCTGTCAGCCCAGGCTTAGTAGATCCACAAAGGTGACCAAAAGGTTACTGGCAGCTAAACAATCAACCAGTTTTATGATGCAGGAGTCCTTATGATGATTCTGCCTGGTCCAGCAACTAGGAATGAAAGCCTGGAGTCTCAAATATCAAGAGGCTAAACAAACCAGGAGTCTTCAGAGACCCGGCATTTCTGTTAATCAGGAGGATGGCTTTGCTTGGGATGCCTGGTGCCATAGCTGTCACCAGCTAACCACTGCATCTGTGGGCTGTAACTCTTTTTTTGAGCTGCCACAATGCATGCACAGCTTTTCAAAATGGGACCATTTGTTTTGTTTTAAAGTTCAGTCCTGTGAACTGCTGCGGCTCAGGAGCTGTTTCACAAGCAACTCAGGTTTCCCTGCAGCAGGATTGCCCAGACAGCTGTGGGGAGTTACGGGGGATCACTGGGGAGATTGAATGATTCCCTTTTGGCAAATAGAGCCCTAAGTCAAGTCACAGGACATACCTGAAGGATCATCAAAGTGATTTATGTCATCAGGCTAGAGCTAGTGTCTTTCTAGTCACTTTGAAAAATGTTCCCCTTCTGAGAGTGGGGATCGCTGCCTTTTCTTCTCCATATTGCGTCAAACAGAGGAAACCTGGATCTGGCGATCAGACACCAAGTTGATCTTGCAAGCGTTGTTGCAGAGCCAGCATGTCTGCTGGAAAACAGCACCTACCTATGCAGTGCTTTCCCAAAATGGGGATCTATCATTATTGCCCACTTTTTAAGGGTAGGGAAATTAGGACTTGAAAAAGTACAGCCCAGTCACAGAACAGCGCTGGCTGAACTGGTGCTTGAGCTCAGCTCCCATGTCTCGTTTCCGGACGGGACTTTGGCTTTCCACAAGAGACAGCCTCTTTCCCTGCAAGACTCTGCTGGCTTCAGTCTGACCTCAGACAAATCCCCTTTCTGCTTCTTTTTATGTAAACGTGGCACAGCGATACAGATCACTGCAGGGGCCGAGTGAGGCACCCATCTACGTTTTGTAAGTCAGAGGCTTTATTCTTACTCAAAGCACAGACACACACACACACAAATATTTAACTCTCACGTCTATTGTTATTTTTAATTTTTGTAGGAATGTAGAAAGAAGCTGAATATAACCACAAGCGTGGGATTTTCTTTTTTTTCTCTCCTTTTTAAACTTGATCTCTGGTTTTGCTGTAGGGAGCTGGCAGGTCCCAGGGCCTGTGAAACCCGGCTCTGGCACCAGGGGGCACGCTGAGCTCCACAGCTCACTGAAGCTACCTGAAATATTTCCACTGAAATTAGTTTTCAAGGGAAATTCTTGCTTTTTATAATGCATTTATTTTTACAAGAAATAGCTACTTTCTTCTGAAAACTTTTGGAGGAGGTTCATCTAAATACTTCTTTCCAAAGCCTGCAGATTTTGGGCCGAGGGGAGCACAGAGCTTTCTTAAAGCTACTTGGACGATTTCTACAAAACCTACAGTTTCCCTTGTCATATTTTTCAGGGCAGGAAAAAAAAATTACAGAGCAGATCTAACTGCAAATCTATGTGCTTTGTGGGTTTTGTGACCCTATCCCCAGGGGAGAACAGCCTGAAAGAGACAGTGGGACAGCATGAGGCTCACAAGTATGAGAATGATAATCCTTTTCATGGGAGCGCTCTGGCAGAGGGGGGTGCCTGAGGAGAAACTCTATTATTGGCCATTTAGTTCCAAGGGAAATGCTGGAGAATGCCAAAGAAAAGAGAGACATGGATGCAGGCTGTGCACGCCGAGGGGTAGGTGCAGAGATGCCCGCCACGGGGATCCCGACCAATAAACAGCCAGCCACACACAGGTGAGCAGACGCGGGCACGCACACACACAGCATCAGGCACCAGGGAAAATCCGGGGTATTTTTCCACAGTATTTGCCAGTTGGCAGCTTTAGAAATACTTTGTAAACATCAGTTGACGAAGGTTAAAGCACACAGAGAGTCATCCTCTTGCAAGGTAGGAGAGGAGCACAGTTCCCTTTCTACGGGCAGAAAGCGGAGAGATTAAAGGCTCTGCTCTCAATGAATACTTCTATGTTTAAGTGCACAGTTATGAGCTACTCTGCTTTTCCAGAGAAGCTCGCTCCCTGCAGCTCCTGACCGCTTCACTTGGGATGAAGTGGGCCAATTTTAATATTTTTGGCCTACGTGCCGTGCCTAGGCACAGATGGCGTCGGTGGCAGCATCGGGAACAGCAGCGACTACCAGACGTCTGCCCACCCAGCGGTCGGACTTCCCTCGCAGAGCTGTACGTGTCAGCCTGCAGGCGAGGAAGCAGGTTTGTGCACAGCCACACGTGTGCAAGAGAAGGGACAGGCAAGGAACGCTTTGGTCAATACCAACTATATTGGGAAGTCTGCGAGGCAAAAGCTGTTTTTCTCCAATTTGGCACAACAGCGTGCATCTTGGCTGCGTTCCACGAACAAAAGTAATAGTAAACCTCGTCATGGATGCTGCAGGCAAGAGGAGAACTGAGTGTTCAGGGCCAGTCCCCCTCTTCGGCCTCTGTGGAGGCTGCCAGCTAGTCCAGTTGTGCTTGGGGTTTTTTCCTTTTAATATAGCCATCTGTTCTGCTTGCTACGGGTCCTGTCCAGAGCCAAATGGTCATGTTGCCTTCAACTCATATTGGATAAATCCCAGAAAATAAATCAGGGATGCTTTCCTGGTACCTCAGGCTCTCCCCATGTACGGGACTGGTCCTGATGGAGATCTTTCTCTGAGGTGTTCCTCCACGTCTGTGAGAGGTCACTGCTCAGTGTAACAGAGGGCTCACTGACACCAACTGTTTGGATGAGAGCTCTCCAACCAAAAAGTAACTTCCAGGAGCTGAGAGCCAGTGCCTCTTCAGAAGCAGAAGCCTAGGCAAATGGCAGGCACAGATCCTGTGTGCTTGCTAAGCACTGTTCATGTTCTCTAGTCTCGCCTAACTCCCACTCTCCATTTGCTTTACCCACCTCCTGCGTCTCATCTCACACCCGCAAGCAATCTTGGTGAACTCTCTGGGGCAGAGATGTCACCGTGGTGCAGCGCTTTGGCACCCCTTAGCTCGAGGATAAAGGTCCTAAGTAGGACACGACTATCGCTAAAGGCACGAAAGTGCAGTTGGTGAGACTGCCAGCAGGTCCTCTCTGATTTACCCAGCTGAAAGGCTGGCCTCATATTCTCACTACAACTTCCCGAAATGAGGCCACGCAAGAACAGGAGGCTAACAGCAAAACCTAACACTGCCTAGAGCTGAAGGGTTGGAAGTGGGTGGGGAAGCCGGGCAGTCCCCTGGCTGTGGCTGGCAGGGGGAGCAGAGCCGAGGGGAGGAGTGGGGGTGAGTCACGAGGTAGCAGAGTCCCACAGGAGCCCGGGCACCTCTCCTCGCCCTTGCCCTCCGGCTGACATGGCAGCCGGTTCTGCTTCCCAGCTGGCTGCGGCACTCACAGCCTGCAGAGACCTGCTTGTCACATCAAGCGTGCATGCTCCGCTCTCCATTTCTCCCTTTCCACGCTTCTTCTCATCTCTTATTCATCCTTCAGACCCTCTCTGGCCCTGTCTGCATCTTCAGTTCAGCTCCTCCTCTCTCCTTTAATCATCATCTTCTATTCTCTCCTTCTCCATTCTTTTCTCAGCCTGTGCCTTTCACCTTGTCTTTCTTTCACACTTTTTCCTGCTATCAAGCTCTTCTCCTCTTTCATGCACCCCCTTCCTTGGGCTGCTGTCTCCTTTTTCTCCCCCACTCTTTTCCCCCTTTGGCACTCTGTGCTGCTGTATGGCGATTTTCTTGAATCCGTTCACTCTCAGACGCCATTCACGGCTTCCTACGCTCCAGGGCAACATAAATTATATATTTCTCGAATAACTGTCTTACCAAATCTATATTAAACTCCCTCGTTATGTGTATTTATGATACTGAATTGAAGGGATCCAGGAATCGACTGGCAGGCTGCAGGGCTGAGCTGGAATAGAAGATAATTTTTCTTTTCCAGGTAGCTGGGATGAGGACAAGGCGGCAAGGGCAGTGAGGAGCCTCCATCCGTAGCTCAGAAGGAGTTAGTGGGTTTGGGGGCTCAAGAACTACTTGGCACCAGCAATTACAATGTGCTGATGCATGATCTCTGATTGTTGAACAGAAGCAATTGGGTGTGTATGTGTGGTGGTGGGGACAGCTCTTTGAATGTATGGAATTGGGAGTGCACTCAAAAGGATTAGTGGGAACAATTATTTCCAAAGCCAGGATGTAGAAGCTGGAGCCTATTCAAGTCACTAGTATTTAGCACCCAGAGCAGTTTTATCCCAGTGTTTTGGGGTGGGGGGTGGGTGTGTGTGTGGGAAGAGCAAAGGAAGGCTAAAAACAGCTTTACAAGAAAAAATTAAAAGTAGGTTAGCAGAGAAAATGAGTTTATAAAAAATGGAAGAGCAGCCGGGAGGCACAACAGTAACTACTGCATTGTGCTTACAAAGCTAAACACGTTAAGATGAATAAATCCCCAAGCTGGATGGCTTATGGCCCAAAATATTAAGGAAAGCTAGGCCTGATCGCAGGCTGCTGCCAGATCCAAAGAGCAAATGTGTTCATATAAATCATTTTAATACAAAACATTCCTGAAACAAGGTCCTAAATTTGAACTTCTTCCAAGTCTAAGGGTGTTTGCATCCAATGCTGAGGGGTCAGGTTGATTTTTGAAACTGAGGGAACATAGTAACAGCTGCACTAGATCAGACCAAAGGTCCAACTCCCCTCTGACAGTGGTTTGTAGCAGATGTGTAGGGTAAAAAAAAAAAAAAAAAAATCTTAGAATGGGACAAGCATACAGCAACGGTCCCTTGTGCTCTGTTTGCCCAGTGACCTGCAACTCTGTATACAGAACTATCCCAGCCCTGGTCTGGTGTTGCTTTTCATGTGAGAAGCCCAAGGTTAATTTGTCATTTGCTGTGTGGCTTAGGGCATCCTACTTGCTCTCCCTGGATCTTAGTTTCCCCATCTGCAAGAATGTTCACATAGGTGGTATCTAGGGAGAGAGATGGCTAAGATCTACCGTAAAAGTGCAATATGTGCCTGTGTTGTGTATATAATACACAGGGACTGAATTCATCATGCAGGTAAGCCACTGAAGCTGATGAAATTAGGTAAGTGATTTTCTTATTCCCAGGGGGCTTTACGTCTTGCAGCGTTTCCCAGATAAACTTTACGCTAAGGCACTTGGAGGTCAGGTTCATCTGCAGATTTTGACACGTATGTGCCCCTGCTCACCCTCTGCGTGCTCAGGGCTCTCCACAGAAAGGAAGCTGTGAGAGTCTGGGTGGCAAGAGGAGTGGACATGACTGAGGGTTTCAACAGAGGCAGAGCTGATGAAATCACATCCATAAACAGTGTAACTCAGGGGTTTTGGTCCCTCTATTATTTATAAGCTCTTTCATCCACAAAGCATTTTCTTCCAGTCCCATGTGTACTAACAGTCACAATGTCTTTGTCCTGCAGGTCAGTGTCTGTCTCCTATCGCAGTGGTCACCAGTATCTCCAAACAGACCCTGCTGATTTAGTCTCACCTGGGTGCATAGAATTCTCTTTCTTCAAAACCTGCCAGTCTTAGCTTCCTTCTCTGCCAGGAAACTGAGCCAATCTCTGGATCTAAAAAAGGCTGAATCTGCTGATTTTGTTCAGAACTGGCACACTCTGAGTTGTCTCAGTTTGCAGCTGAGCATCTGGCCTCGTGCCATCAGGAGAGGTAAAAAAAAAAAAAAGGTGCTGTTGCTGATCTAGGCTTTCGTAAGCCCTTAATCCTAATTGTTCGTATGTTTTCTTTCAAGGCTAGCCAAACTAGGTATTGAATAGAGAAACTAGGGAGGTAGTAACTGGGGTTACAGGGGCAGATACTTGTAGTCAGCAAGGGACTTCAGGGTAGGGGAGTCTGCAGAGCGGCATCTTGGGTCTGTGCGAGGCTGCTTGGGAATGTCACGCTTAGAAACAACATCAGCTGTCACTGGAAAGATTTTTAAACACATTAGGAGTGCTCTAACAAATGGCTGTTGCATTTTAACATGAGAAAATGCAAAGCGATGCATGGCTATGGCTGTTCCGATTCAATTAGCGTTAACGCCCTTCCATTAAGCTCTGGCTTGCGGGGCTGCCTCTTGCTTGGGAGCCTGCTGTGCCAAGGAAGGCTGCCACTGCCTCACCAGGGCTGGGGCGATGGGTAACCTGGAGAGGATGCGAGGTGCCACGCTTGAAAGGAGCACGGCTGTGTTCTCAGCAGCGTGCGTGGGAGCACCTCTGAGTACCGCTGAGCACATCCATGGCGTCTCTCCGAGCCTGGCTGAAGAACTGTCATGTTTGTTTGCTGTGGGTTTAGTATTGCTTTGTGTGGGGTGAATACGTTAGCATTTCTGCTTGTGGTTTGGTTATTGTCTGACTGAGGCTATTGCTCCTGTTCTTGGATTGCTTATGGCAAGTAATTTAGCTACACTTTAGAGGGTTTCACTGCTCCTGTGGCTAAAACGGACAAGAATGGGACTGTGTGGGTAAAGGCACTTCTAGGAGTTGGAGAGGTTCTGAGCTTGGCTCTAACTGTTGCTTAATTTCTGTCTTGGATTCTTGGTTAAAATGGGGATAAAACTATTTCAATTCTCATATGTTAAGAGCTTTCTAGCACAAGAAAATTCTTCCTTTTTGTGTGTGTGTACAGTAACTAGCACAATGGACCTCTGGTCTCAGTCAGAGCCTCTTATCCTAACTCTGTTAGAGAGAAAAAGGTAGTAGGTTCCTCAAAGTTTAACTGAACTCTAATGGGATTAATTGTTAGCTTGTGCAGAGCATTTACACATGTAACTATTACCCACATTTTAGTAAGTGAACCAGCTGAGGAGTCAAAAGGCATGATCACAGATCAGTGAAGGATGGCAGAGTACAGGATGAGACGGTGTCCTGCCTTTGAGTCTCTTGCTTTCACTACAAAACTTCACCTACCTGACAGCAGTTATGGATGGCTACCAGCAACTGGAAGCACTATTTTTTCATGACAAGACAGGAACATAGCTGATTTCTAAAGTACCCAATATGGGGCATTTCTTTCTCCTACACTTGCTACACCAGCCCTTCAAGGTGTATATTTAAGCTTCTTAATTGACTATGGATTCACTGGCTTAAATTTCATTTCTCCTTTGAGTGGCAAAACATTAAGCAATCGTTTAGGCATGCATTGCTTCAAAAAGGGTCAGTATAAAGCAAGACTGAATCAAGAAGGTACTTGAAACAAATTCCCACTATGGAAGGCAGCTATTCTTCACCTGTATCCTATGGACCATTGGAGATGTCTGCTTCTTAGGCATCCTCAAAAGGCAGCTAAGAGAAGTGAGCTTGTATACATAAGACACCTCTTGAACATATAAATGATATCTCTGAAATGGTCTGCCACTCTGCTGGGAAATATTTACAAGTTCAGAGTTTTGAAGCAGTAGAAAACACTCAGTGAAATGCCTTAGAGAGGCCTAGAGGTATTCCCTTCTAAGCAGCTAAGGTTAATCTTTTGCCGCTCTGAAGCCCATGAGCAGGTAAGGTGTTGAAAACAATGGCTTTTTGCTCCGCTCATCTTCTGGAAAAAATTGTCACTGTAGTTCAAGTCAGGAAGGAGATACCTCAATTGCAGAAGCAGGGGGTATGTCCCACAAGGAGGGGATGCTATTATTTTCTGATTCAAGTGGCACCCGGACACCTCATCACACGAGGGTGTCCTGTCACGACATGCACAAATAAACCTGCTTAGGAGCACACAGGCAGTCTGCAACAGAAGTAACTCAGAACTTGATCTAGTTTTCTGACAGATGCAGCATCACCTCCCTCCCTTCGGACTGCAGCTTGCTGAGTCCTTGCCCACTGTTGGAACCAAATCATCCCACTCTTTGGCTCTTCCTCTCCCATTTTTCTCTTTCATTGGCACATCTAGTGTCTTTTGTTTGGGGGGACGCAGACGTTGTTTTGGGGACGATATTGCAAAGGAAATGCTCAGGCTTCTCTGCAGTCTTGCTGCTTTTAGCTGAAGTTACATGAATCTAAACCAACAGGAAAATCCAGATGGGGTCAGAGCGAGTTCTGTGCCAGAACCTGTTTTTTTAGCCATATGTGACAGAAACCTGAAGCAGCCAGAACCTTGAGGTGGAATCACCTCACTTCAAAAGGCAAAAAAAAGCCTCTAGTCTGTAAAACTGGAGATATGAGAACAGTCTATTAAGCTAAAAAAAGGGTAATTCTTTAATTAGAGAAATCGTTGGGTGAGACACATTAACTTTTAAAACGAAGTGTCTTTGCATGGTGAGTCTATTCCTTCAGTCTTGGTTTCCCTCCTGGCAACTTCCACGGACTACTTGGTGTGTATAAACCTGCTGGTCTCCCTAAAATCCCTGGGAGAGCCTTCTCCCTGCTGCTTGCTGAGTTACTCGCCCTCTTTCCCCTGCATAGCCCTGTGGCGTGCGCTCTGGCTGCTCTTCACCCTCTTCAAGAGCCTTCTGATGGCCAAGGGAACAACAGCTGGCACAGGGCAAATGGGCGGCCGTCCTCCCACACTATCCCCAAGCCATGCCCTTTTTACTGGAGTATGCAACTTACAGTCTCTATACAGTAAATTAGAAGCAACCAAGCTAAGCAGTTATGCCATTGCTGCAATTAGTGTCTGTGGAACTTTATTCTGGAAGAAAGTAGCCCTGTGCAAGACCCAGCTCCCCCACCCAAGCTCGCGTACCAGCCCACATGGTGAGTCCCCTTGTGGAAAGGCAGCAGCAGGCTCTGCGGGATATTCCCATGTCCCATGCAAGTCCCTGGAGGCAGCTGCTTCAGCAGGCTGACCCTGACAGTGGGAGAGAGAGGAGTTGGGCAGCAAAAAGATTGCAAGGAGCAATTCTTTCCTCCCTCCCCGCCCCCCAGTGCAGATTTTTCCAAATCACACAGACCCAATGAGATCTCAAACAATGTCACACGGAGGGTCCAAGCTCTGTAATTAAGCCCCTGCAGAGGCTCAGCTTGTGTAGGGGACCCGGTATTCCCAGGCAAGGTGTTGTCACCAGAGACCACTGGGGCCCAGGGACACAGCTAACTGGGTCACCAAGGGAGCTGTTCCTACGTTAAGAACAAAGGAAAGATCCAACACAACATCCTTACAAAACCCTGAAATCAGCATATCCAGTGTCATGTTGCTTTATGTGGGTTTAACAACTTGAGGTATCTGAGTTGGGAAACTTTGATTCTATTGTTCCTATTAATAATTTAATTGAAAGCTGGGCCAAGGCCCTGCCTTAGGATGTACAGTAAAGCTCAGGGAGGAGGTTTAAGGTGGTTATAGAGTGGAAGGTTTTCCTTGGTAATTAGAAATATTAAGTTTGGCTTTCCCTTGTCTTTCTGGAGGAATTTCAAGGGTGGGGTCATCCTGTTGTTTGGGTTTATAGCTTGCTATGTTGACAGAAGGATTCATAGGATGAGGTTGGTTTTCCTTTTTTTTTTTTCCATTCTTCAGTGCAGCTTGATGATGCTGTGACAGCTAACTATATTAAATTCAGGGCAGTGATATAGTGCGCTATAAAAATGGCCATTGGCATATCAGTAATATTACACATAAATTGTGAATTACTGTTGGGCAGAGATCAGAAATGAAACAGCTGGTGGCCAGTAATATCTCCCACTTCTGAAAAATGGTACTGGGATTTCTCTGTCCAACTTCCACTGAGTTCAATAGAAGTTAAACAATTAAAACACTTATCTTTAGCCATCTCAGCTTAAGTTAACAATGTTGAATTAAATTATACTCTCCGAAAGCATCTCCATTAAGATACTTTATAAGATCAGAGTGGCAGAATTGAAGTGCCAGGATCAGAATTTTTTCATAATAGTACGTAACATGCCTGTTCCTCTTGGCAAACTGGATTAAGTAGTTAATGTTAAACTGAGATCACCAGGTTACTGGCACAACAGAGGAACTGTGTGAGAAAATCAGCAACTTGCATTTCAACTAGGGGATGTCGGAGACATTAGGGCAAAATCATCAAGGAGGTTGTAGCGAGGTGGGTGTTGGTCTCTTCTGCCAAGTAACTAGTGATAGGACAAGAGGAAATGGCCTCAAGTTGCACCAAGGGAGGTTTAGATTGGACATTAGGAGAAATTTCTTTACTAAAAGAGTGGTCAGGCCTTGGAAGAGGCTGCCCAGGGAAGTGGTTGAGTCACCATCCCTGGAAGTATTTAAAAGACGTGTAGATGAGGCGCTTGGGGACATGGTGTAGTGGGTATGGTGGTGTTGGGTTGATGGTTGGACTCGATGATCTTAGAGATCTTTTCCAACCTTAATGATTCTATGATTCTATGATAAGAAATTATATCATTGTGTCATGGTTCCATTGCTTCTAAAAGGCCAAAACTCTTGCCCAAAATTTAAGTCTTTGATGATTTTGTGTGTGTGTGTGTACATAGAAAGGATAACTCTACAATTTCAAGTACAAGAGAGGTAAGGCATAATCCTGAGTCCTGTGTGACCTATTTTTAGTTTACTTCTAGGCTCTATTCAAATTCCAGTTAGCCATGGGATGGTTCTGTTTCATTTAACTCTCTCTAAGACAAAAACCCATCATAGATGTCTTGAAGAAACCCTTCCAAAGGCCACTATGGTTAAGAACATATTGGATATTGTTTCTTTATTCTATTTCATCAGAGCTCCTGAGCATACAAGCACAGGATGATAACAGGCATCGATGACAGTATAACCACCTTGAGTACTGTGTGTAGTTTTGGGCGCCTCAATATAAGAAGGACATCAAACTATTAGAGTGTGTCCAGAGGAGGGTGACCAAGATGGTAAAAGGTCTTGAGGGCAAGACTTAGAGGTCACTTGGTTTGTTCAGCTTGGAGAAGAGAAGGCTGAGGTGTGACCTCATTGCAGTCTACAACTTCCTCAAGGGGGGCCACGGAGAGGGAGGTGCTGGTCTCCTCTCTCTGGTGACCAGCAATAGGACACGAGGAAATGGAATGAAGCTGCGTCAGGGGAAGTTCAGAATGGACATTAGGAAAAGGTTCTTCACTGAGAGGGTGGTCGGTCACTGGAACAGGCCACCAGGGAAGTGGTCATGGCATCAAGCCTGTCAGAGTTCAAGGAGTATCTAGATGATGCTCTTAGTCATATGGTTTAGTTTTAGGTAGTCCTGAAAGGAGCAGGAAGTTGGACTTGATGATCCTTATGGGTCCCTTCCAACTTGAGATATTCTATGATTCTGTATGTTTCAGGAGAAATCAATTAAAACGAGGAGAATGAGGCACACAGGAATTCAACAGAAAACAAAGGGACCTCTGCTGCTTTTGCTTTTTATTTGTGAGTTGCTTGCTTTTTGTTGGCCTCTGAGACCGAGTGGGGAGTGGACGCAGTGGGGAGGGCTATTGCTCCACTGCCCTCTGTGTTAAGGGGCTGCAGAGTTTTGTCTCCCTCCCGTGGCCGCTCCAGCTGTGGCATCACAGCTGCCTCCAGCTCTGCGTCTTGGGGAGTTCAGAAGCTCAGCTTTGAAATCTCAGGTCCCACGTTACAGCACTCAGCTGTAACATCTACATCAGTACATCTTCCTAAAATCTAGGATCTGCTCTCAGGATTTACTGGGAGGAGGGTGGCAGGAGAAAGAGCCAAATTGGATGAGATAACAAGCAGACAGTGCTCAGTTGTAAATGAAAAGGGTTGCTCCATCGTTAAGATGGTAGCAAGAATTTTTGCAGTGCAATCGGTTATTCTATGCCTCTGCTAATATGCTAGCAATTTTTTCCAGAGGATTACGAATTTAGATATAATGATGACTGAAAGGGGTTATATGCTACCTAGATAGAGTCCTAGGTTAGGAAGTACTGCAAAAGTGCGTTGTATAATTTGAAAACTTCTGTGACCAGCTGCAAAGTAGGGATAGAAGTCTAATGGCAAAGAGTTCAGAAAGCATAATTGTTTGGGCTTCAAAGATGCCTGATACAACTTATTTAAGATACAATGCTGTAGGAATCCACACCATAAAAGAAATATGCAGCAACTGTAGAGCTCTCTCTCCCTCCTTTTCTCTCTATTAATCATCTATTTTAGAGTTCATTTGGTGCTTTTATGTTGTGTTAAAATAATACACAAGACCCTGGACTAAGTTGTCACTGGAAGATTATAGCGAGTAATGTTTACAACAAAGCTCAGGAGGGGAGCTCTGAAGAAAAAAAAAAAAACAAACACAAACCAAAAAAAACTACTTCAGAAGTTGGTCATGCATGTAAAACTGGCTTTTATTAAATTTGATATTTTTTTAATGGTTGCTGTAGCCCTAGATTGTATTCTTTTGAATATTGAATACCAATCACTTGACACACATTCTTCCAATAAAGTTTCTCTTCAGTTAAAACTGTCTCTCCTACTTTAACACTACATACGCTGAATGTCAATAGTAGCCTCCTGAGGTCTTAAATTTCTCTTTCTTGCACCACAGGAAGGATACTGCAGTAGGGCTTGGAGAAGTATTATGTTTTGGGCTCAGTTCCTCATACAGCTGTTGCTGTGGCTGTTCAGTTTTATGTAAAAGCAATACTAAATGTCAAATTAGACAACGGTTTAGAAATAAAACTGGCCTTGACCTAAATCCCATGCAACCCCACTTACTGATAGTGCACAGAATGCACGCAAGCATAGACTTCGTTCTCCTGTTTCAGTTTTTAAAACAATGATTTAGAGTAATCATGCTCTGAAGGGAGTGTTCCTGTGTATCCTTAAATGGTGAATGTCTGCCTGTCTCAAATCTGGCAGGAAAAGGAACATTTACCAACACTTTCTACCCCAAGACATAGACAACAAAGCTTAGGGAAGAGTATCTCAAAAATAGACTGTTTAAGCATCCCAGAGAATGGGGTTTGGTGCTTCCAAAAGTGTTGAGGGCTTTCTAGATGATTGAATAGAAATGTTAGTAAGCATTCATGGGCTACAAAGAAAGCTCATGTGGCTGAAGTCGTGCTTGTGAGAGGGCTCTGCAAACAGCAGGCGTGTGTGGGGAGGAAGATCAGATTGCTGACTCCTGCCTAGCTGGTGGAGACGAGGTGTCCTGTATGGGTTTGTCTCCGACCACAGGGGTAGAGCACACCAGACCTTGTTGTTGTTACCCATCCAGTCCATCGTTCTGTCTCAGACTCATGGAAGCAATAACTGATTTATAAATCCTCCGCTTCAAAATTAATAGTGGTCTCCTAACCATTAAGCTAAGTGCTGTTCCTTTTAATGAGCCTAACAGGGCTGGAACTTCTAGTATAACCAGTGGGAACTTCTCAGCCACAATACTTTGCTTAGGCAGCCGTTCCAGGCAACAGTACAGCAAAATACTGCTCTCTGAAAATTATACAGTCTGAGGTCTTTCTAGTCACTTGAAAGGAGGTGGATGGAAATAAACTCTGAGCTTCATTATGCTGATATACCTAAAGTGTCACAGGAAATGTTTTGCATAAGGGAAGCCAAAGCAACATTTAAGCAAATAGCTGTGGAATGGCCTTTTGGCTGCAACCAGCTTCAGCCAGGGACCTGTCTGACATGCACCTGACTCGATGGCCGGCTGTGTTTCTACTGAAAGCTGTGGGGAAGAGAGCTTCCACTGATCTCCCGGGAGGAACAGGAGCAGGCGTTCAGTGGGCAGTGCTGGGGTGTTGGTTTCTGTCCAAGGGCACTGATTAATAGCTCCTATTGACTTTGGTGGATTTGACACACTCGGCACTTCTGCAAGTCAGACTGGGTTTATGTGCATTTGAGGCAATCTTCTCTAGTGTAATTAATTAATTAAGAAAGATGCGTTTAATTAGGCCACAGAAATAAATTAAGAAAATCAGAGCCCAATTCAACTGAACCTGTGCTTCCTTGGACAACCTAAACAATGCCTTTGAAAGAGTTTTTTGTGAATTAATCTCATCAAGGAGATTCCCTGTTAAGTATCCTTGCTGACAACAGAACTGGCATCTGAGGGAAGAGTGTTGCATTAGTACGTTGCAAATACAAAAAAAAAAAAAAACCAACCAAAAAAACCCCTGAGATTAGACAAATCTATAACTTGGTCACTGGACACACCTGGTAGTTATCAGAAGTTTAGTTAGTGATGTCTAAGATTCTAGCAGCAACTATGGATCTCAAACTGAATGAAATTAGCATTGCTGACAAGCCAAGAGAACTCGGATGAACATCCAGATCTGTCATAGAGTTGCGTCACTCAGATGCGTCATATCTTAATGTGGAAAGTGAGATGAAAAATGCAAACCATGGCCAGGAGGAAATTCAGGAATGGCCATTGTCTCTAGCTGTGCTGTCAGCTCCACTCCAGCTGCTGATATGGCACCTGCACTTTTGCATTGGTATTCTCTTATCACTGACGCACTCGAGGGTTTGGCAGGTGATTCACGTACACTGATTCACAATTCATCCTGGGTGAAGTTTGCAGCAGAAGGTATTATCTTTCATGTCATATGCATGGGGGGGAAAAAACACAACCCGTGATCAGATTCTTCCCTAGTGTAAATCTTCTTCACTGTGACCTACAGACTTCTGACTTGCTCCAGTGCCTGTGAAGTTGGAATAGAGATTTTTGTTCTGGCAATTTACACACCATCATCTCTCACTTATCTCTGGGTGGTTTATTCAGGTTATGGATTAACTGAGCAATCATTTAGCAACACCCTGCTCTCTACTGCTTCCAGTCCAACCTGGCATGACGCTATGTGGGGCTGCACAGACTTACTGACTTGGCTCAGTGCTAATTTAGGAATCTCCACAGCCTGCTATCTGCCGTATTGCTGAGCTTTCTGTTCTCCTTTATACTTTTGGTGCTTGCTCTCACAGCCTGGACACAGTAACACCCTGCTACAGCAAAGTAGAAAATCATGAACTGGCTGTATCAGCAAACAGGTTTTTTTTTTTTTATACATCCTTTCGGGTTTTTGTGGGAAGCCTATCCAGGTCAGAAAATCCCAGCAGCTTCTCCCTTTTCAAACAGTTACTTTTGATGGAAGAACTGTGGAGTGACTCCACAGGAGGAGGAAATGGCCTACAATAATCATCGCCTGTCAGTCCAAGGACTCCCAAGACCAAACCCAACAAAGCCTCTCGGCAGTTCTCAGAGTGCCAGCACAGCTGGTGGCTTTGAAATGCCAGCCAGAACTGTTCTGGGGCATCCTCTGTACTTTCTTATAGACACCAGAATGAGAGCCACAGACCTCTCTGAAGGGACAGGAAAGCCCACGTATCAAAAGCACTAGTTCTGGGGCTTATGTTCTTCGTGCAAGAAGATTGTCACAGAATTGGCCTTGCTGCCCTGTTCTAAGCCTTTAGCTGTTGTGGGACTTGTACATGAAGGCTCAGGGCCCCAGTCAGACTCCACCGGCATTAATGGAACATGTAATTGATTTTGTGGTGAAGTAAAAAGATGCATCCTGCAACCTTGTGTGTAAAGAAAGGTCTATTCACTTAATGAGGCAGGATTCAGATGCACACAGTCCTGGAGCACCTCAGAATGATCAGCCACTTTCCCAAAGCCAGCTTATGCTATCATTCTGAATGTTTACCTTCACAGTATAAACAAAAAAGAGGTGTATTTATTGACGGGGTAAACAGGTACACTTTTCTCCAAAGAAACCAGTTTGGTTAGTCAGCCTGGGTGTTGACAAGAGATGGAAGGAAATCATTAAAAGAGACTGCATAGTAGGTATGTTAATTAGCGATGTGGTTGGTACCAAAAAATAGAGGCTTATGTGGAGCCTAGGGAATGCGGAGAGAGAATTTTACCTTTCCAAACAGGAGGGCATCAAGCTGTGCTTCCCTGCCTGGGAAGTAGGTCAAGAGGAAGTGCACTTTCAATTCATATTCATGTCATAATTATTTCACGTACTGAAGAACAGCATTTCTGTCAAGGGGAAGATGCCTCTGTGGCCAGTCTTATGGAAGAACAATCCTCCACTCAAAGGAACAGCATGCATATTTGACACTTTCAGCATCAGCGCCCATCAGCACTGCCTTCCACATGCGCTCTCATTGCACTTCTGCTGTTAGTCCTTTCCTTGCCAAACTTCACAGTCACTCCAGACATCACCACCAGTGGATGCAGAGTGCTGGGTCCTAGCACGAGAGTGCACTGCTTCACATTTGCCAATGGGGCTCAAATCAAGATGTGATGTGCTGCTGCTCCTGGTACTGACGCAAATCGTCATCTTTCTCTGACACTATTGGAGAAGCAAGTGGTCCTGGCAAAACATTTGTATCGGGATGTGTATGCTAAACAGGAGACCATTAAAAATGTCTCTTTTTTGATTCTTAAGAGGGGAAAAGAGAATACTTTAACATGGATTTGCTTGTTTTCATATGTAAGAGAGAATAACCTAAGTTGGAAAGGACCTTTGGAGGTCATCTGGTCCAACTCTCTGCTGAAAGCTAGGCCAATTGTAAAGACACATGAGGTTGCTCAGGGTCATAATCACAAAAGTGTTAAGTGGATGGAGTGTCCAAAACCTCTCTGAGCAACCTATTGCAATGTTGGACCACCCTCATAGAGATTTTTTTTTTCTTAGAGGTTTCAAAGGTGTGTTTTAAAGATGGATGTCAAAGGTTAAGTAAGGATATATCTATATTAGTCTAGGTAGAGAACAAATGTTGTATAGTCATCTACAGTACCTGTTCTTGGTTTCTTGGTATATAAGAACTACATTTCTGAAGTAGAAGAAACCCTTTCCCAGCAAAATAAAAATCAAATACTTACGTTCAAAGTAAATTTTCCCATGATTTAAAGGTATGTGTAAGGCAACAGAGGGGGAGGACCAAGCAACAGTGTCTTAAAGTATGATGACAACGTGATGGCTCTAATTTAGCATTCAACTATAGAGAAATGTAAACATAAGACTAAATACGGCCACTCCAATTTGACAAATCTGTTGTATGTTGAAAAACAATGTATGTAGGATGTGAAATACTACCGTTAGAAAGCACACTGCTTTCAAGCTGCAGTGTATAATCTCCTTATAATATGCCACTAACTAATATTTCTTAAAAAACAAAAAAGGCCTAATTTTAAAAAAGAATTGCCAGTAGCACAGAAAACCAAATCTGCTGCACCAAATTGTGTATGTTCCAGATTTTTTTCTGTAGTAAAATATTTAATAGCTAGTTCTATTCTCTGCCTCAGTTAAACAATTTTTTTTTTTCATAAAACTTTCTTGGTTTCACCATAACTAAGAAATAGTTGCAGTATTATTTCATCATCATGTTTTCAAGATAACTAAATTGAACTCCAGTGGAAATAGGACACTATGGGTTTTATTTTAGTCTGGAAAGTTGAGACTAACCCTTTATGTTAATTTTTGCCAGCTAAGGAAACCAGTAAAGTTAGAAATTTCTGAACTCTTCTTATCCAAGATTTTAAACTTAAAAATGAGCTAATATGAGAAGGCTGATTTGGTAGAAAAAAAATCCACTTTTTTTATTCCTCTACTAGAATTACTTCCCCTGTAATACTACACATACATAAAACACAAAACTTGGCCCTTGCGTCAGTTATATTGCCTGAAGTAACAGTATAACTGCAGACATGCCTGGGATGAATCAGTCTTTTCTTAAGGTTAACAACTGTCATTTTCCTTCTGACAAACCCCTGACTTCTGCATACCCCAAAGCCCTGCTATATATTTAATTTTTTCCTGCTGCCAGCCATTTTTACCTGTTTTCTGCTATAACTATTTTATTTTCCTCCCAAATAGCAGTAGTAAAATCAAGTAAGTACCTATAATGTTGCAGGAAAGTTCGTATAACGTTTATTAGGAAGGCTATTTTCCAAAAACATTTTTCTTTTTCTTTTTTTCCCCCTTCCCTCTAGTTATTGCAGTAGATCTGATTTAAGAAAAAAACAGAAAAGCTATTTAGGAGTTGTGTTTATACATGGTTAGATGCTCCTTTTGTCGTGTTATCATACTTACCCTCAAACAAAAAAAAGCCTACCAAGAATTAGCTTTATATTTGTACCACATCTTTGCTAAATCAACACTCAATTGTAATCAAGACTCTAATCTCATAATCATTAGCCCTTTCAGTTCTAGTAAACTTGTATCATCAGGAACACTTGCTCTTTGCTTCTCTATAATTGCCAAACAGCAGCATTTAATAGGAAGAAAAAGCATCAACTAGACAACTTCATTCATCTGTTCTTATTTTTTTGGGTGCCCTACACATTTTGCATCCTTCACCAAGGTGCTCAGAAAAATCTGGCAAGCTAACGCTATGCCTTAGTGTTTTCTCCCAGAAGTCCCCAATCGAACACAGCTCACTAACAGCATATCTAATCATCATTAATAAAGCACAAGCTTCTGAGAGATTTAATATAAGTAAGTAAGCAAGTACTCAGTATTTTAGTGCTTCTTTGAACTTCTGGTCTTTCTAATCTAATTGTCCCAGTAGCCTCTCATTTCTTTGGTAATAGTGCCTAACAGATTTCCAATAATTTTCAAGCTGAATAGAGCTGGTTAATTCCTAGAAAAGAGACTGCCAGAGCAAGCCTAGTAAATTCTGCTAATGACTAAGTAATTAGACTAAATTAGAACAGGAACTGAACCCTAGTCCCAGCATATTCTGAAGCGACATTGAAAATAATCTCCCTTTTCCTTGTTAGGATGTTAAATCAGGAGTTTCCATGATGCTTCTAACCTGCCCAAGCAAAGACACAAGATTTACTTTTTATTCTGTTTCTGTATCTCTGTTTAGTCATGTATTTGGTGCTCCCAAATGGCTTATTTCCCAAAGAAACCAGGAAAACGATGAAGAAAGTGGTTGGGAAGAGAAAGTTGGACAGAAGTAGTGAGATTTAGACAGGAAAATGTG
The DNA here is from genome assembly GCF_964195595.1 of Calonectris borealis. Classification (NCBI taxonomy): domain Eukaryota; kingdom Metazoa; phylum Chordata; class Aves; order Procellariiformes; family Procellariidae; genus Calonectris; species Calonectris borealis. The sequence goes on from NC_134312.1 coordinate 68,283,168, forward strand.
AATGAAAACTGGAAATTATTCTAGACGACTAAAAACCAGTTTCATAATTGTGAATAAGGACATCTTTGGTTAGCGGCACCTCCTTATTAAGTGAGGAAGTAAAGGCAGCTATTAAAAATATATAAAATAAATGGGGAAGAGGAGGAGAAAGAGGAAGGATGCAGCAGTTACGTAAATTAGAGACTGTGGAAATATAAAGAGGGGAAGGACTTGAAAGGGAGCAAAAGAAACCCCTACCTTGCAGCCCAAGAACAGTAAGGTATTTTAAAGGATAACAGCAATAAAATAATCCCTAACAATAGTATAGCTCACTTGCTAGCAGAAGATGGTGAAACTCTTAATGATTCAGGAAAGGCAGAAATACTCAATAGTCCTCTTTTGTGTTTAGAAAGAAGCAGGATGATGTAATCATGCATCATGGGAATGCAGAAGTACCTTCCAACCCTCCCAAGTAACTAAGAAAGATGATAAACAGCAACCATAAAGAATTAAAAAATAAAACCCAGCATGCCTAGGTAGCACCAGATAAGCAAGAGTTGTGCGAGATGCGTAGCCTTCTCTTGCTAACTTGAAATAAGTCTTTGAGCAATAAGGAAACTTTTGAGCCTACAGGAGAGTTAACTCAAAGAAAGGCAAAGCAAGATGACCTGGATAATCCTGGCCCAGCTTGTTTGATAGTAGAGGGCAAATATTGAGAAAGCTTGATATGAGATTCAACTAGTAGAGGAGGAAATGGAATATCCCATATTGTGCCCAGTATAAAATAAGGTTTGGATTTTTTGGCATTATTTTTTATTTCAGAAAATATTATTTGAAAATATCCATTGTGTTATATGAAACCCTGCCAGATTTATTGCCCTTTACAGCCCTTTATCAGCCCCAGTGACGTGCTCTGGTGGCCAGAATTAGTTGGTGCTATAGCTGGATTTGGCACAGATGTTGAGTGCTAGAGCTCACACCATCCAAACTAGGATCAACATGTTGACTGTTGCTGAGACAGTTCAGTGTTTTTATCTGTGTTATTTCTTGAGCCCAAAGCTGGCCTACATTAAGTGTTAGAAGAGACCCTTGCAAGCCTGTAGAATAGAATATGCGAGAGGTAGCCTGTGATGGAAGACATGTGGGCCATGAGGCTACATATATGTTTAAGGGAGCATGTAAGGCTAATATTTTTAACAAAAATCTATTCATTTTTATTTGTGAAGATAGGGAAGGCAAGAGGAGATCATTTAACTTTGTGTGTCACAAAGTGAAACCCGCCTCGGTTGAACCGATATGGGTAACTTCATTCTAATAAACATGGTCATATGCCAGGTAGTTTTGTCAGGCCAGTTTGCATTGATTTGGCATGAAATAATAGATTAAGGTAACTGTAATCATTTTCATATCTAGTCTTTTTATTAATCGCTAGCTACAATACGAGTGAAGTACAGCTTATGAGCATTAAGAACCATACAACTGGAAATGGATTTAAGGGTCCTAATGGAAACAGAGCTGAACATGAGCTTGCTGTGGGACATGGCAGTTCTACAGTGATGACAGAAGTGGGGCTGTGTTCATAAGATTCATTAGTTTAATATCAGAACAACACAAGAAACACTCACAGCTGAGAAACCCATACAATCTGGAGAGTGCACAAATTATGAAAATATTAAAAAATGCCTTCCAGCTGTCCTGCTTAAAAGATTTGATTCAGACTTAATAAGTAGCACAGAGTCTAGCTGGTACTAAACCAACTTTGCGTTGTTGCTGGAGAAAGCATATAAAAAACCCTATAACAGGAAGCTGAATCAAGGTAAGTTTAAATTAGAAATGAAGACAGCGAGATAACTTGCCAAGGGGGTAAATTCTCCATCTCTTGAAACCTTCAAATCGAGATGTGACACCTTATATGCTGTAGTCAAATACCAGTTACTGGATTCAGTACAGAAGCAGCAAAGTGCAGCATCAGCCTTACACAGAAGGTGACACTGAATAATTCAGTGATCCCCAAGGACTCGTGAGTATCTGTTACTCTTCCTAAACTTTTGAAATGTATTGCTGCACACTGGTAAACTTGAGTCAGCTTTGGTGCTGATATAGCAGTTATTCTATCAATCTACCTGGGGGTAAAGTTAGACTTAGCCAATTCTTTAGTGTAATCAAGTAACTTGTGTAACATCCTTGTTCAAACAGCTCTGTGGGATCAGGATATTGATGCCAGAAAGTGTAAGTTTAAGAGATTCCAAAACCAAGGGTGCTCATAAGGACCTTGCCACGTGAGGATGATAAAGTACATTTCTCTTAGTACTGGATTGTTTGTTTTTTTTTTCAAAGGAAGCTGTGTTTTCCCTTAAGTGACTTCTCTGCTTTTGCCCAGCTTCCTGCCAGAGAATAGCACACACATGCTAAAATCTCTCCCATATATCTATATCTTTTATTATTTTCCTCTCTAAATAATCTAGCGTGACTTGAAAAGACAATAAATTGCAGAGTTAAATAGACAGTGAAGGCAGTGTATCTTTCGGATCTGGTTATGTCCTGACATCAAAAGTTTCTTTTATTGAATTGATTCACTTAGCTTTAATGAAATCCCAAAGATGTAACTGGTTGGTCAGTAGGATTATGCAAGGCTTAAGTAGAATTATGTCCCTTGAAAAGGCTGGGGAGCTGTACTAATACTGTTGCATGACAAGCTGGATGGGTGTTGAACCACCTGAAGGATCGTCCTGTTTTGTCTTTCCCTGTTACTTTGACGGAACAGCACCTGAAGGTGTTGTTATGTCCAGCTCTTGGCCTCAGCATTGCATTGACCTTCTGCAGGATCTTTCAAGTATGTGAATAACCAAGAACACCAGAGGGATGTCGTAGTGTGGCTCCAGGAGCATAATAATTTATATAATCAGTAAAACAATCCTCTGCTTCACTCTTCTACACTAAAGCCACCTGAAGCAATGGTTATATATAATCAATAAACACATAGCAGATAACTGACGGCCTTCTGTTCTTCCTCTGTTTCCAAGATCAAGAAAGGGAAATATTTTATGCAGAAAATTTCAGTTCTCGATGCAACAGTCTCATAAAACCTGAAATCTCCCATTTTATAAATCAGTGTATTATAAGTACAAAGTGTTTGTTCAAGATATCTTGCTACAGAGTTTGGAATTTGCTCTGTGTTTACTAAGACCACACACTCGGTGGGTTTTACAGCACTAGGATTACAGAATCCAGTGAGTATAGATACTGTTGTGATAGCCAATGCTTTGACACTGAAGTCTTAACTAGAGAACGTCCAAAGCTGAGCGTGTGAGTCCCTGCAGCCTGAGGTGAAGAGCCAAGCTTTTCAGCAGAAAGCTGTAACAGATCCAGATCTTGTGTGGCTCAGATCCAGAGGAGAGTGCGTAATATGCACTGATTACTTGGTTACATTCAGTTTATTTTGTTCTGATCTGGAAGGATGGTGCTAATTGTTTCAATTGCCTGGGAAAGAAAAGTCAAAGGGAAAAAAAAATCTATATTACGTTGATAGAAAATGTTTTAACTAATCCGACAGTATTTTAAATGTTTTGTAACATAAAATACCAGGACAATCAAATCCAAAGTAAAGAGCTATTTCAAAGTGAAAAGATGAAATGTTTCGTTCCTAAAACATTTAGGTGGAAAACTTTCACAAGTTTTCATTCAATCAACACAGTTTTGAAAAGATTTATTAGAACTGACTTTTTTTTCAATGGAAAATAATTCCATAACAAGATTTTTTTCTGACTAAAACTTATGGCTAAGCCGTTATATTGCTCCAAATAAATGTAACAACGCTTGTTCAATATTTCACCATCAGCTCTTTCAGAACACTGAGCTGCCTGGGGAAAAGAAACACAAACCAAAACTTTCCTGTGAAATATGCATATGTCACAGTTGTCAAACCGGCAATAGCAACACCAGCATATATTTGGAAAGATGGACATTTTTTTGTTTGAAGAGTATTCTTCATTTCAAAGACGACTATAAAATCATTCCAGACTAGATTTTTAAACCTGGAGAGAGGAAGAAATAACTGCCCATTATGACTTGCTTTGTAATGAACCCAGATTGTGCATATGTGTAGCCCCACTTGATAATGTTAATGTTCAATGATTTACAGATCAGAATCGAAAAAGAAAATGGAGAATCACTGTTTGAATAGCAGCTGCCCAGGAGAATATTCATTCAGTTTAGATCACGACTCAACAATGTGGTTCAGAAAACATAGTTCAGCAGTTGGAAACACATTGGAAATGGTTTAAATTTTTTCTGGTTTTTCATCTTGGCAAATACATCCATAGGAAAAAAAACTACTGGCCAATTGCATAGAGACATTGAATGCATGCCACTGGTGAATAATAGCATATATAGTGGACACTGATTCCAAAAGAAATTTTAATCAGTGCTCAGCTATCAAATTCTACTCTGGCAAAAGCTCAAGTGGTTAGCATCTTATATTTTGTGGTCAAATGATGTCAGCCTCTGTGGACCAGCTGGGTCTACAGGATGAAGAATTAAGGGCTTGCTATCAAAAATATCCTGTCCCTGTGAACAGTCAGGTCACTGGAAAGTTAGCAAAATCATTGCAGTGGGTCTGAGCTTTTCCAGCTATAGCTAGGGTAAGAGATGGCTACTATTGCAAACAGATCATAAGTGCTTTTAAAACTGGATTTAATCCCTTGGAGTACATCTTGAAATGGAGAGGAAAACAGAGAAAGCACTTCTTACATCAGCTATATATTTGACAGTTAAATGAACAAGCAGCCCCATTTGGACTACCTAGTGTTTCTGGACAGCTTGCAATTCTGTACTCTCTGGAATATATCCCTGAACTGACTGAGAAATCACTGCATTGTGGAAATGACATCTCCATCTGAAAGAAATTATTGCAGCTACAAGGAAAATGCACAAAAAGGACCTTCCTGGCAATTCTCTTCCTTTGGGAACCCAGGATCCCATAGAAAGAAAGACCATAATGAAATCTAATAGTAGGGTCCAGTACAAATGGTTTTCATTCTATTTACTTCTTTCCATTTCAAAGACACCCCCCCCCCCCAAAACCGTTTCTGCTACTGCGGCATGGGGCTATGCAATGTGCATGCCTTGCAGATGCGTTTGAAAATCCCTGAGTAATAAAGTAGATGCTGCCCCACCACCATTTTTCCCCCATCACCCCTACATACCACAATCATCTTTAGAATGACTTTTCAGTCAACGTGTCTTGACACTGAGGAAGCAGAAAGAGCAGACCGTTCCAGTGTGAATGTTTACCACGTATTGAAGGTGCCCCAGCTGAAATGATTTAACTATCTACCTTCAGAATACCTTCATCAAAGTCAATAGGAAAAGGGTCATGTGGAACCCCTCATGATAGGGACATGGTTGCATTTGCCTAATACCTGCCTCCAGGCCTGCCCCTACTGGTGCTCTGCTCCTGTGCACACGCTGCATTCTGCCACTGCCTCCAGGGTTATCATTCATCTCCTCTTACTCACATCTCCGCACCTTTTCCAAGCTGCCGTGTATTCTTGAAAGCTTTGATTTGGTACAGCAAGTGATCCTGTGTGCTTTTAATCCTTTCTTTTTTTAAAAAAAAAAAGAAATTCTGCAGCTACAAAGGGATTACCAAGCATAAAGGTAGCATAAAGGATTAAAAAAAGAGAAAGTTTTGGGAAAAAAAAGTCAAGGCTATTGATGCAACAGAATCAAAGTTGGCATCAAATTTCATAATTCAAAACTGCTATCAAATCCAGTTCAGGCTTAAAGGAATCGGGAAAATAAAAAATTTCTACAGAGTACTGAAGTCAAAGTTAATCACATCTGTCTCAAGAACATGTGATCAGAAGAAATGTTGTCTTAATCAACTAAGATGAGCTATCATCCCATGACCCCAGCCATTCAGAAGCACTATCAAACTCCATTAAACTCCAGTTGTAAGGGACCAGACTAATATCCAGCAGATGTGGTGGACTGAACCTTGTAAATTATCTTCTTTCTACCATGAGGGTAGCTTCATTGGGACTGATAAATAAGTAGGACTCATTGAAATCTACTTTGGAATTCAAAACTGAAGTAATATTTTGCTTTCTTAAATAAGACAGAGACACTATTTTCTTTTCATCTCAGTTCACAATAAATAGAGGGCGTCTTGGGATCTTTGGAAAAACCTGCATGAGCTGAAAAGCAGGGTACCTGTTAGGTACTCCAATGAAAGACCAAGACAAGATTTCAAATGAGTTCAGAAAGACTTTGTAAGTGTCAACTTCACATGTCTTTGGAGTACTTCTTGCTTTGCCTCCTATAAAAGTCATAGGAGGGAATGGATAATTTCAAGCTAAAGCCCCCACGGTGACAACAAATAGACTCAAAAGGTGAATCTGCTTTGTACCCACAGGAGAGGAGTCCCCCTTTCATAGAGCAGAGGTTGGTGTTGAAGAGTTCCAGATGTCCTCCAGGTTATAGGTTGAGTATTGAATGTAAATCATGCCTTTCCTTCCAGCCTCTGTGGGTTTGGCTGGAGATGCAAATGTCCTTGCTATTTCACACTTCAGATATTTAGAAATGCTTCTTACACTGAGAGAAGTTTTAAATCAGCAATTTAAGAAACTAAAAGAAGAAAGGCTAGTATCCACGTTGTTCTTAATTAGCAAGCCACAGTTATTGTGTATAACTAAATCAGAGCCTGGAGTGTGAATTTTGCAGGAGTTATAAAGTGATGAGTAATCCCTAAATGAGGATTCGTCTCCTGTTCTTTAAACTGAGAGATTGTTCTCCCTCTTAGCAGAGGAAAGAACTTTGCTAAATTATGTTTGCCAAATCTTACTGGCAAGTATGGTAAAGACAAAAACTGTTGTGTTATTAATGCATCAAAATTAATTATGCCAGTATAACTGGTTATCTTTGGCACAAGTACAGAGCTTGAGGGACCAGACATGGCGCTGCCCTATTTGTTACCATGGTAGACAATTATGAAAGAAGTACAGATCTGGACTTGCATAACTCGAAAGCAGTTCTGAGCAGATTGTAAATTTCCAGGTTAAGAGTAAAAGAAATATTCCCTTCTCAAAAGCTGTAATTTAGGACCCAGAAGGAATCCTACCCACTTGCAGGGGAAAACAAGTACAGTTTAAAGAGCTGTGATCAATGCTGTATTGACCAATGGGTTTTCACAAACCACTCTGGAAAATACACTTGATGTGCACTTAATCTGGTACAAGGTGGTAAGACTAATCTAGGTATGGCACCGGTTTGATATTTTTAGCTCGGACTTCTCTGGCCCTATCTTCTATAGTCGGGGCTGAATATGCAAGCAAAACGGTGAGCAGCTTCTGTGAGACTGCAATAAACTATTCAATCTGGGTAAGACGGTATAACTACTTGCTGCTTTGGATAGCTGCTTTACTTGAAATTGGAGCTTGGTCAAACTATGCAGTTAGCTTAGGAACTGTGATTGCTTATAAGTACTGCTTCGAACTTGTGCAGGGTAAACAAATAACATCTGGGATATGGAGATAGCTTTCTACATCCAAAGAACGAAAAGCACCTATTTGGATAATCCCGCGGATACAAGGCTGCAGAAGCTTCATCCGGAAATGGCAGGCAACAGCGAGCATCTTTGGTACGTATCAGCAAAATACTCAGTAACGTTTTGCATCTCCTGACTACAAAGAAATGTTTTCAAAATTGTCTGCAGACCTGAATGCAGTCCAGTAGTTGAAGCACATTTAAAGAGTGTGCCAAGCAGTGTGGTCTTTGCGTGTTCCAGATGTAAGCAAGCTGTGATTTATGCGTGCAAATACCTCTGTGCATACGTGCATATTAGCTCAGCCGGAATTTAACATGAGCACTTTTGAAAACTTGAATTCTGAGTTGCACTTCCCATGTTGTTTGTTCTTTCATATTAGAACAGGCTCTGCTTCTGAAAAGATACAGAGTGGAACTTTACAAGAAGCTGAGGAGATAAAAGTTTTAGCTCAGTAACAAATGGAGGTGAGTGCTAGTGAGTCATCTGCTAAGTTTTGAGGGCAGATGGCTGGATGAGAAATTCCAAACCATTCTTTTAACACCACAAAAATCTCTCTAATCTCTGACCATAACTATGGGGTTGTTCAAAACCAAAATCTGGAAAGATGAGAACAGTTCACTTTCTCAGAACTTAGCTTCCAAATACAGCTGCTAAGACCAATATAACCTGTGTCCAAATGATAGCAGTTACACATCTGTCATCTCTGTGCAGAAACTGAGTGCTGAAAGGAACAAATGCACGTGCATTTGTGGAGAGGGGAAGACATTCCAGTGGGGATGGCATTGAAGCTTCTTTAAGGATTCTGACAAGGTGCCCTCCAGGTCCGGGGCAAGCAAAACTGGACAGAGAAAATGGACTTGAATTCTGCAGTGACTCATGATGCTCAGTGTGCTTCTGTATGTTTTAGCCTAGTGATAGATGCTGTTTCAAGCCACGGGGAAGACATCTGGGTATATCTGATAGTGAGTAAAGCATTATGCAGCTCTTAGTGGCTGTGATGCCTTGCCATCACAGTATGTTCAACCCATAAAAGCTATTCCAGTTGTGTGTCATCAGTTCTAATTGCCCCTCGTCATTCTTTTGTGGTATTGTATGGTACAGCTCTAAGAGGCCAGAATTATTCTCTCTTCTGCATTTGTAGCCGAATACAACTTCTGAATTACACCAATTATTCTGCTAATCCCCTTTCTGACTTGTCCAAATTCTCCGAAAGTAGCTATGGTCATTTATATGAAAAAGTGAAACTACCAGCAAGAGAGTATCTTCTGCATAAATCTGGGGGTTACACCTTGTAGCTATGGTGATCTAAGAGTCCAAAGCAAATGCTCCTGCTATGAGTCTTGTGCTCTCTTGCACTCTCGCTTTCATAAGAACCTGTTCTGAGCCAATTCAGCTCATTAAGCCAAGCTAAATAAAAAAAAAAAAAAAAAAGAAAAGAAAAATGGACCATTTTCTCCAACTTTCATGAGCTGAATTGTTTGTGAGAAGGGTTTGGCAAATGCCAGCACAAGGGCAAGGTGGGATGTGTCTCTGGGAGCAGGAGATAAGGAGAGAGCAAAGGGTGGTGGGCTGAAGAGGAGCAGGACCTCCCCCTTTTGGGAGCAGCAGGCTATTAGATCATCCTCATATCTAATCTTTCTGGTTGTTAGTCACTGCCTTAGACTGGGGGTGTCATGACAAAACCCTCGTTGCTATTGTTGTTACCCTTATGACACAGAGGAAACATGACTTGTTTCGCATAATTTCCTTCATGTAAACAGTGAGTAGGAATTTCGTGTCTCTGTGTGTTCGGGGCACAGACAATGACTTTTCAACAGCTTTTGCTGTCTAGTGAGAGTGCTGGGCTGGGAAATAAGGGTGATGTTGACTCTGGAAATGGCTACAAAGAGCAAGATGTAATCCTCACGTAAAATATACACCGAGAGACCCTGAGGAAAGGAACCACTTACTTCAGTAAGTCCTCTTAAGGTCACTGTAGGTAAGGTCAGCGCAGAAACATTTGATGGTATACTTGTGCCAAAAACTCATAAGCAATTCAATTAAGCCATAAAAGCTGTTAATGATGCATTAGAAGCTGTGTTTCCACTGGAATTTTTGCCAGTGTAACACCACCAGCAACACCTTCACAGTACGGCATATGAAGCATAGGCTGAGATTCATATGTGGCCCAGAGTGCAGCATCTTGGGTTTTGTGAAAAGTAGCCACACTGTGGAATGGTTCCCCAGCAGGCATAGGCTAATGGTGCAAACTGTGTGTCTGGATCCAAAACTTCTAGCAGTTCACAAGTGGCCTACACCTATCTCTTATTTCTAGTCCCTAACTTTTCATATACTTATATATGGTTATATATATTTCTGAAGTCCCAGGCTGGTCTCAGAAAACACACAAGAGCATGCCAAGCAGGAATTGCAAGTATAGTATATAGAATTTCACATTAGAGTCAAGTAGCCGTGCATGAACTCACCTAGTACTTTGTGTATTTGCACAATGTGATCTTTGGTTGCCTGATTTGTGTACAGGTGCTCAAATTGTGTATGTGGAATGTCAGCAGTTGATTTACTGAAAACACCAAAAAATAGGTTACTATGTCTATGCAAGTTCACTACAAAGAATGCTCCCAAGCTTGCCTGTACATGTTAACTCTTTTCTTTCTGTACCCTCTAAGACTCTGTACACAATAACCTATCCTCTAAATCAGTGAATCAGTGGCAACATCTACGGAGCATCAATTTCTTTTACCCCTCCTCAAGGAGCTCATTCACCATTTGCAGAAACCTTTTGTGGCCCTTAGATGAAAGACACTTCATCTGTGTAAAATATGATTATTATTGTTGTTAGTCTAGTGTTTTCAATGGGTTTTATTGGAACCTGATGTCCTGCCAAAAGTAACACCCTGGGAATCTTTCAACAACTGTTCCTGGGTGTTCTGTAGATTACTGCTGTTTTCTCATACACTGTCCCTGGGAATTGCATTCTCAGATTAGAAAAAATGTCAGTCCTCTTCCCTCTGTGAAAAGAACTGCTGTTCAGGCTCTATATTAAAAGATTAGGCTAGTACTTTTTTCTGGTGACTTATTATTCAGGTTGTGTTTTGTTTTCTCATTACCCCCTTTGCAAAACAGGTTCAAAATGTTAAATAAGATTGATGTGAATGATCTTGTAGCATTATGCAAACACTTTGCATCGCTGAGAATGGTCAGTTAAAGGAAGACTGGTGGAAAATTGGACCCAGACATTCAGTCAGCAACTTTCAACCCTGCAGAGACAAAGAACCTTTAAGAGCTAACTTTATAATGAGGAGCTATAGTACAGCATGGCAGAAATTAAAGGGAGGCCCAAATCCCCTTAGTGACAATTGTGTTTTCCAGAGATCTCCTGGGTAGACGTTGCTTTGAGAGACCTTTGGGAAGGGCTGTAGCAAATGAGGCCTTCCTAGGAGACCGTATTGGGGAAGCAAATGCCTCTGGGCCAGAATAGGAATGGGAGGAGATTAAAGCAGAACAACCATTTCTCTGACAATTGAATGCCCAAATTCTGCAAATATAGTCTTCTTCTGAAAAGCATTGACATTCAGCCACCAAAAATATAAGTTTCTGGAGTGGGAAACAAAATTTTGCAGAAACTGAAGTTTCTTATGATTCCTTTGTCACTGTATCTGATGTTTATCATGTAGTTTCTCACTTCAAGATGGCTGAGGGACAAAAGAAGTGGGAACCACTGATGGAGAACAAATGCCCTGGGTTTCAAGTGAAGTTCACTTGATATGTGTTTTGAAGTGGAGCTGGATTCTTATAAGGGAGTAGCCAAAAAGCTGTGTCCAAATGAACTCCTGAATGTTTGAGGAGGGATAGAAGAGTTAGGGAGAAGGAGAGGAAAAAAAACCCTGGGCCCTGTGGGGCGGACTAGGCACTAGACGTCTGCATTTGGATCGCCGTGGTGATTGTGATTGTCATTAATTGGCATGAGCTCAGAGAAGCAGCTCATATTAGCTCCCAGTTTTAGTTGTGTGTTGAAGCATTTGCACACACCTAGCACAAAGTGATGGAAGAGTTTATCCCTATTGTTTATTCACTTTTGATCACACTCTTCCTCTTCTGGTTTCTGCCTCCCCCGGCAGAGCTCACTGTTGTTGGAGCAGCTCAGCTTTATTGTCAATATGCTATGCAGTTGCCCTGTAAAGGGTTTTTTTGGTACCTTTCTGTGCGCTCTCTATAGTCTGTTTCTCTGCAAAAACAAAACCAAATGCCACTCTGCCCCTTTTTGTTTATTCACAGTTTCTCAAGTCCTGTTTGGGCATCCTGATACCCTGTTTGATGCTGCTGCTGACATGACTAGAGAAGATGGGCAAAAGAAACTCCTTTCCACCTGTTAATGTGATTATCATGACCAGTGACTCTTAATCTATATTTATCCCTACCTGACAGGAAGATAAATATTTAGTGAAATCGCTACAACTGTTCTCCTCAGTTCTTGACCCTGGCATCCAATATTCTTGGTTTTGTTGGACCTTTTGAAGAGGTTTTACTTTGTAAACTACTTTCTGAAGAAATACTGCCTCAAAGGACACCTCTTCGATCTCCAGTCTTGAAGGCCTTCAACTCAACTACACCCATTACATCTGAATGTAGCTGCAAAGTCTTTCCTCTCCTTCCCTGCCCTCCCTACCTTAATTTCATACATCCCCTAACACCTCAGCTCCTGCAGCATTTGAGTACAGAATGTGAATTTCCCTCTGCTCACAGGTATCAACATGTTAGCGTTGATTGTGTACATAATATAGGTGCCTTGGGCAAAAGGCAGACTGAATGCTACTTGGTAACAGACACAGTATTCCCACAGTTTTGGGGCCACCAAATATTATTTATAGCACAACCAAGAGGAGTCATAGAGTCCTACCTGCCCTTCACAATGCATCAGCAGGAGATGAGGGCCTTCAAAGGACATAGATCTTTCCATACAGAGATTGTGATCAGTAAATCACAGCCTTCTCTTAGCCTGTATATTTTGCTGGTTCTAAGACAAACTTCCCACATGTGTGCTCTCATTTCTGCTGAATCAGCCTTACAATTACACCTACTGAGCAGATGATAACAAATGAAGAAGTACTTTGTCATGTTGTCGTGGTTTAACTCCAGCCGGCAACTAAGCACCACACAGTCGCTCACTCACTCCCCTCACAGTGGGATGGGGGAGAGAATCTGAAAAGTGAGAAAACTCGTGGGCTGAGATAAAGACAGTTTAACAGGTAAAGCAAAAGCCACGCACGCAAGCAAAGCAAAACAAGGAATTCATTCACTACTTCCCACCGGCAGGCAGGTGTTCAGCCATCTCCAGGAAAGCAGGGCTCCATCACGCATAACAGTGACTTGGGAAGACAAACGCCATCACTCTGAACGTCCCCCCCTTCCTTCTTCTTCCCCCAGTTTATATACTGAGCATGACGTCATATGGTATGGAATATCCCTCTGGTCAGTTGGGGTCAGCTGTCCCAGCTGTGTCCCCTCCCAGCTCCTTGTGCACCCCCAGCCTCCTCGCTGGTGGGGTGGGGTGAGGAGCAGAAAAGGCCTTGGCTCTGTGTAAGCCCTGCTCAGCAGTAACTAAAACATCCCTGAGTTATCAGCACTGTTTCCAGCACAACTCCAAAACATAGCCCCATACTAGCTACTATGAAGAAAATCAACTCTATCCCAGCCAAAACCAGCACACATGCAGGATACAAATGTATCATGTGTATGGAAATGGCTGATACAGCTGGAGGAGTTACTCAGCTAGATACTGTCCCTTACTTCTCAGAGAGGTCAAGAATACTGCTGGAGACAGTGTCTTCTGATTGAAGGATAGCCACTGGGAACAGTATCCTTTCAGACTGCTCCAGCCAGATCTGCAACAGTATATACCCACAATGTACTTCATAAGCAGACTTATCAAGTCCATGGACATACATGGTTAATTGCACAGTGCTCATGGTAAAGCTCAGTGCAACTTGCTCTTGCATAACTCCTTTGAGGTTTAGTTGGCTGAACTTTACTTTTCATAAGTCATTTGATAATATGTAAAATAAAAAAAAAATGGGAGGAATATAAAAAAATTATGTTAGGCTCACCAATAACAGACGGACTGGGCTCCTAGCTGAGAAACAAGTTCTCATCAGATAGGAAAAAACAGGGAGGGGAACAAAGGAAGAAAAAAATTGCTTTTGGATGAGAATAAAGAGGAATGTATTGTTATCATTTGCAGCCACAGAGCGATGCATCTTTTTGTTTTTTTAGCTATTCTTTGCTGTTGGCGACTACGGGGACACCTTTCCCTGCAGCTGGCCAAGCATCTGAGTCAGTTGCTCCCACAAGAGAGATAATGTCCCTGTTTGTACGCTGTGCGAGTGAGGCAAGAGGAAGCGCTTTAAAACGACCCTGCCCCACCCTGGCTGTAAACACCTGAGTTCACCACCACGCTGGCCCGCATCTGAACCCTGAGCCCGTTCCCCCTCCTGGGGATCTGTAAGAGAACTGCCATTTTGCCACGGCCCAAAACAGTGAACACCGTAAGACTGACCTAGTTCAGTAACTCAGGGTGATGCCTGGAGGCTTGTGGCGGAAGGTAGCGCAGAGGGGGTTGGAAACGAATCAGACGGCTACTCAGCTCAACATCGCTAACCAAAAGCTAACCTAATTAGTAGCCACCAAGACCTGTTGCCATCTGCTCTTGACTTGCCTGTCTGAGCCTGGTCCTGAGTTTAAATCTCTGCATAAAGATACAGATCTACAGCGTGCCTGCAATGCTGTCCACATCAGAGATGGCTTTAGTTATCTGGTTTTTTTTCACCGTCTCAGCAGAATAAATTGAGCATTAGATCAGCTCAGAGATGAAACACACCTCTTGCTATACTTAGTAGCTCAGGCTAGGATGAAATGGGCAGCTCCATCTTCTCTGGTTTCTGGAGACAGAGACCTCCAGGACTCTCAGTTCTCTGTATCTGTTCCCCCCATTTGGCTCACCAGCATTCATAATCTGTCGTTTTGTGGACCACACCCCGTCAGAGGTCTCTTCTGGGGCTGCACACCTCTTTTTTTTTTTTTTTCTTCTCTCCTTCATGATTTTCTCCCTATACTTAAGTAGTTATTTTTTGGTGTGTTTGGATTTTTTGTTTGGTTGTTTTCTTTTTCTGTTTCTGGGATGCTGAAGATAACCCCTCCTCTGAGCATGTGTTAGGCCCATATCTCTTTCCCCCAAGATCTGTGTAGCTGCACCTGGATATGAGTAGTTTTCTCCCTCAAACTCCATTGCACCCTGGCTCCTCATCTGAGAAGGAGGGAAGAGGGGCTTTTATTGTGCTGGTGGACTTTGCCCATCCCTTTCTGGATCTGAATAGGCCAGCATTATTTCACAAGTGCTAAATCCACTCACAATGGTTTTAAATGGTTGAGCTGCTGAGCCAGCTGAACAGCAAACACCAGAGGGGAAACCACATTTCGTGAGCGCTTCAGATTCCTTCAGACTGTACGTGGAGCCATTAAGAGCAAAGTAAAAGCCCTTTAACACAACTCCCTTCGGCAACTTTTTCACAGCCATATGCCAAAAATGGGGGCTGACTAAGGAAGTGGTCCAGAATCAGCTCCCAAGAATCTAGCATGCGAAGATGAAGATGGAGTTCAAATCTGTTTCTGTTAAAAGGGAGGAAAACATCAGCCTATTATATTTTCTTGTAGTATATTAATCCTTTGCTGGATGTCTCTCTGATCAGTGTGGATTGCCAGTAGAGGTATCACCATGGGCAAAAGATGAAAAAAACCCCAGATGCTTACGTTATGCAGGAATATTTTTTATTGTATTTGTGTTTTCCTTATTCTTTATGTCTTCAGCTAACATGACCAGCCAAAAAATATCCAAGAATGCAAACAATTATCCCATTGCAATAAGATGGATGAAGGCCTATCTAAAGGAGTTACTATTTCTGTCTCTGTCCAGACTTGTGAAGACAGGGGACTTAATTCTTCCTTAGAAGACATAATTGCATATTCCCTAAATGAGTTCTTTCACAATGATCTGGGTTAGCTTAGACACTCAGTAATGGAGGTTTCCTAGCCCAGACAGTCTTGATAGAGTAATTACTTTGAGCAGTTGCATTGAGGGAGCAATAATAATTGATGGTGGCGGCGAGGATGAACCTTCCCCCTTCAGCACTTCAGCTCCAGTCAGCAAAAAATGTGTGGCCACAGCCTGAAATCACACAGGGACATGCAGTAACATTTCATCTTGAATCAGCTAAAAAAAGGTGCAAGCTTAAAGTAGAATAGTTGCATCAAGAACCTGTATGGTCATTCTGAGTCAGAATTTATGTTTAATGTAATTTAGCTTGTTTCACTTTGGCTTTGGGGTTTGCTTCCTACACCAACATGGTTGAGCATGACTCTTGCTCCACCAAGAAAGAGGTGCAAACACAGCTGCGTGCCTGAACTTTTGAAAGTGTGTCAAAATTTGTTCCAATTGATGTTGAAGTTACATTCAGCAGGGAAGGAATTACGTTTGGTTTCTTATTGACAGCTTCAGTTAATATTCTTCTTTACATTGTGTGAAGTAACAGAGCGGTCTCTGATGACTAAATAAAACAATCATCTTTAACACTTTCTTCAAAAAATAGTGGAGATTAAGAATTTAGCCAGTGAGAAGTAGAGATGAAACCACACAACACACTGCTGCTCCATGGCAATCCACCCATCCAAACAGAGATGCTCAGTCTTTCCTTCCTGCTCCTGTCACTTTCTACTTGTGTGTTCTTGGGTACATCAGTGGTCATTTAACTGTGTCTACCTTGACTTAATATCTGTAAAATAGCAGGAAAACACCTCTTGGCTCCATGTGGGGATTGTGAAATTAAATTCACTGATATTTATAAAACGCTTGTAGAACTAGGGACAGCAGAACTTGGTTCTCACACAAGTTCTGTGAGAGTATGGAGTATTGCTGTGTTGTTATTTTCTGCAGAAACATTCCTTCAGTAAAACACAGGTTCCAGAAGAATGGCTGGTTGCCCTTTGGCTCTTGTTAGATTGATAGAAGCAGTTATTTTTCTCACATAACAAAGGTCTGTGGTGAATTTGGGGCTTTTTTTTTAATCCCCCAAAATATTATTTGGATTTGTGTGAGTGCAAAGAGAAAACTGAAAATATGCATAAATATTTGCAAAAATTAAAAACCTAACGAAAAACAATAAAACCTAAAGAAAAAAAAAGAGCCTGAACAATCCACAAACCAGTACATCATCTCATTTTCTTGTTCTCATTTCTCTAAACCTGCTGACAGGATTCCCCCAGAATTTCCAGTGCTTGCTGAACCTTGACCCAAGCAGTTTCATGAGAAATCTCTTCCCCAAGGGTTATTTTGGATAGAAAGTTCTAAGATCCTGAGTATAATGGTTTTCACAGCTGTAATTATAGAGTCACACATCTGATTCATGTAATTTGACAGGGAATTATAACTTGCCTGGTTCAAAGGAGTGTGTCAAGGTGTATGGTAGCTGGTGAGGTGAATCTTGCAGCATCTGCACATGGGCTCCTCCATTATTCTGGTGTCCAGTTCAAATGTTTCTGTTACGTGTTTACATACCTGGGGCAATCTAGACTACAGTAGTGGAGCTCATTTCTTGTATTCACTTTTCCCAGTGAAGGGCTGAGAAATGGGTTGAAGGCTTCCATTTTTAGTGGCTAAATGAGCAGAGGTGCTGTACCTGTTTGTCAGCTGGGGGCAAACAGAGAAGCAGGTGCATGGTTCAGCTTTCAGGTGTGGGCTGGAATGAAGCTAAGGGAGGCAACTTTTTGACAAAAGATGCAAAAATCGGTTTAGCCGTGGTTTAACAGGTACTTCACATTGCAGAGGACTCCCACTCACAAAGATGTCTCAGTGGGAGGTTTTGCTGTTGGCCAGCCAGGAGAACCATGTGTTGCTACCACCATAACCAGGATTATGATTATTCACTAAATAAAACCCACTCCTTGTGCACTCAAATCTGCAAGGTGCAAGTGTGGGTGAGATGTAGCTGTATCTCAATGTGTGAAACAGGTACGCGGTGAGAGATGGTGCCCCTAAAGGTTGTGGCTGAGGAGGAGATGGTGGAACAAGGGGAAGGGGGTCCCGCTGGTGGCCGATGCACAGGCGCTGTGAGCGGGCCAGGCCAAGCTGGTGGTGCAGCACGGGAGCGGCATGAGGGTTGTCCTGGGATGGTTTGGTTTGGCTGCGAGCTGACCTTGTCCTCCAAACGGGGTGTAGCCGTGCTGACTTGCTGCCACTCTCAGTGGGGCATGGGGCCCCTGCCATGTAAAGCCCTGAGTGTCCCCTCGGCCCCCAGTGCTGCGCAGGCACCATCTTGTCACCCCAGGTCCTGTGCCACTTCACCCCCTTCCCAGCCCCGCAGGGAGACCCCATGCTTCCTGGGCCTTGCTCCCTCTCTGCTCTCCCTGCTTCAGTTGTACGAGCTTTATAAAGTAGGCACAGAAATCTGTTATTATTAATAAACTTTTGTAGCTGCCAACCTCTGGGGTCCTCTTCCCTTGCCTCAGGGGAGGTGGCAGCACCCCCCAACCCAAGTGACTCCCTCCCTCCCAATCTCCTCTTCAGAAACGTCTGGGCTTCCTCAGATTACTTTTATACAGCCCATTTCCCCTCCCTCACAACTTTGACCGTTTCTAGCTGTGACCCGAGCTCTGGCTCTGCGGTGGTTATCAGACATGGAGGCGAGGTGCTGCGCACGCTGGTCTTCCCTACAAGGCAGTGGGGGAAAATGTCCAGTAATTTACTGTTATGGCAGCCCCAGCTCTGAGTGAAACTCCAATGTCTAGTGCCACATGTTGTAGACCAGCATGCGTTGTCGCTGTGGACCTATGTGCAGCTGCAGGCAGAGCCTCTCATGGAGCCCCAGGAGGTCTGGGTATCCCTCGTCCCTGCGAGGCTGAAGAGGCAGCACCATTCGTACGGCAACTTCACCCCCTGCCGCAGCGGGCCTGGGGTCTGAATGCTCCGCAGTCAGTGGCCTCTGGCAGCACAGCCTCCTTTCTGTAGCTTATAGCACTGGCAGGCAACCTTTTAGATACATGAGAGGAAATGAGGACTCATAACGGCAGGCCATGGCTTTTTCTTTCTGTTGTAGGGTTATCTTAATCCTACCCTAAACCTAAACCCAGCAGAAGAATCCTATTTAACAACAGTCCCTTGTACTCTTCTGTGGGAGGCCTCTGCACGCCTGCTGCTTCAGTGAGAGCAGGTTTACTGACCGATGGGTCAGTCAGGCTAATTCACTATTTGATATGCTCCCAACAGCCCCTTTGCCCCCTTTCCCTTCTCTGCCTTCACATGCAGGGCTTCACGACGGACATGGCCTGCCCGGTGCACAGCATGGGACCAGGCTCCCTCCCTCAGAAAGACATTGATACTTCTCTTTCACCACCCCTCAACAAGGTGGAGTGCAAGGGATCAGATCAGCCTCCGGTGTCAGGCCGCCGATTTCCATGGGATAACTCCGAGGGTACATTTGACCCCACATGTGCCTCATTTTCCCCAGATACCATAAAACCTGGGGTCCAGTTTCTCAAGATGAGAAAATACCACCCCCGTGTTTGGGAAGGGCATAAGTGAAGGTTCACCCTAAGTGGTATGGCTGACCGTGTCCAGGTAGAGAAGGCAGAAGGAATGTATAGAGGAGAGGAGAAATGCCACATCTGACTATAGAACAAAGGACCAATTAGTACTGACTGTAAGAAAAAGTCTCCTCCTTCTCAGCGTGTTGTGACCGAGCTGTCTGTCTTCTAGTGTGAGTGTTACTGGTTTCTGGGACCAGCGTGGGTAACGCTACGCAAACTTGCAGGTCCCTGCAGCTAGAGAAGAGCATAGGATCATTCTTGCTCCTAAGTGTGATACCCTATTTCACACCTGTCTTTTGAGCAACCAGGGCACGGTGAATCTCTGCCTAACTCTCTAGGGCTGTAAACCCTGTAAAGGCTTTTTCTCAAGCAGCAGTCCGAAATCTTGCAATCTGAGTGACGTTCGCTAATGACAGCAATTATTGCTACTGTTTGGGCCATCCCTGCTTCTTCCACTGGCTACAGCCAGACTTGGACCTTCAGCTAACTGATCTGAAGTGAGGGGTAGCTGCCACCGAAAGGAGAGATCCTGCTGCCTCTACATGCTCTCATGGCCACGCAGTCTTAGTCATTTGCAGTTGTCTGATCCTCCCGAGAACCACTGCAGGACAGCAAACCAGAACACTAACCTTGCCAAAAAGTGGTTAGTTTTCTCTGAGTTTAGCTCTCTGAACCAGCTTTACCAGGGTCAAACGAATGGCACAGGCAGTGGAGTGTACCCCTGAGAGTAGGGAGTGTTTGAGGGGCTGCAGTAACTGGGTTAGTTTAGTTAAAAACACAGGGAGATAAGTTCCTCGAACTCTTGATGGTTGAGTTGCACACACCGTATAGGGATATCACAGGGATGGCTCTTTCTGAAGCACTCGCGATTTTCTTTCTGAAAGGCTCTTTCTCTCTCTCAGTGCAGACTGTCATTACCCAGGCCCAACTTACAGAACCCAAATAAAGCCACTGAAGTCCCTCGGGGCAGAGACACTGCTCGGTTGGCGACATTAGACTGCCACCGTTCTAGGAAACCACTGAAGGAGAGTAAAGGTCCTACGGCACTAGAAAGCACAAGCTGGCTGCTACTGCAGAAGCGGGCAAATACGTGCCCAAGCCAAGAACTTGTAAGCACATCACAGCCTCGAGGCACAAGTTAGAGCCACAAAATACCACAAAAACAAAAGGCTAACTCAGTTGTGAACACATTCACTGCATCTCCTCATCAGGCCTAGACTGAAAGTGGGATGTGGGAGATGGGATTTACAGTGGTAAGTGGGACTTTCCATTTGTTTTGTGGGCATTTTGGAAAAGTCCCCACTGTCAGGCCTACAGCTAATGCTATTTATCTCCGTCCAAAATCTTGCTGCTGTAGATCTGGTCAAAAACTGAGCAGTGGAAGTAAATTATTCAATTATTTAAAGCCTTTTTTCCTTGCAAGTTGCTTGTAAACCTGTCTTTATTTCCACAGATGTATTTTGCATTCGAAGTATTCCCCAAACAGCTTCTGCCAAAAAATTCCAGTGTAGGGTCTATTTTCCAGAATGATTATTTTATCTGTTTACTCTTTTCACTTTTGATATGTGAATGATTCCCTAAATGGTGAGATATTATTTCTGCTTCTCGTCCCAGAGGATTGTAAATTTTTTAATCCAAAGGGTAAGCAACTATAAAAAGAAAGATATAGCCTCTTTTGCAACAAGAATATGGATGACATTCATCCGGCGCACATCCCTTAAACTCCCATTTATACAGAACATAACACCCATTCATGAATAAGAAGGTATAAAAATACAAACTTAAAACTCCGGAGCCATTCAGTATCAGCCCCAATCTTTGCTCCGTTCTGCAATATTCATCTGGTGCTCTGACAGACTTAGCCGTGGCAATAACGTGTGAGTGTTGCTGATTTCAGCTGTCCACAGACTTCCCCTGGCCACTGCCGCTGTGGTGGGAGTGGTGGAACGGATGTTGTCCCAGTCGCTCCCATTCACAGTCTGGTACATTAGCTTAAATCACCGATGAAACAGGGTTGTGTTAAGATGCCAGATCGTGAACTGCAGCAGCTGAGGTACACAGCTAAAAAGATTTAATGGGTCTTTTGCTGCTGAAAAGAACCATCCTGTATGTCTCCCTCCCCCTCTCTCCCCCCTGCAAATCTCTATGGAAGGGTTGGAGGCGAGAGCCAGGGGGAATAATAGCATAAAGAAGTGCAGATAAATCAGCCAGAGTGTGGCTATCAAAGCCATAGTTCTATTCTAATTTATAAACCTTTGTTTCCTGAAGTAAAAAGAAATTGGTGATGGGATCTTGTTGTGGATTTTTATTTGATTCTATCGCAAAGGTGTTTTTCTGATCCCAGCTATCTCAGGATATACTCTGTTATATCTCATCAGGTTACTGGTCTGCCTGCCTGGTTTCTCGTCAATGGCAGATGCTTAATAGGGGAAGGTGAAAGTTTCACTTGGAAGCCACAAGTAGAGATGTCTGGGAAGAAAAATGCATAATTCAAATTAATTCACGTTAAAGTTTTATCTTTTAATAGGTAAATTAATCTTTTTAATTAGAAGATTTTAATTCAAGTTTTATCTTTTGTTTCAGCAGTTGGCTGGCTGGCATAGATCTGCTGAGGCTGCTCTACAGCCTTGTGGCTTTTTTTTCCATTTCAGCACCATTTCCTTTTAGCATCTCTCTGTGCACAGTTTGAGGTCTTGTTAGTCTTCCTAGAAGTCAGAACTGGAAAACAGACTCCTTTGAAACACAGGGAACAAGAGAATTTTTGTGAGGGAGAAAGTGAATTAATGGGAAATACTTCTTGCTGTTACAAAGCAAGTCCTAGGTCCCACTTACGCAACCCACTTGCATTAGAGAACCCTAGGTTCTCTAATGCAAGATACCACTTGCAGGCTGGTCAGCAATTGTGCCATTGCCTGTAGGGAACTGAAAAGGGTATTTATTTTTATCCTGCTATTGGCTTATGGGATTTGAAAGTACCTTTTTTAGCTTGCATAAGTGTAAATATTGTTACTGGACCTCCTGACCTCTCAGTGCTTGCTCCAATATTTGACCTTCTGACCTGCTCCAGGAGATGGCAAATTCCACAGGCTGGGTGAGGGAGCGTCTCCTGTTACGGAGACTTTTAATTTTGCTGAATGAGCTCCTGTTCTCATGCTTTAGGATGAGCAAAAAGGTTGGGGGTTGATCAGTTCCCCTTAGAGCCTTCTTAAATCTCGATTGCCTCTTCAGCTCTCTCCTACGCTAGGCCAGAGGCTCATATTGTTTTCATTCTCTTGTTGCCTGTCAAGCCTGGCTATGTAAATGTTGCATAAAAAATGCTAGTAGGTACTGTGCAACTGCTTCGGGTACAGGACCCTCTCCCTATAAATAAAAATTTCTGTTTTGTATCATAGTTAACTTTCATGACTGTTCCTGCTCCTCCATCCAGGAGCTCTTCGAGGAGAAGCGAGTCATGCGTTACTACTCCAGAGCATGCAGTGCACATTCCCACAAGCTCTTCATAAACCCACAGCTGGAAACTTCCAAGAAGACACCTGCTCTGCATTCGGTGCGCAGAGCAGGGACTCAAAAGAGGCTTTTGAATGTACTTTCAGCTGAAAGACTTTTTTTTTCCTTCCACTGATCACTCCTTCCCCCACCTCATACTTCTCAAGTCTCATCATGCCAGGACCCTCTGCTTGTCTCAGCTATGTGGTCATATGTAACGCTCTTTCCCTCCCCTGCCAGCACTGTGTATTTCCTGATCATAAGCATGCAGGAACCTGTGTGCATTCACCTACATTTTGTACTGCCTGGTGGCTTCATGAAATCCCTGTAAGGTGTCACAAAGAAAACCTCAGTAGCTTGATTTTTCTTGTGGCAACCTGTGTACAGGTGGATAGAGACACTCCACACCTTCCTGCTCTAGAAACAGATAGGTATGCTCTTTTCAATTTTGTAACTCAAGGAACCTTTGACTTTCTTGGCTTACTTATTTGACTATCATAAAGGCTGAAGATGCTGAGGATCACTTTTGGCTCTTTCTCTTGGGTTGAAAGAGAAAAATCTAAAATCCAGATTTTTCAGAAGTTTATGAGCATTTTAATCAGTGAAGCTGATTTTTTTCATCTATGAAACCTGGGCTTCAAATCTACTATCGACCCAAAACTTTCCATTGGCTGGAAAGATTTAATACACAAGGAGTTAATCTGACTTTTTATTTAGAATAATTTTGTTCTCTTTGCCCCCAGTTCCTGGCTTACTGATTTTTATACTTTTTCCCTTATTATCTAGTTCTAGGAAAGCCTAACCTCTCTCTTCCTCAGTCATAAATAGAGTACATTTTCACCAACTGTCACAGCTACCTGTGTATCTCCCTCAGTTATTGTGTCTGTTATCTGAGCATAACTGCTCCCAGGTCTTAAAAAACTGCTCTGCACCTTGTGTCTCAGCGGAGCTATGTTCTGCAGGATCAGGGAGTCTCGGTTCTTCTTTCTAGTTAAGGATAATTGTCCTGATTAATTCCAAGAGCACAAATCTTTCCATTTTAGTTTCTTTGACATAGGCCAAAGAAATAAAAATTGAGACCCCAGATGGACTTCCCCATTTTCAAGTCTGAGGATGGTTAAGTTTAAGAAAAATCAGCTGCAAAACTTGGACCCTGCTGCCGACCCTCCCAGGGCTGGAAGCTGCGCCCCAGGGCATATTCTCCCCTTCTCCAGAGTTGTCTGAAGTGCAGATCTAGACTTGAACTTCTGAAGTTTGACGGGTGTTTGTGATCTGGGGTTTTGATTCCAGTTCATCTCCGATAGTTTCTTTTTCCAAACCCTTGGGTAGTTGCCCTTTCCTAGAACACACACTGAGCACAAGAAACACCCTTCTTAAAAAACACAAACACTCAGAAGAGGAACACAGAGAACTGAAAGAGTGTCACCAAGAAGTTTTGTTTCTCTAGAAACCCTACATAGGAAACCCTGGCCTCTGTGTTCCCTCAGCATTTGCTGTATTTATTTCTCCCCTCCAGATTGGGAGCATTTTCTGCCAAACAGAGAGAGGCTTTGTG
The DNA here is from genome assembly GCF_964195595.1 of Calonectris borealis. Taxonomy (NCBI): domain Eukaryota; kingdom Metazoa; phylum Chordata; class Aves; order Procellariiformes; family Procellariidae; genus Calonectris; species Calonectris borealis. The sequence continues at coordinate 68,307,365 of NC_134312.1, forward strand.
AGATGAGGAAAGGCTCAGATTTTTGCAGCTTGTAAAGTATGTGCTGCCTCCTTCTGAGAGCTGAAGGCTAACTTCTGCCCCTGCTGCCCCACCTTCCCACAAAAAGCAGCTCTTTTTAGTAATACCCCTCTTCTTACCCTCACTCTGTTGGGAAAAGGCTCATAACAGCTCCTGGCAGAACAGGGCAGAGATCCTGCCGCGAGCTTTTCTTCAAAGGAGAAGAGAGGAAAAAAGCAGCACTGAATTTTCAAGTGAAATTGGCTGCCAAAGCTGAGGAGGGAATGATAGGAGCGGTGGATATTTCCCTCAAAAACCGGGGATCTTCCCTCCCACTTCTCCCTCCCACGGGTATTTCCCCAGGATGGACTCACTTGAAGATTGATGCTCTCCCCGTCCGAGGCCATCCTTTTGCCCCCAGATCTCTTCCTCTGCACACGGAGCTGGGCACTGTGCGCTCCCGGAGACTCTCTCTTCGCTGGACCGGGACGCGCAGCTGCTGGAACAGACCTGCTATTCATCTGCCGGCGGCCGGCCGCCCGTCTTGGCATCAGCTGGGGGGCGAGAGAGGGGGTGGCACGCCAATTCTTCATTGTCCGGACAGTCTGTGGAACAAGCGTCCCTCTTAGACTTTCCGTGACAGTTGTGTTCATTACGTGTCCGTGCTACCTCTCCGAGGCCAGCTGAGCCTCATGAGCTCACTTGGGCTGGGACGCGGTGATGCAGCCAGTGTACCAAGAGGTTCCTGGCGTGGGCTGTGCAGCCGCAGCAGCGATCCCCATCTCTCCCTGTCTCCCCAGCGCACAGCAGAGCGTACGGATGAAAAACTAACGGTTGAAGAGATTAGGTCCAGAAAGTTGTGCCTGCTAGCTGCTGCTGCGGCTGCTGCGGCTGCAGCAAAGATATTGTTACGGCTCAGATAAAATTTCCACTTCACTCTGTTTATAGTCCTTCTTCTCAGTTTTCTCCCCAGCCAAAATGCCCTTCCTTTCCCCTCCCCAACACTTCTTTTAGTTGAATTTGATATGTCTGGTCTCAGCTGAAATAAAATCTTGCTTTTTGCTTAAGTTAAAAGCAACTGTGAAGGATACTGGAATGGAAACGTATGCAGCCAGAAGCAAGTCACAGTGTAGAAAAACATGTTGTTGTTATTAGGTGGAATCCTCAGGCAGAAAAATCAGCGTAATTGTCTAGATTTTAGAGAAACAGAGTAGCAGAGCTACTCTGTACTACCTGCAGATCAGGCAGTCATGTTTGGCTTTTGAAGGACAATTTCTGGAGTCACAGTAGCATAGAAAATTTATGGCAAGAAATATATTCTGTTTAAACAGTTTAGCCAAAGGCATGTTCTAGTACTCCAGCCTGACTAAAAATTCTGACAAGTCTGTCAGTAGACAATCCTGTTGCATTGACGCTTCGCAGCAAAAGGCCTCATTTTGCAATGAAAATACCAGTGCTTAGTACTGCAAGTTCATTTCAAAGTGCTGATGAATTTAGCTTCTCTGCATTACTCTCAAACAGTTTTTGTTTTTTTTTTTTAACTTACAGCTGTATGAGCTGAAGCAGCAAGATGCGTTTAGGGACCGGGCTAACATCACGCAGGAAAGCAGGACTAGGATACAGCTCATTTCATTCTTAGGCTTTGGCCTAAGGCTGAAAGCCCGTCAGGAACCATGAGGCTGATTCTACAATCAAAAGCTACCCTCAAGGTTCCTACTTTTGAATGAAAATTAAGATCCCTGTGTCTTGTTATCACTGAAGTGATTGAATTCTACAGGGAAATGGAGGTGAGAGGAAAGAGGCCATTCATTGCTACTCTTCAGCACCTGTTGGCTTTTTTTTCTTTTTCTTTTTTTTTTTTTTTTTTTAAATGTAAGGAGCATTTAAATCAAAATGCAGCCATCTGCTGCTGCTGCTGCTGACTTGGTCTCCTGATAGGAATCTGTATGTTAACTAAAAACTCTCTGTAAGTATACTATTGCACAGATATAATATAAATTAAGTTAATATAAATAATTACCTGTTTTAATTTACTTTTCTTAGTGTCGTCTATAAAAAGATGCTATGGTTGATCAGTTTATAAATAAATATAGTTTATTAATAGATAATTTGTTGAGGCACTCCTGGGAGTTAAAAGGACTTCATGTTGTGCAGGTCCTTTGTGAACAGGCTTCCAGCAAATGACCTATGAAGTCTGGCCAAAGTTTTTTGAGCTCCTATATGTGCCATAAGCATAAAAACAAGTCCAAAATATCTTCTAGTGCTCAGACAGGAATGAAGTATCTATAATTTTATTTAGTAGATAAACAAATATCAACAGGGTACAAATTTCAGACAAGTCTGCATGATATATAACAATGTGCCTTTTTAAAACTATTTTTTCTTAGCATATCTAAATGCTGTGCTAGGGCGTCTTTTTTTTTTCTTTTTTTTTTTTTTTTACACTCTCTCCAGAGAGGTATTGTAAAGAGTAATAATCTTGCATTATGTCCTCAGAATACCTACAGAAATCAGTCAAAACTTACAGTAACCCTTGTGTCCTTGTAGGCACTTCAATCAAACCAGGTTTCCAATGCCCAGGATAACATGAAAGAGTCTTTCTACAAAGTGTTTTAGTAGCAATGGCTGTATCAGCCTCCCTTGAAGTGTCTGGAGCCAAACACATTAGAATGAGAAAACTTCAAACAATAAAATTTCTCTTGGAAATCATTTGTCGGTGACATTAATAGCAAAGCTCAGAGCCAAAAAAAACATGAGAAGAGAGGGGAGTGGGTTTATTTTAAATTGAATTGTAGTAGCTGCCCAAGAAAGGAGTGCCTCAATGAACACAGATGTAACTAAGATTTACTCGTATTAAATGTGATTACAAAGAACTACATTTTTCAAACTATCTTTCTAGTAACTGTTAATTATGATGCAAGAACGCACCATTGTAATGGTCCAAAATGCAGCCCAACTTCTAAAAGGGATTGTGTGACATGAGTGGCAGCACTCACCAGTTTTAGATTCAACAGACCCCAAACTGTCTTCCAGTCTGTTTTTATAACGCAAGAGAAATAGGAGACCTCAAAAACCTGTTCTAATGAATGTTGATTGATTAGAGTCTTTCTGCTAATGCATACTAGAGACGCATGGGGAAAGAGCAGTCCTCCTTGAAAGGAGGGTGGGGAGCATCTGGGGCATGACGAAGAACAAGTATGTGATTTCCCTTGCAAGATCAGCCCACGCTAGCTGAGAGTGGAGCGGAGGCTCTGTGGATCAGCCACATTCACTTGGGAGGAGCACGCATGGCAAAGTTGCTTATTTCCACCCCCATGCTCTCCCCTCCCTTATGCCAGCCAAAGTGCTTGTGCAGCCACCCAAGAAACCAGACAGAAGAACTTCTTGCAGCTGGAAGAAAAAAAAAAAAAAGCAGGCTATTTTTTTGGCTGGGATCAGATCCCTGACCTGGTTCTGCACATAACTGCACAAACACTTACGCTGGCAGTAGGGAGGGCGCCTGGCGGGAAATGGAAAAAGCAGCTGGGAGTGGAGAAGGGTGGGGACAAGCCGGTTCAAGCAGCATTGCTGCTGGATGTGTAACCACAGCGCTGCAGTGCTGGTGCCACCAGTGGGGCTGGCCTCTGCAAAGGGGACATGCGAAGAAGAGCTGCAATTCTTGGGCTTCAGCACTAGCCAGTAGAGACTGCTGGCAGCAGAAAGTAGGCCATGGTGTGTGAAGACTGATGCAAGAATTGCTCTTCCCCACCACTCTCAGATTTGTTGCGGTACTCGAGAGAGAACCATAACTAAGACCGCAAGAGTTTCTGTAGGACAACTACACTTCTAACAGAGCAAATAACAGGGCAACTTCACTTCTTAACTCTTCCCAGGCCTTGATTTTGTGTTACAAAAGTGGTTTGGTTTTGGTTTTGAGACACCCTTTCTCCACCCTGTAATTTTGGGCCACCTTTTTCGCTATATCAGAAAGAAGTGTGCTACTGATCTGTTACAGGTGCATTCACCTGGCTCTCTGAGAGGATATGAAGAGAGCTTGACCTGTTTAGCCTTACAGAATGAAAACCAAGAGGGATACTGATGCCAGCTACAAATCCACTAAACTGGAAAACTCTAGGGAGATGGAAACGCAGCATTAGCACAGGCACTAATTAATAAACTGGCCGAGAAGAAATGCTAGGTTAGAAATTAGAGGAAGGTTCTTGGCTGCCTAAGGGCTGATGTTCTGGAGAAGCCAGCCAGTGACAGTAGCAAGGACAAGAAACTGAACCGGACTGGAGATGTAGTTTGCTGAGTTTACCAAAAGGATTACCTGATAGGGCTGCCTGTGACAGCCAGGGACTGACCCTGCGAACCATCCTTGTCCCAGGTCCCATTTCCATGTTTCACTGGTGGTCGTCTTTGAAGAGCAAAACTCAGCAATGCTGTAGTACATGCCACTGCAAAAGTGAAGGCAAGTGACTAGGTAGCCAAAGGCCCATTTTTTGTAATTTCTTTAGGAGCATTAGTCCCATTTTCTTTCAATTAATGGTAGGGTTATAGCTCCTGGTTGCCTTCACCTTTTATAGGAGAAAACCACGTAGCATAGCCTAGTGTTTGGCAGAGTAATAATCTTAAGGAAGGCTCTGGAGACAAAGAACACAAAGATGCAAGTAATACTTCTAAAATTCTCCCAGAGGGTGACAAATGAACATGTACTTACCCAATGAATCATTAAATTATAGGAAAGCAAGGCTAGAAGGGATTTTTAAGGAGTCACAAATTCCTCCTCCTGCTCCACGAGCACAGCGGGTCAGTGGTATCTGTCCCGTTAGCACAGACTTTGCTCCAGCCCGCTTTGAAAGCGTTCCAAATGTGGAGATTTCCAAGGCAGCCTATCCCAGTGCTTCAGTAACACCATCCTAACAGCTAGAAATGGTTTTGCTAATATCTAATAAAAAAACGTCCCTGCTGCAATTTTTGCCTGTTATTCTTATCCTCTCCACGTGGGAGAGAAGAGATTATTTCCTTCCTGTTTGCTGCAGTCGTTTACATTTTTGAGGTCTGTTATCATGTCTCTGTTCAGTCTTCTCTTCTTTATATTTAAGAAAACAAAAATTCCTTTGTGGTTTCCTCATAGGTTATATTTCATAGATCTCTGAGTGCTCTTGTTGCTCTCTGAACACTTTCCTGTTGAATTATTGGAGAGTTTTGAACTGCTGGCAGTCTGCATTAGCACAGGTGAAAATGGTCATAGGGGTACAAATGGGAGAAATAATAGAGGAATAATCTTCTGTGTATTTGCATTGATAATGGGAGTCTGGAGTACAGGCTGTAATTTTTGTGGGGTCTGACTAAGTGCGAGTTTTCTGTCTGTCCTTGAGAGAAAATCATTACTTCCCACTTGGAAGGACAGATGCTAGACAAGAAAGATTCTTTTAGCACTCTTCAACTTTTTAAAATGTTGTGGTAAGCCACAGTCAGAGTGAGAACAGAGTAAAGGTGGATCAGACTGTAGGGAGCCCAAGGTTGCCTCCTGAAGCTCATGTAACTGGCTACTGATAATTCCCAGAAATCCTAGCAGCCCAGACTGTCTCTCAAAGGAAGGATTTGGAGTGATGAAACTGCATCCCATTGGAGAATAGTTTCTGAAGCCTGTATGCTCTTTCCTGGGTGATAGACTGTTGGATTTTTGTTTTCCTTAGTCAAAAACTTGCACTGGAAAGGTAGATCAAGAACATTAATTAACCACAGGCCTGCTAGGAGAAGATATTGCTCAAGAAACAGGGAGCTCAGTCGGACTACAGCCTTGGACTACAGCTCTTTGAGAGCTCAAGTGGACAAATAACTCCCATGTCAATCCTTATCTTCTACACGGGAAGGCGTGAGAGGTTAGAAAAGGGTTACATGCATTCCAGTATACACCCCCTCTCTTTAACACCTCAGCCACAGCCTACAGAAATTACAGGTTGCTTCATGCTCTCTTTCGTCTCATTAGTTCAAGACAGACTGATACTTGAAGCTTTTTCAACACCAGTAGGTCAGGAGGCACGCACGTGTGTGCCCACACACACAGGCACACCCCCCATTAGATGATCGTTGTTAACATCGCATGGTCTTTTAGAGAGTCATAATACATACTTTTTTTCTGAGTCTTCCAGTGATTAGCGAAACATCTTCCGTGATACTTACGAACCTAAAACTTGCTGCTATCTAAATTTCCTTGTGGATATTTCTACTGACTTCAGTGCTTATGGCCTTGGTCCATATCTGACTTTGGCCTCAGCAGTGTTTCCCAGCCTTGCTGTGCCTGGCAGTTTTGAAAGCCATTTTCCAGGGTAAAGCTTGGAAAGCTCATGTATTTAAGGCTGCCTCTTACATGCTCCTTTGCTTTTCTTCTGGAAGTCTCCTCTGAATCTGGCCCTTGGGAACTGGGCAAAATATGGATCTCCCCTTCTTGCCCCTTTCTGTATCGGTACTTTTCCTGGTGTTCCTCTTTGCTTGAACTGAGTCTTTCCTGAATCTAACCCTGGCAGCAGATCTTGCCAGGGGAAAATTTTGCATGCTGTGAGCAAATGCTGCAAAGTTCCCTATGTGGCATTTCACCTGTATGACTTTTTCCCAAGGGCTGTTTTGAAGCTCAAACACAATCGTGGATTACTCATACAGACTAATTCATAATATTCGGATCACTCCCATTTGCTTCAGCTGGAGTTGAATACATTTTGCAGAAAGCGAACAAATCCTCTACAGTGAAAAACTCCCAAATTCCCTCTCTTGTACTCTCCGTCCTTCCAGTGTCCACCCCCTTCTCCCCACCTTCTGCTGCAGAGAACTGACCCAACGATAAGCCCAGGGGTAGATCTCGAAATGGTATGTTAATGGCATTCCCTTCTGCCACCTTTGTTTATTCCCATCTTAATGCCACACAGTAAATATCAAAGAAACCCTCAGCCTTGCTCACTCTCTCCTTTCCCCCATCTCTGCCCTCCTGACAAAGTTTCCAAATAAACCTTGAAACCCACTATCAGTTGTAAAATGTCTAATCAATGAAAGACACAGGAGCCAGTAATACGAAACCCTTTGCCTCAAGATCTCAGTGTTTCTTCCTGAACTTCAGTCTTTGAGGTCAGGCATTCTAGCTGCTGTTTGACTTGATGTTCATTGAATACGAAGTCAAACAAGGGGCAAGCCTGAGTAGGTTATTCCTCTGTTTACAAAGCAAGCAGCATACTGACTTCTTGGCAAAGTGGACATTAAAAGGGCATCCTCACCTAGAGGACAGTGGGGAAAAATAGGGAGAGATTTTATAGGGAGGACCTGGAGCATCATTCTCAGTGGGCTCCAAGTATTGATGAACTGCAGACAACTCAAGAAGCAATGACTGCAAGACAGTAAAAGACATAATTTGCAAAGACCTGTTTTTAAAAGCAAGGCATGTGGAGGATAGCTAAAATCAGTACTTCCTACAAAGCCCCTTTAAAACCACAGAAAGTCCTCTTGTCTACAGTTAGCTTTACAGCAGCCCTGAAGGGAGACAGCAGGGGAGTGGGAGATTCCACCAGTATTTGAAACAGGAGGGAGAAGGGAAGTTATTTAAGGAGGTAAAAATACAAGTACAATGGGATGAAATTAAAACAGCAGCACCTGACAATCATACAAAATTTACTGATGTTTTGGCATCATGTTTCCAGGAAGAAGAAGACCCATGCTTTTATGATGGTTCTAATTTGACGTGATTTAGCTCTGAGAAGTGTACAGCAACAAGACAAAATAATTTATTTTTGTGGTGGAAGGTGGGATTAAGAAATTTAATGCAGTTATTGGATCTGTGTGTTGAATGCATTTTTGCTTTCTTGCTGTGGGGTTCCAAGGGAAAATAGAATTTTCAGGCTCAACAATGGTATTTGTACAGACATGTATGGATACATTGTTCCTCCCTGCTAGGATCTCCCTACAACAAATGGGTACTAAGAGGTTTTAATGTCTGGTGTCTTCAAACAATTTTGTCAACAAGCAGCTGAGATTTGTTGACATTTTAAAGACAGTCTATTCAGTTGAACTGCCAAGCGTTACAAGTGGTTATGGCAGTGCCTCAGGTCAAGACCAGAAATACAAAGTGCAGTAATGTATATTATTCAGAAGGTGATGTTCTTGAGGACAACCCACCCTGCAGTCAGTGGAAAGACTTTCTCTATTTTTAAAGGGCTTAAGAGCAACCATGTACTAATCCAGTAACTACGTGCAAAATATATATTTATGTGCTGTCAAACTCCCTTTTTGTGCTGCAAATTGCAAATCAAAAACTCGTGCTTAATCTGGTTTGACGGGTATTTTACATTATGTGGTGCAGACACAAGAGCTACTAAAGCGTTTTTGCTTTAGTTTTGTCACTTCCTCGGCATTTGTGATATTTGTGAGAAGCCCTTTTAAAAATCTTTTGCAGTAAAATTTCCCAGTGGAATAGGAGAATTTCAGGCCTGACAGTGAGTCTTACTTGATGAAAATCACTGGTCTCTACAGTTTTGATTCTGAATCAGACACAAGTATTTCACTGGTGTGGTTCCAAAGACTTTGCTGGAATCCCTCTGCTTTACACCCATATGAGATCAGCATTAGGCCCCAGTGTTTTCGTTTTTCATTTGTTATTCTTGGCCTTAGTGTCCTTTTACCACTGTTGAATACAATGTTCCTAAAACACCAGATGTGCTTGTGAGATGAGGGAATACGGCAAAAAAAAAAGATTGCAGGGATTCACTAAACAACACATGATCTTCTTTTGCCCTGTAGTCTGAATCCTGGCCTTTTACACCAGTATAACTGCATTTATTTCTACAGGACTGTTTCTGATTACCATTGGGAAATGAAGTTATAAATCCTTCCTAGCATAAATACTTTTGTTACAGTAGCTCCTTAACAGGATAATTTTGCTATGCTCAGTTTTAGCTTGTATAATGACTGATGCTTAATATACAACATTGGCCACAGATTTTGTATGAATTCTGGGTTTCCAATCACTTTTATAATATTTCAATCACTATATTACGTACTGGTTTCAAAGTATTATGGGCTTTGTTGCTCTTTCACTACAGGCTAACTCACTTAGTGCTCTCATTAGTGCTTGGAGATCTTAAGTAACATAGTTATTACACAAAGTTCATAACAGTTATCACATAGTTTATACCAGCTAAAACTGGTGGGAGATCCAAATCTGCCCCAGTACCCAGATTCCTTTCATGTGGTAGGAAGAACAGGTTCAAATCTGCAGAGTGCTGGCCACTCCAATCTTAAACAGCAAAGCATTAAACAAAGTGCTGAGCTTTAGTTGAATGAGTAATGTGACCAAACGACCCACCTGCTCTTCAACCGGCACAGCCAAGCCTTGTGAGAACAGGGAAGTCAAGGCTGTGCGTGATCACCTGCATTATTCTGTGCTTGAACCTGAGACCTGGCTACTACAGCCAGGCTATAGCAAGCTACTCATAGTCATCTGTTTAAAAGGTCTGAGGCATCTTCACTGATTATGGAAGTTACAGGGAATTGTCTTCTCCCATCTTAAAGCCATTCATTCACTATTGCCACTGAAGACCAGGCTGCAGATTAAGCGAAATGAATGAATGGAAAAAAATAACCAGAGGGCATCAGCAGCATTCTACTGTGTATCTCATCAGAAATTAACTTTCAGTTTGTTAGGGTGAGCTGCTGCTGAAGTATTGTGTATCTTTAATTAGTCTTTTGGGATGATAAATGTTTTGAAACATTTCTTAAAGCGTTGACGGTCATGCAGGCAGCAACAGTAAATTTACTACTTTAGAGTCATGTTTTGTTCTAACTTATACCGCAGTATATTTGGAGTTGATCACCTGATGTCAGAAATTTACCTCAAATTCACACTGATACAGATGATGCAGAATCTAGTCCAGCGAGTATCCACTTTCTGCTGCACCCACTAAATCGCATTCAAATGATGCAATGGGAGTGAGATCCAACCCTTCCCTGCATGTACATGAATAAAAGTATTGGTATTTCCAAGTGACACTGTGTCCATCCTGGTTGAGCCATGAAGCAGGGGTCTGCCAAGATAGCAGAGAGGGGAAAAAGGTGCTACCCTTGGTACCAGCTTTGCTTCCCAGGGATCTATGACTGACTCAGATCCTCTGGCAGAAAGCAGAGACCTTGTGGCAGACACCTACCAGGGATTACCTCAGTATGGTCAGTTATTATGTCTGTTTCTCCAGGCACAAATTTTTCTTACAAGGTGCTCAAAATGCAGACGGGGTTAGTCCCTCTTCTCCTAAAAAATATTAGAAAACAGTGTTAGCAGTACTTTCCTGTGAGCCAATCTCCAGCATGTTATTTAGCAGGCATAGTGTTTTATATGATGGTGGCTTTCGGCTCAGAAGTAACACCAGGGACTTAACTAATTGTGTCAGTTAAAATCCTGTATCACTTTCTTTGTAAATCTCTCTTATCCAGATAACATCCTCAATGGGTAATTAATTAATTTCTGTCTAAAATTCCCTCTTAGTTTCATTAAGAACATGATGTTCAGTACTTTATGCTTAGATCCCTCAAGTAATACATGCTCTCTGCCTAAAACACTGTCTTTCATCCCAGAGGTGGCTGAATTGCAATGATGAGCAAAATGCTCTTTGTGTATACAGTAATCAGGTGGTGAATTTCATTAGATGCTTGGAGATCTTTGGACAGACAATACAGCATAAATGTCAGTAAATCCTTGCCAGAGGTATATGTGGGCTCTGGATGATGGGTAAAGTGAGAAGGCCAGGAGCGTTGAGAATCTAACAACATGAGCTGAAGGCTTACAGTGAGCCATCCTTTCTCCTCTTTTCATACTCTTTTTATTTTTCAGTGTTACAAAAGAAAATGCATTTAAAAAGGATTTTCTATTGCATTAAGTAAAAGGTGTCAAAGACATTAAAAAACTAAAATAATTTCTGTGGCTTTAAAAAAACTTCCCCTTTCCTCTTTCTTACCCAGTGTATTTCATCTGGGATCTGAAGAGGTTGCTGAAGGAATAAGAGACAACATCATACCTATGTTCATGTTTAAAAAAGTCTACTAGGGTGATGGTTCTGTGACATGGATTTTAGTGACAGATGACCAAATACCTGTGCTCCAGAAGTTTTAAGGACTTGATGGAAACACACTGAAGGTAATGGAAACATCCCCAGGGATTATAATGTAGCCCCAAAACTTTTCATTCTGCTACCATGCTTGTGCAATTTCAAATGTTTCTTCTTTATGCCATAAATCCTCTATCCAACAGGTTAATTATGTATCAGTATTCCTTTAAAAAGTGATTGGGATGCTCCTCAAGGTAGTAAGCAAAGGAAAAATAAATATATGTTATTTTTCAGTCCACCATCCCATGCTTAGTTCTAAGTGAATTTCATGTCTTGAAAAGTGTCAGGTTGATGGCCCAAGCGCAGGCATTTTCCTTTCATCTACAAACACTTACTGCAGCAGCAGAACAAAAGCCTTCTCCATACTGATCCCTGACAGTACATCTTCAAGCTGAAGAGACTTCAAATGGTAGGCCCTCTAAGTCCTTGATCTGCCTAGCAGCCTCTGTAACAAAGGGGCAAATTAGTGATAGTGCTTTTTATGATATGATTTTCCAGCAGAAACTCGACTGGGAGTCTCAAATTGTCTCAGATCAGTGCTGTCTAATATTATTATTCACTGGTGTTCTAAAAATAGTTATGATTAGATTATAATAGATAGAAACCCACAGAAATGGCTTAGAATGCTAACAGTTTATTTTGGAATAAACAGAATTTTTTCCTAGTGAAATCTATCATTATGCTAGAAAAAAATTGCTCCCAAAGGAAATTTTTTTTTTTCATATGCCCATTAAGTAATATGAAGGGTGGTTTGTTTTGTTTTTTACAAAAAAAGCCTTCTGATAAAGATATTTATCAAGAAATATGATAACAAAAGCATTTCTCACAAACATCACCAGTCTTGTGGAAATGCTGACCATGATACCTGATTATATCAGGCATATGTGACTGCCCATTGTGTAGGAGTTACAAGGTCACCATGACCTAAAGAGGCAAAGGAGAATCATAGTCTTTCCCAGTATATAATCCACAGCAAACACAAAGCATATGGGGGATTATGAGTTAGCGAGATAAGGTAACCATCTTGCTTACAGATGCCTGAAACCTGACTTCCAAAATCCACTACCAAACATAATCCCGACTCACTTTTTGTTTTTCTCTTTATTGTAGAATTACTGTTCTGGGAGCAGTTGTCCTTCCTTGAAAACTAACTTAGAAATTTTCCCTGTCAGGCAGCTGAATGTAAACAGCATCCTTGGAAAACGGTATTTTATCCCGGTCACCTGCAGACAGAGGCTCTGAGCCTTCACTACCTGTTCCCTGATTTGAAACATCACAACCAGATGTTTTCTCTCATCACTGAGGGCTGCCGGCAGCACGCATCCCTCAGTCAGAAAGGAGAAAAGGGAAGAAAGCGGAATAGCTTTACAAGCAGCTTGGATGGAGTGATGCTGATAGAGGAAAGTTCCTGCTCTTTACCATCACAGGACACTCTTGCCTCCTGCCAGCTTATGATAATGAACTCCACGGGCACTTGCCTGAAAGCATCTCAATTTAAGCTTTTTTCCCCATAATGAATCAAAGGAAAGGAACAATTCAACCCATCAAATAGGAAAAATCCCTGTCATGCTTCAGCCCAGGGGAAGGGCTGCCTTTGTGTTGAACTGTTGGATGGGTCTCTGTGTCCATCCCCTACCGAAGCATTGCATCTACTCCTCCCTATTTGCATCTCTCCTGTGGGACCCATGCCCTCAGGCAAACTCCCAGCACCTGTGCATTTTTCATTACAGAGCTGGACCAGCTGCTTCTGCCGGCTTCTTAGAGGGCCAGCATGCCCTGCTATGAGCAGCAGCAGGGGGAGAAGGACAGTGTGTCCTTCTGCCAGCCCCTACCTAAAAGAGAAAGTTGCAATTTACCTTTCAATAGCCCTACAGTAGACATGAAGGGGGACTCCATACCCAGAGAGGGATGGTGCTACCAGCAGCACTGGGAGACGGAGGAGCATCTTCGTTGGTATGGGCAGCCTTCTGTGTGCTGTCTCATGTGTGAAGCAGGGTGTGACAATAATTAGCTTTTCTTTGGAAGCAAAGGGGAGAAAAAGAGAAATTCCATTCACATCACAAGATTTTATTCTCAGGTTTTTTTGTCCCCGCCTAAATGTATCTGTCTCTCTGAGGTGCTCCTGTATTCTTGCATAACAGAGATCCAATGATCATAAAAACAAAAAATTAGAAAACTGAACCACAGAAAAGGAATGTAAGGAAATAAAATAGAGCACAACTAAAAAAATAAATCATATTTCACACTTACAAATTCCCTGTCTAAAGGCTAGCCAGAAGTACTTTCAAGGAATAGTCGAAAAGAAACTAATTGCTATGACCCACAAGAACACATCATGTTGTACTTTAAAGGTGAATAAAGACTGGCCAACAGCACAGGGACAACGTAATTTCTAAAGAAACTATACAGTAGTCAGACCTTTGGTTTTGAAAATGTCTTTTGTGAGTTCTCTGCACAGTGAGCTGCGTGGATTTACTTCAGAGGGTTACACAAGCCTGAAAGCCTCTTGAGCTTTGGACTGTCTGTAGCAGAGTTCTGAAAACTTCCCCTGATTGTTTCAAAGATCCATTTTGTTTGAAATTTTTTATATACTTTAACTGTTTCTACCTCTATAAAATTTCTACTCTCTCCTCAGTTCTTTTAGTACAATTTAGGAGCAATGCTATAGAAGTCAGTGGTGCTTGTTTTAAAACCTTCCTCACTGAAACATTTTTTTTTTTTTAAAAATTGTTTTTCCAGCAGCATCGGCATTTCCTGCTCCTCCCCAAACCACCTCACCTTTTTCCAGTCATCTATTCTTTTGACTATTATTTTAAGTACACCAATAACAATATTGATGTAAGTTCAGTCCAGTGCGCTTAAAATAATAGAAAACTGCAGGCAAACCCTTTGGCTTCTTTTTTGTACTCAGTGTGGAACTGTTAGCACAAAAGCTGATAGCTGATAATGAGCAACCCTATTGCGAAGGATGCTGGAACACTAAGCTGTTTTTGTGGGCTGATCCAAAGTATAAGGAAGTTAATGGATGGCTTTATACTTCGGGCTCCAAGATGATGGGCTGGTATCAGATAACAGCAATTTGCAGCTGGATCGGTATAATGGGGTATTCATTCTAGAATGTTTTTACATGCGGTAAAGCAATTTTTTTACTCTTTATAAACCTATTTACCAAGGAACTTAATACAAGAGAAAATTAATAATTTTGGAAGGGCTGGATTCCTTAATTGCACTGGGTATCCTACCTGCACACCTGACAGCAAATTCATCTGCTGATTGGAAGAGTAGTTATACTCAAAACAGTTGCAGGATGTACTGTGGAGTGTTGTATGCTGCCCACATTACCTGCAGAATTACCAGAAAAGACAAATACAAATACAATCAGAATGGCATGACAATGAGAAAAAAAACCCATGCAACACGACAAAAAGAATGAAACTATTCTCAGTTACATATCCGCAGTCCAATTGATCTCTGCGGGGGTTGCATGGTTTTAATGCACAAGAGTGATGTTTGCTTCAAAAGATCTAAAATAAAAGTGGAAGGGAATAGCTGATGACTAACAGGGAAGTTCAAGGGAAAGACCCCTATTATAATAAGAAGTATCTACAGTCGTCGTACTTGGAAAACATAGAATGACTGAAAATGAAAGTAATTTGATAACTTTATGGAGAGAAGAAGCTCAGATGTTTAAGTCATCACTGAAGCTGAAATGGTAAGCCTGAGCCCTGGCACTAGATGCAGCCTGAGCTACCCTGCAGACAGCCAAAAGGGGAGCTCCAGCTGCAAGCCCAAGCGTCCAAGATAACAATCGCTTGGAAACATTTGTGCCAAGAAGTGTGGCTCCATTACTGCTCTCCCACTAATGCAAAAGATAATAGAATCAGAAAGATGCAGGTCTGGAAGGGGCCTCAGTAAGTCCTTTAATTGGTTTCCTGCCCGAAGGCAGAATGAACTGTACTTACGCTATTTCTGGTAAGTGTGTGTCTAACCTGTTCTTAAAGGTCTCCACTGATGGAGGCTTTGCAGGCTCAGAGGAGAGGGCAGCTGGTGATGACACCCAGGGTGGGATGGCAGGATGGAGAGGCAGATAGAGGTGGAGAACCAGTTAACCAGGAGGAGCTAGGTGCAAGAGCAAGGGAATGTGATAAAAAGAAGCAAAAAAGTGAAAAATCTCAGCCATAACATCTATCGGAAAAATCCAAAGAATGTGGGGCATAGGATACAAAAGCCAGAGCAAGGCTGTTTGTCAGGAATTAGTCGAGGAAACCTGGAGTTCACACAGGGAGAAGTTAGGTAAGAGAAGGAGGACTTGTGTAGCAGGAAAGGCAGACTAGTGCTGGATTCCCTGCACATTTTATTATTGGATTTTTAAAAAATATTACTCTTCTTATGCTTAACCAATGATCCCATGAACATTCATGCAATTGTTACCTTGAAGTCTCTGTAGATACCAGAGCACACTTTATGAATTTTGTGCTGTGATCTAGAGGTGGTTGTTGTAACTGACAGATCCACAAGTAAGTCTCATGATCAGCACTGAAGTGTTTCCGTATAAAGGTGAGAGTACATTACAGTCAAGTGTGAAAGCCTAACTAACGACATTAAGTTCTTTCCTGGACATCTGCCAAGTAACACTGCCACTGAGAAGCTGCTAAACCATTAAGGAGAACTTCTTTCTAAGATAACAAATTCAATATATACATTTTTACAAGCAATTTGCATCTACTGAAAACAGTAGACCAGTACCAGATGAGGAGAGAACTTAAGAGAAAGGAGGAGAAAATGGACGCTGGGCACTTCGCCTGGTATAAATTAGCTTGCTGCCTGTACTAGCTGACTTGACAACACCCATGGACAGTTGGAAACAAATTGCAGCAGGGCATCCTCAGGACTTTGTTTAGATACTGAACACCTCCAATGCGGTTTAACCAGTTAGGCTTATCATTTGGGAGTGAAAGAACAGGTGTCATTCTACAGCTCGGGTTAAATAGGGTGTCCAGTCAGACTGTGGTGATGATCCCTTTTGGCCTTTAAGTTCACGTACCCTACAAGTGTCCACAACCAGGCGGTAACCTCGTTCTCAGCCTATACCTGAAATAGAAATTTCCTCAGAACAACAGTGCTACTTCAAACACTCGCATCCCACCTAACCAGCGCATAGGTGGCTCTGAAGAGCCATATGGCCTTTGTTAGAACAGGAGGCAGATGGAAATCGGGAAGAGGTTAAAACTCCCTAAAAAGAGCTGAAGTTACAGCACACAGTACGTGGCTATTCATTATCACCAGACATATTGTCTTGACACTTATTGCACACAGGGATGAAAATCCATGTAAGATAGGGTAAATTAAACAGGGCTTTACTTAGTAATATGCTTTTCAAACACACATCTCAGCAGAAACAGACAGAGAAGCTGCATTTTAGAGAAATCCCCTCTGTCTGTCTTAAAGGGACTGCACCATTAATCTAACTGCGCAGGAGTATGATGCATTAAAGGTGCCCAGGTGAGACAGTGATGACAGAAGCTTGATAATACTGCTTATCTTACTTCTAAGTAAAGAACAGTACTATACTACATCATCAGCTCTGGACCAAATCCCAGCTTCTTTGATGGTGAGACGATGTAATGGCTTGAGCCTGGAATGACACTGAGGAACTGCAAGTAAGAAAGGGTGCTCTGTAGTATCTCTGTGCAGGGCCTTGCTGCCCCACATGCAAGAGGCTTCCTATAAAAGAGCTGTGCTCTGCATAGACAGGATAATAATTGTTGCTTTGTGCAGGTGGGTTATGCTATAGAAAGCCACCCTCTGGCTCACATGTCAGGTGTTGAATACATTAGACGAGTGCAGCAGAATTACATGATTACTCAGGAGAACACCCCTGAAGTAATAAAAAGCTTTAAGAGTGAGGCAGGATCTCTAACAACTCTGATAAAAGTATTGCTTTCCTGCCTCTTCTCCATGCAACGGTGAAATGTCGCAGCACATTGGCCAGCAGGCAGCTATACCACCACAGTTCAAGACCTTCTGGCCCTTTCTTTCCTAGAAAGTTTTAAGTTAGCCAGCTGAAGAGTATAATGCCTGGACTCTCATGAACTCAACCTAGCATGAAAACAGGCAAAAGTGGTCATTCTGGCCACCACAAACAAGGGGGATATCTGTTTGCATAGCAGCCAGGGTGAACCTGCTGTCCCTGCTGATGAAACCCTGCCTGGATTCCACCCGCCTGACTTCACTTGTGAGACGAGTAATGGTTGCATGTATTGCTCTGAGGCCAAGTTTGAGGCAAGAGATTCCTTCTCTGTCTCCAGTGTTATTTTGGTATATTTTATTTGGCCCAGAATTTGGGAAAACAAGAGGGAGGTTTTCCGTAGGGAGTGGAATGAGGAGGCAGGAAGGGCTACCATATTTCTCCAGACGGAAACTCCTACAGTGTTAGAGTCCAGCACTGCTGCAAGTGTCAACAGATCAAATACGATACAGAAGGCCCTCTGCCAACTCTTTGCTACTGCAGCAGCAAACTGGGAGGAAAGCAGAAACTAATATCCAGTAGCACTGAGCTAGGTTCAGTCTCTGCTGCACAGGGATGGAGCAGGAAGAAATTAGTAACCACCTTCTCCTTTCCATGCCGCATGACATGGTCTGGTCCAGGGCCTCCAGCAGGACAGGGCTGACCCGGGGAGGCTCAGAGCCAGGGTGTTCAGGCCATCTGCTGGGAGAGATACGGTGGTAGCAGCCTCTGTGATAGGATCTTAATATGTGGAGTCCTCGTCCCAGTCGCTGCCTCCCAAGGAAGACCCTGAAAATAAAGATGCCTCCCGAGCACCGCACTGCAAACTGTGCCCCTCCGTGCCAGCAGGTGTGATTCAGACCGATAGCTGCTGAGGGCAACAGATTGAGCAGTAATTAGCTGCTGTTAGTCATCCTCTTCCCAAGTACAAGTGGTATAGCATTTGATTATTTCAACACAGTTGGATGTGGGAGGGAAGGTAGGCCTGGAAACGTTTTCCTGACAGCGTACTTCTCAGCTCTTTTAAAACACCTCTCATGTTGACACTCAGCACAGCATTTCAAATAAAATGCTATTTCCTCTTGTAGAGCAGCGAGGAAAAAATGCTGTCACAGGTTTTATAACAAACATTGGGTAAGCAGTAATCATACCCATTGCACAATCTGGGATTCAGGTAGGAAAACAATCCATAGATGGTTAAGAGAGAGGTACCGGGTGTCTCAACAATCGGAATAAGATTGTGAACTGCTTGAGGACCACAGAGAAGGGACAGGGTTGAACGGGTTAGTGGGACAACTTCACAGTGGCAAGTGTGAAGAACAAAAAGCCACAGTTTTCAGACTGGAAGCTAAAAACTGACACTGCTGGAGGAAACGTGGATTACTTGTATTCAGCTAAGCTCTTCTTGCTCCTTTCTCATGACATCATGAAAATGTGCAGTGGTCTGCCTTCAGCAATCTTCGGTCCTTCCGACAGAGATCTCATCCACCATGCAGTGTCAGTGGCGATGTTTATTCGTACTATGAAAACCACATTCTCTAAATAGAAAAAATACAAAACCTTTTGTAAGGGTTTCAATAACCTTTTTTTTTTTTTCCCCCAGCTGCTGCCTCAGTATTTCATCCTCCTCCTGAATTCACAATGCCCCAGAAATTTGAGAGCTGCCTTTCTCCTACTTCTCTCTTGGGCAGACACGTTTGAACTTCCCACTCATGTCTTGCACCTGGAACATTGCACCTCTCTCTGAAGGGCTTTGTGTTGGTCCTCTCAAAATCCTGGATGTACAGAAGTCCCTTTGGAGGGAAGCATTTAGGGATACGGGACATCTACAGATCCTGAGCAAGTATAACATTCTTAAAATCCACAGAGTAAATTTCTGAGTGGTAACAGAGGTTTTAACAAGGAAAGTTCCCATATATAATTTTTGGCTTACTTTGAGAAGGCTTAATGTGACTCAAGCAAAAAGTAGTTAGGATTATGTTAGGATTCTAGCATTCCCAGTATGTCATGTGTCCAGACACAGAGCATCCCCTGCACAAGTAGAGCCTGCAATTGCGTACTACAGTTTTAGATAAATGCTGTCTGTCTGTTTATGATCAGCTTTTTTAAGACAAAATATTTCATTCTTACCAAGCAAACTTGAAAGGAAAAGGAATCAAGACAGTAAGCTAAGTATGCACTCTGAAATTGCTTAGTCCAACATTTAGAGCATGTGGTTGTCAGCTTGCATTTTTAAAAACTCTGAACCAGACAGCTGAGTTAGCTGAGCTGCTAACAAGCAGGTCAGAAACCACACCACAGTGGCGGTTACCTCTCTCTCCTGTACAAAGATCTCAACAGCATTGATAAAATGATATGAACAGCTTAATATCCTGGCATGGTGTACAGGTGTTACCAGTTTTACAGGCACTAAAGAGGGTGTATGTCTTGGTTTCGAAACAGGAGGGGTGGATGACCAAGAAAGTGTCCATACTCAGGGTGTAAAAATTAAGAGATGTAAACCAATGTGGGTTTTTTCTCAACCAAATATTTCCAACTATACCATTTACTGATAATGATGAACTCATTACTCTTAGTATCAGGGTGATGGACTCTATAGTAGTTTGCGCAAGTAATCAGTTTCATGTTCTAATGTGTCTCTCATCTTACATGTTTTAACTCAGTAGATTTTGAATGGTCTGTTGGGATTGTCACTGAAACAATGTCAAGTAATGCAATATCAGCTCAGTCTTATTGGGAGATTATTCCACATTCAAATATATTAAAACTTTTCCATTTTTCCATTCCACAATTCACATGAGTAGTTCTAATGTTACTTTGCTGTATTACATTAACCCTCTCTGGGGTTTAATGCTTTAAATATTTATAGACTGTTATAATGCCCAAATAATCACATTTCTGGTCCTCAATAATAACTGCATGGTAATAACACCTAAATTTTAACAGAACCTCAGGCCCTTTAAGGAGGTAAATAACAGCTTCGTAAAGAAGAAATCATCACAGCATTGTAATTGTCGTCCTTTTTGTTGGTTTTATTTTGCAATTGACTGTCAATACGTGATCTATCATGTGCAATGTTACATATCCGGTAGAGTGAGGGGACACAAAAGATTCAGATTCAAGGAATAACCATAATTTGTCTGATGTGTCTGATAACATATATGATGTTTGAATTTTGGGCAAAGAAACAAAGCATCAGCTAGGATTTTTTTACAGTTAGGAAGAAAGCTCGTGCAGATGTCGAGCACAGAATTTACACAAACTCAGACATTTGTGTGACTTGTGCCTCATGGTATCTTGGGCTGCTGCCAAACGTGTAAGCTGCTCAGAGACTATTTGGTTCCCCCGAGATTATATATTCCCTGTAATGCAAGATGTTTTTAAAAAGTAATTTACTCACTGTGATATTAGAAGTCCTAATGAGTGGATCTATATTTCCTTCTGGGTCTTTTCTGCTCAAAAATCCTGGCAAACCTTGTAATGAATGTTGTGTAGTCTCTGTCACTTGATTGTGGGTCTAATTTTAGGTACTGATGTTTGATTTGGGGATTTGTAGTACTTTAGGAGAGACCAGAATGATTTGCATTTCCATGACCTGCATTGTTTTGAATCTTAACTGCTGTACCTGTAATCACATAATCACTGAGAGCCTGATCCTTCAGACACTTAGTGCTGTGTGCAATGCAAAATGTCAATGGGACTGTTTATAGGACTAAGTACTGTTTCCCAGCTGAAGTGTTTGCAGATTTGGGTGCTGACAATGCACATTTGTGTGCCCGTCTCCAGCCACAGTGGAGAGGCTACTGACGGGGGTACAAGGTGCTGGGAATAAACAGCTCCCAGTTCAGGTTGCAGGCACCAGAAGTTAAGCGCTGCATCACAAAGAGGGTGAAGCAAACTACAGGAAATGAGTCTGACTCATCAAAAAGTTTTAATAATTTGCCCTTTATACTGGTTGCTGTAGACAATCAGTCTGCTTAATCTTTGCGTAGCTGAAAGTTTTGAAGCCATGGCTGTATCTAAATATACCTGTTTCTTGAGGCTTTGTCCTATCTACCTAAGGCAGTTGAGGAGTTGTCTGAGCAGAAAGACATCACTCCTACTATACTTCATGGTCTGGTCTTCAGTGTGATGTTGCTGGTGTCCCCACAAGGCAATATCTTCGCTTTCCAGCTATCGGTGGCAGTTAATAGTTTGTGGAGGGATGTATAAGAAGGGGAAGTTTTTTTCAGTGAACAAGAATATGAAACAGAAATATTTTAAAAGACAGATGTTTCAGGACTGAACCAGCAGAACCACTGTGTTGGTATCGGAGGTAGATGAATTGGGCAAGCTGTTTCTCAGAGAAAGACATTAAAATAGAAGTGTCATAAATACATATATATATATATGAAATGCTTCTAAAACCATTTTTGTCACATCTCAAAGACGGTTGAACTATGAATTTCCATTCTGCTTTATCTGAGGCTACTCGATGAGTTCTTGTGTTTTGGAGAGGCTGGTGTTTTGCGATGGAGTTAGTCATCAGCAATTTGTGACAGTCCTATCAGGGTTGTCCCCATTTAGGTAGTATCACACGGATGCAAAGGAAACTGAGAACTTTTCTAGTTTATATCAGTTTTCAAATCCACTCAGAACTCCTCTCCCTTCTCAACTGAAGCTTTAAGACACTCACCAGCCTCATGAGATCTCTGGTAAACATGAAGTAGATTCCCTGGAGCATTTCATTTAAGATCAAGCGCAGCAAAAGATGTAGTGCTATCTGCGAAGCAGCTACAGCTCCCTGATTCTCTGCCCAGCCTTGGACACGGATTTGAGCAACATGAGAGCTGCTCTGACCTGTGTCATCTGGTCAGAGCTTGTTTACACTGGATATTTTTTCATTAGACTGTAATTACACCACTGAAACTACATGAGTGTGAAAACTTTGCACATGTGTAGCAGAGGTCATTCAGGTAAGGAGCTTTGTTGTAAGTCACTTTTAATACTGGCGTGCTTATATCATCAATAAGTACTTTCACTACTGACAAACCACCATGGCAGGCCATGCATCAGCCGTGGATTGCCAGAATGTGTTACGTTTCCACTTTGTGCCTTCACTCCTGGTCCTCACAGACTGCAAGAGGAGCCAGCTGAGTTCGCAAGCGGACAGCTCTGTAACGTGCACAACATGCCGATCACTCCTTGCGCTAGGTATTTTGCAAGGAGAGAAGTGATCTGAGGAGGTTACTCCAGATTTCTATTGCTCTCCTTGGCCAAATGATCACATGTTCCTTTTTTCTTTAGGACTCCTGCCTTATGAAGGGCTCGATTCTGCAATGTTGGAGTCCTGCCGTGAGGGGCTGCATGCTCTTGCTTTCCCTGCCATCAGTGGCCGTGGAGAGCACTTGTTATCCTTCAGGAATGCTCAACAACTTTTAGAAATGCCGAGCACCTTCCAGTACTTGAGCCAGGATAAACGGACACAGGAACAGACTAATGCTTTGCATTTGGCCCAGACTGTGCTTTTGAAGGACACGAGGAAGTCCTTTATGCTGGACTATAAGCCTGCTCCTGCTTTGACTGAAGTGAGTAGTATTTTATTTTTGTGCTTTGATGTAGAGAGGAGCAGGACTGGACCTGCTGTGAGAGTGATTGATTTTCATCAGCTTGTGAGTGGTGCACAGCAAGCAGGGCAGGCTGACTTCTGCACAGCATCCCTAACAGATTCAGTCGCAAACATAGCATCACCATCTTATTCACACTTCCCTCCACCCACCTTCATCAAACAGCTCTTCTTCATTAAAGCAGTGCCCCTGCTTCTGTGCTTACTTTAGAAGTGTTATGACACTGCTGTGAAGCACAGAATTCCCCAAAGCCTTAGAGAGAAAAAAGATAAATGAGGCATCCTGAGCAATGACTAAAGACACAGAAAAAGGAAGAACACAATGCTGATTACAGCAAATATCCATGCTTCCACCACACTTACTTACTGTTAGACTACTTCACAAACTTGTTCTGTAAAGAAACATTGGAAGAATAGCCACAACGATGACATAAAGAATGAAGTGAGCAATGATTTTCCTCTGCCTCCAATAGGGTTGACATTGAATTTGGTCACAGCACCTGCCATTATGGCTTGATACAGTTTGAAATAGTGCATGAACAATAACCGAGTCTCATCTCTGATCAAATTCACTGTTTGAGTTATTTTAAACGACCTTTTATCATGTTCCTTTTGTTTGACTTTATCTGAATGGATTATGTAGAGAGAATGTACGTAGATAAATAGATATGCTAATAATAAATACAATAGTTGATTGGATACAAACAACAGGGAGCCAGCAGCGCAGACTACAACGAGCTCTAGACTAAAAATGGTTACTAATATAACTGAAAATTGTACTTTGGTCATCATTAAAAAACACAGGTAACAAACCAGCGATATATCCTTCTACTGGTTCTCTCACTGGATTACTTTCACGTGGCTAGAATACATTTATTAATGTAGCTCAAGGGAATGGAGAAAGAAGGGAAAGAAAAAGAGTTATGCTTTCTATTCTAGTAGCTAGGATGGGGGTAGACGAGTGGGTGAAAGGGAAACGTAGGTTTCAATCTGATGAAGAAACACATGCTACGCTCCAGTTTTATGGCGCAGGGTTGTTGACGTTTTCTCAAGCCGTAAATAAGAAATGTCAGATAAATTCATCATCTCTGAACTCAATCTTTCTTACACAGTCTGGCTGCCTCTTTCACTAGTCCTTTAGTTAGAGCTCATACTTTGCTCAGGTGTCTTGGCCACAGTGTGGACCTATCTTCCTGCAGAACTAGCAGACTTTGTAAGCCAGGAGAGCACAAAGAGGGATGTTTAGTTTCAAGCCCTATAAGACTTGTAGTTCTTGCTCTTTTTCAATTCCCATGGTCCCTGCTTGTGGAGAGACTACCCACATTCAGAGGTTTTGGCAGGACTCACCATCCAACACCATCTGATGGATCACCTACTACAGAGTCTGAAGACTTAAACTGCCCATAGATCCTAGAGATGTTTACAATGATTTCATAATCGACCTGACTTCCAGAGCTACTTGTAAGTATCATTAAAGATAAAAGAATAAAAGAAATGTAAGGTTTTAGAACAAGTTTCCAATTAAATTTGATTTGCTGGGGGGAAAACCAAAGCAAAACAGAGAATCTGGAAAGTTAAATACTCTCATTTCTCGAGCATGTGGTCTTGAAACACTTTGTTTCACCAACTTCCAGCATTAAGAAACAAAAGTGAACACTGTGGCAGAAGCCTAGATTCAAGAAATGTCAAGGAAAAAGAAGAAACTGTGGTAGAAAAATTTGGATTGTCACTGTCATTACATGAGACTGTAGCTGCAACCTGGTAATGTGCAATAAAACTGAGACGAACAGTTTGCTTTGAAAAGCACTTAGGTTACGGAATAAAATCACATGCATCAAAATTATGGCATAGCCTTCTGTATTGCATAATGTATTGCATAAGAGAAAATAGAGAATAGCTGTTTCACATTAATACTTTGTCACATGGGCAGGTCACGAATGCCAACAGTGAATGAAATTTCACTGGAGAAAGCAAAACAGAAAAAAAGTTTCTGATTCAGTCAACTTCAAAATCACACTTCATTCAGAGTAATTTTTCAAACTATTATTGTTCCAAGCAAGATGACTGTAACTAAAAGAGGCTTGACAGAAGGAGGATATTTTTACTATGTCAAGTGTCAGCCCTTTGCATTTAATCAAAAGAGCATGTAAGTCTCTTTGCCTGTAATTTCTCAAGTATAGTCAGGCTCCTTATTTCTGTGGATTTTTCTTACAGCAATGGGTAAAAGAAATATTTTTAATTGGCTGAGGAACTCCGGCACCGAAACTATTTTAATTACTTGTTTCTAAACATAGAATACATATAGAATTTACTTTAAGGCCTTATTAAATCTTGCTGCAATACTGAAATTTTCCATTTCGCCTAAACACAGTTTTACAGATTAAAAGAAATAAAATTGAAGGGAAAGCAAGCCCACACTCTTTATTACGTTCGTCTTTTTTTAGAATGACAAAATTAAAACAACACCTACATAAAATATAATTGCCAATATCATTCCACTTCATTTTTCAGAGCCAAAGAAGACAAAATCCATCATTCCCACCTCCAGGTCAGCTGCTCAGCTTTTTTTTGCTGCCGAGATAACTGCTATAGCTATTTCTGCCCAGAAGAGGAGCCAGTGAGAAGAGCTGGGTGTTAGGGACCGTGCAGTGAACACGTTGGGCTCAAAGGACTAGTCTTCTTGAATTTCAAGAGTACTAAGGAATGTGCTGGATTAGACACCAGGGAGGTGCTTTTTTACATAATTACCACAATTTTTTAGTAGAAGACTGCCTCAGGCCCCCTGTGGCTATGCACTGCTGGGCTGCAGGTCTCTTATGCAAAGCTTTTGCTTAATTAACGAAGGGAACATTTAGTATTTAAGAACAATGGGTGAAAGGCACTTGAGTAAGAGAGGGGCTACACGCAAGGTCTCATTTAAACCACATGTGTAGACCACAGGGCGGTGGTTCCCCAGCTGCAGCCCATCTACCTTTTGCAGTAGATCATACGGTACGTGGCTGGGCACAGACCTGGGAGTTGCTTGCCAGAGACTACTGATGATGCAAGTGGAATTCACCTAACAGCTCTGTAGGCTTACACCACAAGGAATGATTTATCACTGTATTATTTTAGGTATATGCTCACGAAGTTACATCAGGCGTCAAGCTGGAGCAAGGTTTGCTATCTACTCCTACTTAACCCATCCAAAGGGTTAGTAAAAATGCAGCGGGCAGTGGAGGAAAGCAGATCTCTGCTTTCATGTAGCTCCAGAAGGCAACAGCAGCGGTGAAGGAGTGGCACAGAGCAGGGTAGGTAATGGGGCCTTGGTTGCCAGCCCTTGCTGAAGCTCTGCTACTATGTCCTACTGCTCTTAACAGTTTAAAGCTAGCATGCATACGTCTGCTGATACTACACACGAATCTTCGTTCTGGCGTCTAGAGAGATGCACAAATACCTGTAGCCAAGTGTTGTGTGAAGCTGAACCCTGCTTGGTATTAGAGGAGATGTTGATGGTCAATTGCTGGTGCCATCGGTCCTGGCAGTGCAGCGGGGATGTGGCACGTTGAATTATGAGTTAATCAGTTTCGATCCAGTCACTCTTTGCTGCTAATCAAATTACTCTGTTCACTCAGCATTGTTTTGAAGAGTGTCTACTCTTGTGCTAACGCAGGTCAAGTGGCACACTAATGAATATGCTAACTAAATTCATTTTTTCACTCAAAGCAAGTTCTAGAAGGCATAAGCCATGCAGAAGTCTTTACTGAAGAGTTGTACAACGAAGTCCATTTTGTCCTCTTTGTGAAGACTGTATCATTATTTTGTTTCTTGTTACAAAGAGAAGTAGTACAGAAAGATGTACAGAAAACAATGGTATTCTGATTACCGTGTGGTATTAAATTTTATATGTGAAGAATACAAGCACGCGAGAATTGCCCGGGTGTTTTGTGCTGGGGGATGTGGGGGTCTGAAAGGGCCATTTGTAACATTGTACAGAAGGAGTTAAGGCCTCGCATCAGCAACACACAACTTCCTCTAAACTGCTGGTTTAAAAGTAACTTTTAAAAAAGTACTTTAAATGCCAGTGTGTTTGCTGGGAACATATTATTTACATAGGGAAATTTCCTAATATTTTTTCTTTAACATAATTTTTGATTTGTAGTTGCCTGAAAGGCATGGTACCAAATCATTCGCTCTTCCTTCAGTACATGCCCATTGACTTCTCGTAAGAAGGAAAGTGCTTGGTTTTGGTTTATTAATACGAAAGAGGAACATGATAGAAATAAACGAGATGACTCGTGTGTGCCAATGCTTTGTTAACCTGAAAGTTCCCGATTTGTGTCAGTGTTCGCGTGGGCCCTCACTGCTCCTCTGGCTGCTGTACAACCTTGGTTCAGCTGCAGCAGCTGCAGCCATGACTGCAATGGCCGCAGGATAATGATCATTTTCAGGGCAAAGGCTGCAAATCCTGTTTCTTTTATATAATAGAGAGCGCACATTTATGTGGCAATTATTTACATTTTAGGTTGCCTGGCCCATTAATGCCTCTTCAGATGACCTAAGCTGAGGAAAACCCCAAACCCTCACTTGTTCGTAGGGTACTCGTGTACACAGAGTTAGAGTTGCCCACAATTTCGAAGAATTTTAAAGGTTGTTTGAAAACACGAAGTTAAATATTTGATCGATTGAATAGGTGTAACATAGAACTTGAAGAAGCAAGCCACGGGAGCAAACTCAGCGTCTTTCGAGCCCCGGGCGGCCCAGCCCGCCCCGCCCGGCGGCTCCCACCCAGGCCGCCCTGAGAGCCGGGCGGGCGGAGGAAGAGGGGGCGGCTGCGCGCCACGCCGCCGCCCCCGTTTGGAAAGAGCAGGAGTTGGGGGGCAGCTTCGCTCCGCCACACCACATCGGTCCCCTGGCCCTGGGCACGCTGCCAGCCGCCTTCCTTCCTTCCCCGGGGGGAAGCCGCGGGCAGCTCCCGCGGCCCTGCGAGGCGCCTGTCCACCGACGGGAAATACAACTCCCGTGACGCTCCGCGCGCGACGCGGTGCACGACGGGAGCTGCCACCTCTCCGAGGCTGCGGAGGGGAGAGGGGGCGAGCCGCTTCCCCAGCGCGGGCGGGCGCGCGTGCGCAGGGCGGGCGCGGAAGGGGGCGTGGCCGGCGGCGCTGGTCCTCCTCCCCCTCTCCTGTGTGTCGGTTTCGGGCTCCCGTCGCCATTTAGCGCGGAGACGTCCCCGGGGCGGCCGTGGCGGCTCCCGCTCCCTCCTCCCCGCCGCGGCGCGGGGCGCCACCCGGACTCGGCTCACCTGTGGCGGCGGCAGGCGGCCCCCGGTGAGGAGAGGCTGCGAGCCGCGGGCGGGGGGCAGGAGGAGGGTTTCCGGCTCCGTGCGAGGCGGCGGCCGCCGCTGTTGGAGGGAGCGCGGCCCGGCCGCGCGCGGGCGGTGGCTGCCTGCCGGGAGGTGGAGGCCGCGGCCGCCATGGGCGCCCCTGTGAGGCGGGGCTGAGCCCCCGGGCCCCCTTTCCCTGCCCCCTCGCCGGGGTGAGGGCGCTGGGCCTGCCCAGGCCTCCCCCGCCCGGTGCGAGTGACTGAGCGCGGCAGCTTCCTCCGCGGCCGGCGTGCGGGGCCTGCCCCCCTCTCCCCACCTCGCCTCCCGGCCCCTTCCCCTCCCCTCCCCTCAGGCCCTTGCTCCGGGGAGCACCCGGACCTGCCCCGCTTTCTCTCCATCGCCGGGAATAATTGCAGCGCGCTCCTCTCGCCTTAACGCAGCCAGGCGAGGCACCGGCTTCCCCCCGATCGGGGGCCTGCCTCGGGGCGCCTCCCTCCCCGCCCGGGCCCGGCACTTGGGTTTTTCCTCCCCTCGCCGCCCCTATCCCCGCGCCCCGTCTCCGCTCCTGGTGCTCCATGTCGGCCCCGCTGCCCGGCTCCCCGCTGCAGGATGGATGCAGACACTGACCGGGGACCCACCCCGCCGGCCCAGCCTCCCCAGCAGCCGCCTCCCAGCTCCGCCGTAAGGAGCCCTTGGGACCCTCCTCTGTTGCAGCTGCAACGGCAGCCGCGGACAGGCGCGCTCCCCGCTCAGTGACCGGCCCCTTCCCTCGCCTCCCCCTCCCCGCCGCCGCCGCCTCGCCCTAGCAGCGCTCCCCCGGGGCATGATGTCGGGGGGCGCCGCAGACAGCGGCACCCCGGCCCCTCGCTTCCTGGCGCCGCCGCCGCCGCCGCCCAAGAACGGTTCCAGCTCGGACAGCTCCATCGGGGAGAAGCTGGGAGCCGCCGCCGCCGACCACGGAGCCTCCGGGGCCGGTGTAGCAGGCAGCGGAGCAGGGAGCGGAGGCCGTAGTGAGGAGTACCGGCGCCGCCGCCACACCATGGACAAGGACAGCCGAGGGGCGGCAGCCACCGAGCACCGCTTCTTCCGCCGTAGTGTGATCTGCGACTCCAACGCTACGGCCTTGGAACTACCCAGTTTGCAGCCCGCAGCGCCCTCGGCCACTGTCTTGGGAGGCAGCGCCGCTCCGTTGGTCTCTCCTCCCGAGTGTGCCAGCCGGACCTCCTGCATCGCTGTCAGCGCCGCCCAGGCTCCTTCACTGCTGCAGCAGCCGCCGCCGCCTGCCCTGCTTCCCCTCGAAGGACAGTCTGCTCAGGAGCCCCCTGCCACGAAGGATGCCGCCCCGCTGCTGCCCAAGGAGGAGGAGGAGGACGAGGCAACCGCACTACCCCCCACTAGTGCCGCTGGCAGCGTGTCAGCTGCCAGCCGGGAATCTGAGGAGCGGAGAACACAGCAGGAAGACATCGAAGAGCTTGAGACCAAGGCAGTGGGCATCTCCCCGGATGGCCGCTTCCTGAAGTTTGACATCGAGATTGGTAGAGGATCTTTCAAAACTGTGTATAAAGGACTGGATACGGATACCACCGTGGAAGTCGCCTGGTGCGAGCTGCAGGTAAAATAAATAAAAATTGTGAATTACCAAAGCACAGTCACTCTCCCAGGTGTTAGGCTGCGTGCTTGAAGGGAGGTAAAATCCATCAACTCGAGGTCTGCTTTATTCAGACAGGGAACTGCAGACCTCATCTGAGGCAGTCCTTTGGAAGAAAGGTACAGTCTTTCCTTGGAGTCAGTTTGCCTTTTAATTCTTTTAAATACTCTGCTCTCTGAAGAATTTTTTAGCTTTATCATCAGAAAATGTTCTATAGTTCTGTTTCTTATAGCATCTCATGTTTTACGCCTCCAAAAGGCAACTTGGAGGATTGTAAAAATACTCGTGCACAGCTTCAGGAAGGCTGAAGGAAAATGTGCCCATTGCAGTATAGGTGAATGTCAACTTGAGCTAGCCTCAATTTTCTGAAATTTTTGTAGGTGTTTTTCTTAGGAAAAAATACTAAGATGTTAATTTCACAGACATTTTGTATGTTTGTGGCAGTGGATTCTTGTAGGAGGTAACCCTATAATACAAAGTCATGTAGTGCATCACTTTGCTTAGTTTTGCAAAGCTATTTTTTCAGTCTAAGTTCTAGGGTTCTCACTTGAAACAGGCACAAGGAAGAAAGTAATTGTTTCCTTTCTGAAGCTTTTAAAAAAAAAAACCCTGAAGTTTAACTTTTCCAAATGACTGGCAGATTAACCTGGACTAAGACACCACTCTTCTACCAGGTTTCTAGCCTGAGCAGAGCCAGAGTTCTGTAGAAGCCCAGTCTAACGATGGCAAGAACACCCTTGGTTCCACGTGAGTCAGAGCTTGTATAACCGAGATGCAGGGTACTGTGCAACAACTGTAAAAGAAGGGGGAAGAGCTTGGAGTACCAGGAACAAATACCTGGTGTACTAGTTTGTTTTCAAAGCCTCAGCATTAAATTAAAAGGATAGTGCTTGTTTTTTAGTGTTGGGTTTCGGTGCAATCCATAGAGGGGTTCATATAGTATGGCTTTATTATTGTGTGTGTTCCCATCCAATTTAGGGCAGACAAAAGAGCATTGGGTCAAAATCCCAGAAGTCTTTGAGGGGTTTTTAAGCAGTTAGCTGCTCACAAATGACTCATTGCAGTAACTGCACCAAAACTTTCTTCCCCTCAAAATGAGAGGATTTCTCGATTTGTATTCATATCTGCCTTTGGATGATTGCTCAAGCATTCTACCAGTATCTTGGTTGATTATGTTATTGCCATATTCTATGCTTACTGACTGTGTAAGTAAGCTTCCAATTTTCTTTGTGACCCTTTAGATGCCTTGCTTCTCCATGCTAGCTACATACTTACTGTGGTCTTCTTTTGAGCATTAAAGTAAAAAAAATTATCCAGTGTTGGGCTCTGCTTATAATGTTCACGTGCAGTTTGAACTGAGAGGAGATTAATAATCCACCAAAATTGTTTGAAATTTTAATCTTTGCAATTTTGGGGTTCCTTGACTTTAACTCTTGAAATCTGTTTTAATCTTTACACTTTACTTACTGATCAGAAACTGAAGTCAGCTTGGCTTCAGTCACTTTGCTAACATTGCCTCTGTCTTATTATCATCAGAACGATGTGGACAAAGTGTCTGAAGAAGCACCTTTTTTGAAGTAATTTAATAAAGCAGATCATTTATAAAGGGCATGTTGCTGAGCTTTCAATGGATTGAAGAATTTCATGAGTAGTATTTAAAATGACAGATTGCAAAAAGCATGAATGAAAATATTTGTAAGGGGGAAATATTTGATGTTTTGCTTGGAGGTTAACGATGTTACAGGAGTGCCTTGTGGGTTAAATTATTCTGAAGGCTGTAGTTTTCTTCTTGTAAGGAGACTGTGTACAAAATGACAAGTTTGAAACAGCAATATAAATTTTATAGCTGTTAAAAGTATTTGCTAAAGGAGCTAGACTCTACAGCTAGTATAATGTTTTAAGATTAAGTCCTATTTTATTGTTTGCATTTAGAAGTAAAAGAAGGAACTTGGTATTCATTGGTATGATGGGTACATCCTCTTCTTTCTCTAGGAAAATATAATTCTTGACAGGTTAGTGATATTCATTATGTGTGATTTGTATGAAAATACAATCTGGATTCACAAAGATGGACTGAAACTTAGATGTCATTGATTTTCCAGGATGCTATGGTTTGAGGATTGGTGAACCTTCAAAGCATAATTATTTTATTAGGGAAATGTGAATGACTTTCTTCCATGCTATATTACTCCAACCATAACTAACTGATGATTATTTTTAATTGTATTGAAATAATGTTCCTTAGCAATAGAAGAGCTGTTCTTCTCTGTGTTCACGCGAGCAAGCGTGGGCATCCTATGTGTCCCACCTCTCTAGAGTCTTTGAAGCAGCGCTACTGTAGTGCTCCCGGAATGCGGCTGCTAAGAATGATTATGCAGACTAAACTGTTCCTTTCATGGTTTGTCCAGAGTTAATAAAGGTATATCACAATTCTTGATTGCAAGGTGTATAACAGAATGGGGCGAAAACAGTTCGTACTTTTGCAGAGTCTTTGGGCATATGTTCTTTTAAGGGTCTTCTAGCATACCTCAAATGCTTCAGTTTCTTTAAAATTTCTGCTGTTTGGAAGGAAGCAAGATGCCAGTTGCTTTCAACTCAGTTAAACTACAGTGTTTAAGTATTGGAGCAAATTCTGTAGTAGGAATCTTGTGGATCAAGGACAGCACAAAACTTTGTGATAGTCTCTGGCAGAATGACTTTTTAATGCTAAATAATGCAACTATACCTAATTTTTATGTATGTGCTCTGTAGTGATAAAGTGTAAAATCTGAGAATATTGGTATGCTTCCTTTTGAAAGGAGCTTGGGTTGCTGTTTATCAAATGCAGCTTGAGTTTCCAAGTTGCTGCTGATACTCTGGAGAATGTTGCTCCATATCCTTAAGAAAGCTCTCGAACTGCCTTGTAATGCCCCTTATGCTTGATGTACTGAACTGTGGAGGAAATAGAAGGAGAAAGAGCTGAAATTCTATGGGCAACCTAATGGTGGTGTTAGTATCTCCAGCAAGGGAGCTGCTGGCCAAGGCTCTAGTTTTTCTTGATCTGTGGAAGATGGGAAGATTTGATTTGAAGGAATTGAGTATTTCAGGGTTGCTTATAGGTGTGCAACAAAATCCTAACAAAGGTGTGGCTGATGGACTATCCTGGTTTACTTTGTGGCCTGTGTATATGAAGCAAATTGTGACTGAATCTAGTTTGAATATTGGATGCAGGTATTTAAATGTGCGATATCTGCCCTGCTGTGAGCATAGTGGAGCTGTGAAGAGCTCAGCAGCAGCTGCTTAGGGCCAGTGCTCAGCTTCAGTTACTGCAAGGAAATTGTTAGTGTGGTGTTAGCCTTCAAACACTTTTATTCCCATTGTATATATTCATCTCAACTCCAGTTATTCTGAGTCAATTGTGCCTCCTACTGTTGTCATTAGCACATCTCATAAATTGAGCTTAGTAGTAGTTAGAGCTACTGCTTTAATGGTCTTTAAGTAAGTAGAAGTTGGCAAGAGTGGTTATTGCTCCTGTTTTCTATTGTAATTTAAAATAACTCTTCCTGTACAATTGTGTTACTGCTTAGTCTTTTTAAATTACATTTCTCATCAGCAAGTCTTTTGTCACCTCTGTACAGTTCAGGTAACACTGTGGCTAAAATGTGATGCCTTTTCCTGTTGCGTTAAGTTTATCTATGCGAAGTAATACTCTCATGCCAAAGGTAGCAAAAGTCACATAAAAGATTTGTAAAAGCCAAATCTTAGGGATAATGTGTCATCTTATGAGTCCCTGTCTCAGTTTGAGTTGGTTTTAAATCAAGACATTTAACTTCTGGTTTATAGAACAATACAGGGTGGTGCAGTCACTTACTGGACTGCAAAATCTTGTGTCTAGAATTATTGCCCTGGGTTCTGTCATTCAAATTAGTAACTTTCCAAGTATGAAAGTGTGCTTGATGATATGGAAGGTAAATTGGCCTCTTTTTTGAACTATATGTTGTTGCGTATTTGAAGACTTACCTTCTTTCATTTGGACAGTGTCCTCTCTTAAAAGAAGCATGATTCAGAAGCTGTTAGTAGAAAGATATTTACGTTAGTTGAAAACGTATTCCTGGTAAACTGTGTGTATTGGAGAACAGCACCGCTTGTGTGGTATGTGCTGTATCACTCCTGTCCTTTGTATTTCTTTGACAGAAAGGATAGGTTGGTCAGTCAGCAGTTACAGTTCATGAATGCATCTTCTTGCTGGTATGTCACTTTGCTATTCTTACTCTGGCTTCAGTGCAGTGTTAGTCAGGTTATTGTGCTTAACATGTCAGCTGTTGAAGGGGTAAAAGGAGGTTGAGGGCTGTGTCTAAGCGAGATAGAGCTTCTGGGGGTAAGAAATGAGTTCGAGAGGTGAAAGTGGTGCAAGAAGAATGTTGTACTCATTACTACTTTGAGGGGAAGCTGAATGTAAATTTGGTTACCTTTAGTTATAAATCTCCTGAGTAATAAACTAGTGTAGGTTACATGTATGCAATTCTGTTGCAGACTGTTAACTATAGACCAAGTGTGGTATACAAATACTCCAACTTAAAAAATGGATTTTTCTTTACGTGGGCAGTAGTAATGAAAAAACAGTTGAGAACAAACATAATGCCATAACCAAATGTGAACCATGAGATTCTGTAGTGCACTCCGGTAAAAATGATAATGCAACTGGTTGTCACTTTATTACAGGAAGTAGTGAGGTGCTAAATAATATTTCCATATGTCAGAATTTTTCTGAGTATAACAATGTGTAGAAGCTAACTTAAAACTCACAATACAGGAAGTTGCTTGGATATGATGTATATCTTCACTTCAGATTTAACTGTACCTATCTTTATCTCTTAGACTTAAAGCTTTATTTAATACTGATTTTTAGGTCAGCAGACAACAATGGAATGTAGTTTTTATACTCTGGAGTATAGACTCCACTGCAGGCTCACCATGATAAATATCAGCTTACTGAAGTCAAAGTATAATTCTTAAAAATCTCTTTGCTTTCTGGACTGGCTGAGCTGGGAATGTTTCAGAAGCTGCACGTTCAAGTCTGACAACCAAAAAAGGTCTGTAACACATAACTGTGGCATCCTGTAGTCTTTTTTTTTTAAAGCTCATTGCATATTGCTCACTAGGAGGCCTGACTGCAAAGATGCTAGCTCTGATGCACAATCATATAGCTACATTAAAGCAAAATGGAAAACCAGATCAGAACCTATGGGCAGTGAGGAGAAGCTGAGGAGTGTGGGCCTGGAATTCATCTGTCTGTTAAGTGCTATTGGAAAACGATTACATTCTCCTAGTTCTGGAGGAATAGTCAACATTCTGAAACAAATATACATTCTTTGAAAGTTCTAACCATGGTTTAATTCTGAATATTTAAAAATATATTTTATAAAACTTCTACTGAACAGATCAAGCTCAAGTCTAATCCAGTATGGTGACTCCCATGCCTACCCTGTTCTTCACATCAGTGTTTAAAATAACTCCAGTAGTCTGTGAGCATAACTGTATGTGATTACAGCCACTCTAACAGCAGCGGTGTGCCTCCCGTTCATGACGACTACTGGGTCAGATGCATAGTTGTCACAAATGTAGATTAATAAAGGTATGTGGCGATCTCTGTGAACATCATTCTGTCCTTATGAGCTCTCTTACTGTTCTCAGCTCTACAAATTCCAAAATGCTGAAAGCAAAAAGCTGTAAAACTCTGTGTAATCGATTTATAACACTTTAAGGTTACACTGGATTTCCAAGTGTCTTCAAGCGTGCACGTGTAGGGAGCTTGAAATTTTGTGCAGTAAAGTCTAAATTTTCTGTTGGTTTTCCATGTTGTAGGGTAGAAAAAGTTACTGGTACTTACTGGCTTCAAATGTCTGATGTGAAAATTTCTCCTTTGGCTAAGGAATAAAACCCAGCCATATTCCTGAGTGTTTGTGCTGTAATTGATACAATTGACAGCTTGATAAATGACATGGGAAAGGAGCCAGACTAATTACCTGCAGAAGTATAAACAGTGGTCAGGCTCCCTCAGACTTTACAAAGGTGACCCTGAAAGAGAGAAGGGAGCTTTAAAGTACATTCTGGAGCTGCAGCTGTTAGGAGACCTCTACTTAGGAAAATAATCTTACCTCAAAGGGATATCACTTTTGGAGATGGCTGTGGTTCAATTTGTAACTGGCTGGTTGCAAGGCAATAAATATAATCGGATAAGTACATTCTGAAAATGCAGCATTTCTTATGGAAATAAACAGGTTCTTATTTGTCAGTTTGGGTTGGTTTGAGAGCTGCAGAATTAAATCTCTTAAATGAGATTTGTTTTGGGCTGTTGTGGTTTAAAATAAAAACGCTTAGCTTCATAACTAAACTTTTGAAGGCTAAGGAAAAGTATTAGGATTATAATCTTTCTTTGAAAGGGGAAAAAACCCCCACCTGATAAAACTCCCTGGAGATATCCTCTGTAGAGTCCTTTGAGAGCTGTCTAGCAGAGTAATAAATAAAACAAGCAGTAATGGATCTGTGGTCGTCTCCATGGATGCAGTGCATGGTGCGGTATAGATTCAGTACCTTTTGGTTAGCAACATCCGTCTGGGCCACATGTCCTTTTTCTATTTTGTTGTTGTTTTTTTTTGTTTCATACCAGCAGCTTGTTGTTAAACAGCACAGCTCTGACTGTCACCCAGGTTCTCCATACTGCATGTGACAAAGTTTGTACTAAGCAGTGGCAGCCTTGATGTTTCCTGTCATGCATCTCCTCAAAACTCTCGCTTCCTGTAAAGATTAGCAACCTCTTTTTTTTTTTTTTTGAGATCATTAATTGGTTCTTCCAAGTCATGGTTGAGTTGAAATAAAAGTTGAGTATTTTTCTGTTTCCATCTTTAAGTTCACATTTTCAAGCTTGTCTTAGTCTTGAGAGTTATTAACTTATGAAAAATGGAAATGCAGACATAATGACTGTAACATTTGGGCTATAAGAAAAAGAACAAATATCATGTAAGTTTGCAGTGCTTCCACAGCTGGGCATAAGACTTTCTCTTGGCAGAGCACGTGTGGGTTTTTTTAATAGCAGATGGTAGAAAGTTACTATTTTCGACTCTTAAAACTTTAGATAATGATTCCATGGTTTTAACTTGATCATGATGTGTGTATACCATGTCTGGAAAAACACTCTTTTAGTATACTTGAAACAATCCCTATTCTAAATAGCTGGATTTGTTGTGCTGCTTGAAAATCGATTTCTCGGAATAGTTGAAGGCTTTTACATAACGTGAGGCATCTGAAAATCGTTTCAAATATGGTGTTAAAATTCTTGTCCTAACAAATGAGACTCAACTTTTTATACTGGCTTCATAAGTATTTTTATGGAAGGTAGTCCCCAGGACTTTCTTCTAGCTGATTTTGAGAATGATTCAGGCTATGTACTGAAACTTAAACAGCGTTTGAATGTCTCTGGTCAAGATACTACATATATCCTTCTTTCTACCTTACTTCCAACTTCCTCAGTATACTTAGAAATTGTCATACCAGCACTTCTCAACGTGTGGTTTTTGGTTGCCCTCATTATTCCCCTTGGGAAAGCCAGGGGAAGTGAAGGGGTGATTAGGATTGAATCTGTGGCTCGCTTGATGTCATCTTTGAGAAGGGGAGCTTGCTCACTTGTCTTATGGGCACAACCTACAGAATACTCCTTAACACCATGCAGGTAAGGGTAAACGTTGTGTTAATGATGTTCTATGCTATGTGATGCTATCCTCTTAACCCAAAAGGAGGTCCTTGCAACAATATCATCACAGATGTTGCCAAGTCGTCTTTTTTTCTAGTAAGACAGAGTAAAATAACTGGGATGGAATATAATGACCAGAAGAATTCAAATTTGGTTCTCAAACATACTCTGAACTTTTCACCTGGTGATGACAGGTGCATTGCACATACCTAAATTATTCTAAAGCACTTCCAGATTTGCCTGGGTAATTCCTAGCAGCACTGTATGTTACTTTGCATGGCTCACAAGCAACTTAATGTGCTCTTAGCTTACTTTTCAGCAAAGGAAACTGCAGCCTGCTAAAAAACAGACTTGCGTCTGTATTTTTTTGTCTGTTTAAGTATTAATATCTATGTAAAGCAGTAAGCAATTTTTACAAGGATAACTCATTCTAAATCACTTAGGGAGGCAAACTTACCAAGCTTGGATTTATCATTTTAGGTATAAGCAGGATCTTTGGGATTGCTACCTGCATTCTTAATTTAGAAATCCTGCAAAAAGTAGGTTTATATTTAATGGCCATCTGTTTTGTAACTAAAATATCCATGAGCTTTTAAGTGATGTGTCAATGACACTGGAACTAATGCTTTGCCCAGGGCTGTGTGTTTTAATGTAGGGGATAACATTTCTTTTTGTACTCAGTGTGCCCAAGAATATAATTCTGAAATCATCTGGTTCACCTATTGGCAATAGTCTGGGCAACAATTCTCTGGAGTATCTGTTCTCAGGGCAAGATCACTATAGTGCTTTTCAAGTCTTCTAATTTCATGAGTGGTTAGCAGGACTCCTTTTAGCATGTTACTAGTAAGATTAAAACAAAGAGGAAGCTTTGGCAAGTCTCATAACTTGTGATGTGGATGCTACATTTTGAGCCATGGTTCAGAATGGTCCGTATCCTATTGCCTCTGTTAATAAGCGGTCATTGATAGAAACTTTTAATAGCTATCCACTGAACAGCTATTTTTATGCTTTAGGACAGCAGATGGTGTGGAAAATAAACTTTATGAGACCCCTTATGAGGGAGAAGCTTCGTTGTTTCTCTTTAGCTGTTTTGGATCATCTTTTTTATCTGGATGGTTCAGACATTCCTAATTTCATTGCATCAGTAGCTGAAGATAGTGGATTCTGATAGCAGATTCAGGGCCAGCAACAGAAAGTAAAAAGCTACAAATGGAAAAAACTCGTTTAACTGATTGAGAGTTTATTACTACCATTTAGAAGAATTTGAAAAGAATAGGAATGCTGATCTCTTTGTAATTGGGGTAAATCTGAAACAACTATGTAGGAATGCTGAGCTAAACAGAAGATAGTACAAAGCTGATACCAGCAATTATGTGCATTTTATCTGGTTTTGGCCAGTTAATACAGTCTCATGATAGTTTAAGACTATCCAACTGATGGTGTTACCCAGTTTTCCTTGGACACTTTCCTCTCTTGGAGTAACCCTGTGACTTGTTTCTGCTTTGCTGACTGTTGCTGGCAAGTCTATGACCCCAATCTGAATGTATTCTGACTGCTTCTATCCTGGCAAAGACTAATGACATACAAACAATAACCCACCAATATTGCTATTAAAAACTTCAGCAATCCAGGCTGATTATCTTCAGGATCTGCAAATCTGTGTACACTTATGTAATATGCATCTGCTAATGGCAATTTCTGAACTGTTAGCAGGTTTTGCTTAAATGTTGCAAAGTATTACCATGTCTGTTTTCAAATCTGCTTCCTTTAAGTGAGGCTTTTATTCCTACAGATATTTTCTGACATAAAACTATTTTTGGTTTGTCTCTTTCTTCATTCAGCTGCTTACGGTACGTTTTCACTTGGGAAATCTAAGTTGTGTATCTCTATAAAAATGCAAGATGCTGACTTAATGTGCTCTGTTTTGCTATAGCTGGTTTGGACTCAGAGCCTTTGAGTCTTCCCTAAACAAAAAATATGATAAGTGAGACTAAACTCGAATCAGAGAGTCCTTGAGAAGCAGTCCATTCAGACGAGTATCCTACAGTAAGAAATACTGTCTGAAAAGTGATTGAAATTTCTTTTTATATTGCCCTCTCTGGATGTAGACAAGTAGAGATTGACAGTATGTAGAATGGATTGTGAGGGCATGGTTTTTATTTGCATTTATCGTGATTTGGGGCTTAGTGAGTTGCTAGGTTTACCAGGAACAGTGTGCTAAAAATGGTGAAACTGCAGAAATGTAGAAATGTCTGATACAAAAATAACACTTTAAGTTTAGTTTTAGAATGTTTTTTTCTGTGGTTTTCTCTACTTCCTCTGCATGCAGCTTCAGCTTTTTTCTGCAGACAAGTGGCTCAAAAGCAGAATGCATTTCAAGTTGTCTGTACCTGGGGAGGTGGGCGGGGAATTACACAGGGCACTTGAATTTGAATTTTTTTTGCCTCTTGATGGCAACTGTGAGCCAGTTCAGGTGATGGTATGATTTCTTTTGCTGATCTCATTATACAAGCCTGAACGTATCTGAGAGGTTCAGTATTTACCCTCAGGAACAGGAAAAAAAAAAGTGAAGAGGCTCTGGGTTGCTGCTGAAGACTTAACTGCTGTAGTACATTAACAGATTGGTGCATGGTCTATATCTGAAAATCTATCATAAAAAAACTGTTTTTAATACTCAAGTTTCCTCTAGGAAAACATGCATGTGTTTTCTATGGGCTCCCTTTTGGTTTTGTGGACTACCTGCTTGAATGTTCAGTGCTTTTCAGTGGTTGTGGCAACAAAAAAAAAAAGTGAGAAATCTGAGGAGGAAGAACAAGGAATTTTGGCTTCTCACGTTGTAGACATCTTGTGTTTGCCGAAAGTGAAAAGATCCCAGGGAGTTCTAGTTTGAGTTGCATTTGTGCTTGAAGCATGTTTCATGCACAGAACAAATAAGTGGTTAACATCCTGTTGTTTAGGGACTGCATTTTTTTCTGTCTGTGTAGGAGAACAAATCTTTCCAGTTGCTTTAGATTGTAATGCAACTATTTAAGAATGGTCCTATAGTTTGTAATTTGTCCCTTCTATCTGTTAGTAATGTAAACAACTTTGTCCAAATGACCTATTTAGGTAGTGTGCCTATAAAGCAAAATGTGCTATAGTCAGGTTAGACTAATATAGCTTAATATGATATATTGTTCACTTCCTTTTCTGCTTTTTTGATAGACTGGTGATTTTTCTTATAGTTGGCGTCCCTAGAGTTTCCAAGGTGTTTGCATAGATGCATCAAATGGGATACAGGGTTTGTCATGGAACTGTGTATGTATGGAGAGGGTAAAAAAAAAGTGCCACAACAGTAATACAGCACAAATTACAGTGCAACTGAACACGACTAAATGTATGTGAAAGCACTTACTTCAAATAGGAAAAATAGCCAGTTGTCATATCTTGGGACTAGGGTTCAAAAAAATGTTTTTCTTCCTCCCATCCAGTATGAAATCTTACTTCTCAAATTTGGGCGAATCCCAGAAAACTAAGCAGAATTGAAGTTTGATTTATTGGTGTTGGAGACACTTAAGTCTGTCATTACTGTTGACTTAAGTGGTTTCTTCTAAGGAACTTGGAGAGTTGAAAAGGCATTTTCAAGGCAAAGGTGAGGAATAGCAAAAAACCTTGTTTCTTAGGATGTACATGACATGAATTTTAAAGTTTTAGGAACCAGGCAATTTTAAACAATTAATTGACTCTGAAAATTCCCATTGCTATGAATGGCTAGTTCATGAAAGTATCATTAATATAATACTTATTTGTGGATTTCTTCACTGCTTTTTGTCCAAATACCTCCCTTTGTATTGTTAGTTTACTAATATTTTATTGAACAAGCTACCTACTGTTGACATACCTCAGTTTCTCAGGTTTTTTTAGACTTGTGGATTAAATATTTGTGTAACTTACATGAACATGTAAAGTCATTTTATGCAGGTGTTCGGACTTTGAGCTGTATAAGGGCAGTAGCCAGTAATGATGGACAACTTGTTGCTATTCATTGAGGGTTTTTAGTATTTTGTAATAGATTGTGAACCTACACATTTCGTCTTTAAAGTAAAACTTTGTGACCATAATTTAGGTGTTTGAAAGAGTTTTTCTGGAACTGGAGAACAGTGTTAGGTTTACGGTTGGACCTGATGATCTTAAAAGTCTTTTCCAACCTAAATGATTCTATGATCTATCCCAAACCAGCATCTGTGGCCTAGCTAGTGGTAGATGACTAGCTGTTCTGGAAGGCTTTCTGGATCTGTTTTCTAAGATATATAGATGAAGAACTCTAAAGTGTTGAGTTGAACAAGAATGAGAAAAACTTTGCAGAGAATTGCTGCCCCAAATGTTAGGAAAACTCCTCATGTACCTACGCTATAAATGGTTTCTGCTTGATAAACCCATACTGTAAAAATCCCATTATTCCTTGGCATCTGGGAGAAAGCATCCTTAGATCCTAAACCATGTAAATGGTAGGGTTTTGAATTTGAGGTTGCTGATAAAGTGATTCATAAGAATCTGCAAGAACTCTGGTAGTCCTTTTTTCCCGTATGAAAACTAACACTAGTGCAAACAGTAATTATCTCAAATGCTGAAGCAAAGAAATGGTTCAGTTTTGTGAAGAAAGCTTAAGTAGCTTTAGATTAGGTCGGGCTAACCGAAGGAAGTATGCCAGGATCAGCTGTGCTAAAGCAGCTAACTGCACTTTCAACATCAGCAAAATAATTCCCAGAATTCTTTTTGTGGTAGCCTCTGTTATTTACTATTATTGCAAATTGCTGGTTAGTGTTCTGAATTGTTTAACTGAAGGTTTGCTTCACTACAGTTCCTCAGTGGTTTGACCCCTGTCAGAAAACAGTTGTGGCTTCTAATGTGGCAGCTTATAAGATAATACTGAATTTCTAAAGTATGCTTGCGTTGTGTGATTTTACTGTTGTGGCACATCCAAGAGTATATGTTGCTCAACTTCTGATCTTGATAACTTTTTGCAACAAACCGCATGGTTTGGGTAAACTTGTAAAATTTGAAGGAGCGCAACTATTCCATCTAAAATCACTGATAAATACCAGGTAATGACTCGACTGATGTGCATGTAAACTAGGTTGGTGTGGATGAGTGCAGTTAAAAAGCAGCAAGCTGTAAGCATAGTGGTGATTTAGGTATATTTTGTCGCTTAAGAGGAGTATGAAATCTGAGGAAGTTGGCATTGGAATTTAGCATGGAAAGAATGAGTTGGTTGACAATGTAGAAAACTATTTTCCACTTTCCCTTTGACTTCTGTCCTTATCTTCTCTGGCAATAATATGTAGGGAAATGGTATCTTTTGTTTTTCTTGTTCCTGTGTGGGAATGGTAATTGTTCTTGCTTCTTACCTGTTCAGGAAGTATTCTCATTCCTCCCCCCCCAACAAAACACTGTATCAGTTATTGCCAATGTCACTTTTTTGCTTTATTTTCTAACTTTAGCCTTCCTGAATCCTGCTGTGGTCCCTGTATAAGCCATCTGGCAAAACAAGGATATTTTTTTTTTTTTTTTTCCTTCTCCTCCTTTGCACTCTGGAATGAAGCAGATTTTGTATCTGTGTTTGGCTACCCTATGTAAAAAAAAAAAAAAAAAAAAAAAGAAAAAAAAAAAAAGGAAAAAAAAAAGAGCATGGTTAAAACTTGCATCTAAATTCTGACTCCTGGAGCTGCCTTTCTTCCAAACTTAGATTTTCCAGCTGGTAAATCAATCTTACCCATGGAAATGTGCTTACTTTTGTTCTCTTGGGAATTTGCCTTATACTCTTGCCTTCTCCCTTCCCCCTTCTCAAGCCAAATCTCTTTCCAGGAAGGGAAAAAAATCCATGGACTAGATTGAGCTTCAGCTGAATAGGGTGTCTCTTTTCAGATATACTTTCTGCTGCTTCTCGAATGACCAAAACACAAGTGACAGCTGAGTTGTCTGTTTGTCGTGGGTCAAGGGCAGTCCAACTCAGCAGTTTCCCTTTCCTCTTCCCTGAGTTTTGTTTGGAAGCAGTAGTGATTTGCCATTCTATTTAGTCATCCTCT
Source organism: Calonectris borealis (assembly GCF_964195595.1). Classification (NCBI taxonomy): domain Eukaryota; kingdom Metazoa; phylum Chordata; class Aves; order Procellariiformes; family Procellariidae; genus Calonectris; species Calonectris borealis. The sequence continues at coordinate 68,350,844 of NC_134312.1, forward strand.
TGTCATGAAGACCAGATGGAAATACGTCAGTTGTTTCATGTATAAATACTCAGTCCAACAGCTGTGAGTTTATCAGGAGTCACTGGGATCACAAGTTGGTGACCAAATTGTTAGTTCAGAGGGCTGTAAGCATTACTCTAACTTGAAATAAAACTGTACTATGAAACTGTTAGAAACAGTCTAAGACTCACTGAAAGAAGGAATGAAGTTGAACCACTTAAATCCAAATTCTTTTTTCATGTGAAGTTAGAATTCTTCCAGAGTATTACAGAAGTTCTCTTATACTGATGATAATGTTTCAGCCACTGATGGTGGATTTTACTGATGCTGTTGCAAAAGTAGCTAAAAGGATTGCTCTCAGGTCGTCTTATTGTCTCCTTTCCTTTTGTAGTTTTATTAGGTAAGAACATTTATCCATACTATTACCCAGTGGTCTTTTGGCCAGTTGATAATCCTCAGTCTGTTTCAATATTGGTTTCTAGGAAAAAAGCTGAGATACCTGATGTCATCCTAGCTAACAATGAATGAAGTGTAATGAGATTCATAATAAATCTACTTGACACTGATAATTAAGGGGGTTAACTTGACTTTGCAGGTTGCAGAGGGTTTTTGCTGCCATCCATGTGCAAATAAGCCTTGATTTATTCCAATAATATTGAGAAAGGGGGGGTGGAATTCTGCCAGTGGCCATTGGCTATTTGGTTGCAAAATGCAATGTGTTGCATGGGCTGCTGAGCATAATGTGAAAAAAAGTGCCATAAAAAAACTTGAGTGCTAAGAACATGACTGAAAAAACACTTTAATGGGAGAATGGGCATGGTCATTAACTTAAAATAACTTCTCTGCAGAAAACTAATGTAAAGTGAGATTGTAGTTCTTGACTAGTGAAGACTGCAGTGTGTAGGACTGAAACTGAATTAGAAATAAAACAAAAATTTGCAGTAATTACAGACTTACGCTTAAAAAAAAAACAAACAGGAAAATGGGCCATGTTTTAGTCGAACGACCTGCTTCTCAAACCTTGAGAGGAGTTGTGCCTGTTACTCTAAAAAGCTTTGTAGTTCAGAGGGGTACTTAAGATATTTTTATTGTCTATGGTTAACACTTTTAGGCAATGGAACAATAAATGCAGTTGACCACACTGTTAGCTCCTAGTCTCTGCAGGCTTAAAAAAAAAAAAAAACAACAAAAAAACCCCAAACTCTAACCCCCCCCCAAAACCACCACCGAAAAAACCCAAAACAAAACCCCAAAACATAGGTTGAGTTGCTTTGTCTGCATAGATCTCACTTTTGCTCCCAGGTATGTTGTGTTTCAGAAACAGTTTTCTTCTGGCTTGTAGAATTCACTAATGCAGTGCTTGTGCAATAGAAGCCCTTGCAGCCATCTTGAAGGAGGTGATTTGCAGCTCTAGAGGTTTGAGAAGTCTAGTGGGAGTTAGGGAGACTGTGAAGCTGTTCTGGAGTCCTTTAATGAGGATTTTGTGGCCTTTGAATTGCACGTGTCCTTCAGTGAAAACTTCTGTTGTGTTTGAATCCACGCAGTTAGTCTAGATGACGGGAACCGAGAGCATGCTTTTCATTAATGTATTGACAGTGTTTATGGATGTATGTTTTAAAAAGTCTGCAACTTCCTTCCTTCAGAATCATGATGGGCTTGCAGTTCTCCCTGTTCTTTGACTTTCTATAAAATAAGTTGTCTGGGATAGGTCATATTCTGATAAATGTTCGTGTTTTTTCAGCTGTATATTGACGTGTGATCTCTTGCTTTGGTGTCAAAGCACTAGGAAGTCTTTCATCTGGAACCTCATCTGAATGGCCATTTTCTAGTTTAGTGTCAGGTTTACAGTTTGAGGGTCTGGGAGTCATCAGTGTGTGCTCTTGGAAATAGCAAGTATAGCTATAGCCTACCTGTCTTTTGTGGATTTTGAACAGTCTGTTAGACATGGTAGGATAACAAAATATCTTGAGCCTTGAATGATGACTGCTGTCAAGCAGAGATCAAGGGTTGTGGCGCTATGCACTTTATCGCATCCTGCGACACATTCATCAAAGATAAGAAGGGTCGACTGTCTTATTGGGGAAACCGAGCTGAATTAATTTGCCTTTTTATCAGTTTAGTTTCACTTTTTTGTAAGCATCTGTGGCTATTGTGTTGGTTGGTTTTTGGTTCTTCCTGGATGGTGGAAGTGTAGAGGCTATTCCTATCTAGCCATATGCCCAGGTTACCCCAGAGTATCTACAGGACTATGGCTGGTGATGATATAACTTGGAGAATCCAAATAATAGCACTTTTTAAAATTGAAATACGTGCCATGATTTTTGTTTTCTTCAGTGTTCCTACATGATTCCTGCTGTAGTGTTTATGGGGAAAAACGTTTGATTGGATGAGGAGTTACAGTTTCATCTGTCTTGTATCTTGGCTTCTAATTCAATGTCTGGCTAGCAGTAATGATATTGTATAAGCTAACTATAGGGACCCAACTGGTTATTCCATGACAAGTATGCCAGTTTCCCTGAAAGAAGTGGTGCAGAGGAAGCTTAAGGACAAAAGGCTTACTGGTAGACTTGAGTGGCACTGCAGCTGCTTTCCACAGTTGTTACTGATGTGGGGCAATGTTAGGTTTTTGTGCCCTATAGGTTGTGGATATCAAGTGTGGTTTCTTTTGATCCTGAGGGTCAGGAGATGATGTGTATCGTCTAGTCTCCTATCTTGCTGTTTCCTCTTATCTTTTCCTAAGAAGTAATCCACTGGATTACTTGCAGATCTAATTTGGATATTGCAGCTGTGGAACTTTGGATAGAAAACACCTTCTGGAGTAACTAAACAGTAGCTCAAAGGACTGAACTTCATGTGTTATGTTTGGAGTGTTGTGCTTTAGAAAACACAACCTGTAGAGCATTAATAGTTTTCTGATTTTATTCAGAAAAGGATCCGCAAATGGAGCAATAGTTGCTGTTAGCTCTTTTCAGTAACACTATGCTAAAACCAGTAGAGGAGTATGCTCTTGTGCTGAATAACTAAAAATCCAAGCATTATAGTAGCAGTGAGATGAAGTTGCAAAAGAGGTCGTTTGGGGGAGTTCTTTGGGTGGAGTGACATGAAGAGACATGTTGCTTACTTTTGGAGCCCCTCTGGGCACTGCTGGCAAAAATCCTACCACAACAATGTAGTATTTGAATGTTCAGTGCAAGACTTGGTGACGGTACCTGAAACGATGGTTAAAATTATTATTAAGCTGTATATAACTGAATTTCTTTGCATTATGACCCATTAGTTGTCATAATGTGCAAGTTGATACCTATTTTGCTTCTTCTGAAAGTATGAAAATTCGCATATTTGTCTTTCATGTTCATGATGGGCTGGATTCCTTCAGTAGAACTGCTGACGTTAATCTAAGGGAAAACATGCATCTCTTTCCAGATAAGCTCTATCCTCATCAATCACTGGAAATATTCTTGAAATAAATTTTTTCTAATGCATGAGACCTTCTGGTTTTAACCTGGTTTTAATCTGGTGAAATGAAAAGAGTCTGTGTCTGAGAGCCCAGAACTGAGTAATCAGTTGTATATATTGTTGTAATACTCGGAGTTAGTGCAGTGCGGGTGATGCATGTGCTTAACATGAATGTCAATCAGGTGTTTTTTCCTCTTGAATACAGTTCACTCATCCAGTGTTAGGAGGCTGCTTACTGAATTCAGTTACTGCACTTTTTGGACTGCACAGTTGATCAAGCAGATTGAGAGGTCAGCTCTATAGCATAAGTATGTAATTTTCGTGGAGTTTGGATCTGTAATGGTCTCTAATTTTGCAAGCTGTCTTGGAAGAAATGTGTTGGTAATGCTCTGTATTTACATAATGGTCATCTACTTTAAATTCTTTACCAGGACACATCGGAATAATACATGAGGTAGCACCACTTAAGTTTGATTCCTGTCATAAGATGCTGCTTCAGTTGCCCAACTGGTGTGTACCTTTTAACCACCTGCGCTGCAAGTTTTCAAGCCAAGTGTCTGTCTTGAGCTTAATTGTTTAAGAAGCTTCAGCCACGATGGTACAGATGCTTCAGAGAAAAGCGCTTGCTTTGTTGCATCCATTGGTGCCTTAAGCTTTTGAACTTCAGAGTTGTGAAGCGGGGACCTAAAAGCAGCATTGAGACAGGTGGGTTGTCTTTACTCTGAGGAAGTATTTCCAAGTAAATAGTTTTGAGATAATAAAGCTTTAGAATAAGTGGTATTTTCTAGATTAGACTTACTTGTAAAGCGTGTCTTTTTTAAACTCTAATGACTTAATCCATGTTCTAGCCTGCCAGTAGTCCGTGTTAGCATCCATGTGATGCCATATGAAGCAGTTTGTTCAACTTACAATGCGTGTTTCCTTTATGTTTTACAAATGATAATTACTTTTTGTACAGCATGTTCAAGTCAAACCCTCAGGATGGGAAATGCAAGACAGAAAGCTGTACAATGTAATTCAGTTCCCTCGTTTGTGTTGCAACTATATAAGCTAGTAAAGTTTAACATCCTCATGTTAATGGCTTGCTTCATCAGGACGTAAGTTTCTCTGGAGGAATAGGAATTGAACTTTTCAAGTAGAAAATCTGTTGTGGAACAGCAGCCTCTTTTTGCAGAAGCAGCAGACTTGGTAGCTATTAACCTCAGTGTTCAGATGATGGGGAACTAGCTTTGGTACTGGCATGTTGTAGTTAATCTGATGCAAACATCTGTGGAAATACACTGCTCAAATGGCTTTAGTTATAGTAAATTTGAATCTTGCAAAGTGAATTTTTTTTATTATTTTAAAAGCAAATGCCCATGTCAAAATCTGTCTGCTTTCCCACAAGCCTTGAGGGAAAAATGATATGGATAGAATGGAATATGTATATGTATTTTTTTTTACTAGATTTGGCAATTATCTTTATCTTTTTCTGTCTAATGTATTTTAAAATACAGGAGTTTGTATGTTTACAGTTTGGCCTTCTAAATACCTTTTGGATTTTTCACATCAGACTGGACTCTTGATGTTCAGGGTTTCAGTGAAGTAGGGCCACGAGCAAACACTGTTCCTATACAGACTACAGAGTTAGAGAAATGTTTGTGTTTTTTTTTTAATGATAGTAGTCATAATTGTGCAGAGAGAGGGGGAAAAATAAAAATCCAAAGAAATGTATGTAAATGAAACAAGTGCAAAAAATCTAAACAGTCTAACTTAGCTATAATCAGAGTAGTACTGGACTGCTTTTAGGTTTGTTCTAGTGTTTAGTGTCCAGCATGTTGTATGGGAATTCCTTTTTAATTAGCTCAGAGCCAGGTCTGTGCTATCTTCTAATGTTGTTTGCCCCTCCTGGGAAGTGGAAACTTGAAAGTGCTTTGGAGGGAAGGGTTGGCAGGAACTTAAAATAGGAAAAGGCAGTTATCCCTCAGATTACCTGGAAATTGTTCCCTCAATTTTTTTAAAAATGAAATTCTGGGTATGTGGCCATAGTCTCTTCTATGGTCTTAAGATTTCACCATGTTCTTACGATACCATCCCATTCCACTGTCTGTCTTTGGAAGGAACATGAATTTTGGAGAAAAGGGTCCTATTTCTACAAAGCTGATCGCTGCCAATAGATCTCTTGTGAAGTCCTTATTTAGATGCAAGCATACTTAAGTCAGTTGAGATAAGAAGAATTCATAGTGGCATAAATTTCAGTTTCCACCTTAGAGCCTTATATGTGTGACTAATTCTGAAATAGCGTCGTTTGGACTAAGTCAGCAATTTGGTATGTTGAAAGTGGTCAGGCTATCTCGGTTTGGTTTGTATTGAGCACTAATTTGCTCTGCAGATGTAGAGCCAAACCGATTGGTTATGTGAACCTTCAGCAGAAGGTGACTAAGAATGGACCAGGTCTATCTGAGAAAGCATACTTTGAAATAGCAAATTACAGGAAAGTTTCTTGATATTCAACATGTGTTGGAAGCATAGGAGAGATTAAAATAGCATCAAAAAACTAGCAGCCTCTGTAGCTGAAGTGCTCAGGGCAAGAGCAAGTTGGGGGGTGGGGGGGGACTGCAGTTCTTTGTTTGCAATGCAGTCTGGATTTTATTACTTGCGAAGTGAAATCAGAAGGGGGAATGTCTGTTTCTGATGGACAGATATGTTGCAACTCATTCTGAAGAAGCCTGTTCATAAATTTTTCAGCCTGCTAACAGCTGTGAAGATAGGACTGTAACTCTGAGACTGATCCATCTGTCCAGCTCCTGCTTACTGGACAGCCTGTTGGTCTTGTCTCTTTCACAATTGCAGGCTGTTAAGTATTGATGCTGGTGCAGTTAATCATAAATTTTGAGTTTTAAAACTTGCTACTCTGTAATATTGTTGGTGGCTACTGAAGCCTATTTCCAGTATTTCTGAGGTGCTGCAGCACTCGTTTTTGGTAAACAATTAGAAAACGAGGAGTTGATAAAGTACTTATCTTCCCTCTCTGCATCTTCTGTCATAATTCAATTTTGTGGCCCAAACTAAGAAACTTGAAGTTCTAAGCACAAAACGCTGTGGTGGTAACAAGAAAACTGTCTTAAGAATTTTTTGAGGGTTTAAAACTATCTAATGACACTTCCACCTTTTGATCTCCTAGCAAAAGAGGTCTTAGAATTGAACTCCCAAGAGACTGTATCACACAGCTGTCCAATGAAAGTACTGAGGTCTCTATTTGGATTATAGCTATCCTGTGGAAAAATTTTGTAGTGGTAGAGTCTTTAGGAAAAAAAAATTACAAAGCTACCTGAAACTTCAGAAGGAATTGGTGAGATTCTCATCAATATCTCTAGATACTAAGCATTCAAACATTAGAATTTTGATTGGAAAGTTTATCTTGGCACTTGGATTGTTTCTGAGTTAATTGAAGGAAATGTGGGAGTGGCAACAGAGGATGGGCAAAGGAACTGGTTCTCAGGTGCTTCCAGACTGCTGCTTATATGGACTTCATCCTGCTTCTACTCACATCCTGTTGCCTGGTGGTTGGACAGAAGGCTCTTATTCTGAAAATGAAAATGGCTGCTCTATTAGATATCTGTCCAGAGTTCTATCTGAGTCCTGTCTCTGCCTGTGAAAAAGGGGTCTTGTGTAGCCTCAGTTGTTTCGAGAGTGGGAAAAGATAATTCTTGACTGACCTTTCTAGCAAGAGTAAGCCTGTGTACTTACTGAAGTAGTAACTAGTGGATTTGAGACTAAAAACAGGTCTGAGCATCTGTTGTTTTTATGATACTGTCTTTAGCTTAATTAAAATTGTTTTACTGGGATGTTGTTTGGGGTTGTGTAGTATGTCAAGGAATTTAATTTAAACAGAAATACAAAAAGTCTCAAATCTACTTACCTACTCTTATCCCCCAGAAATGTAGTTATTGTCACTGAAACAAGGGATGCAGTATCAGAACACTTGTGCAGCTTTTCTGACAAACCACTTTTATTTGAATTCCAGCTTCCGTGGCTTCTTGTGTATGCGGACTTGCTGAACAGATAAGAGTGTGTTTCAGATGGAGCCATGGTGCTAAAAATGTTTTCAGATAACTTTTTGGATAAGGAAACTTTTTCAATGTTAAACATGATTAATAATTAATAATCTTGGTATATGATGCATAGAACATCAGATATTTCACTGTATGGAAAGAGGATTTGAATCTTTTTAACTTTCTGTTTGGATGATGCCCTTCAGTTCACAACTAAAGTTAATTTTGAACTGCAGGTAGAATTCTTCAGTGTGACAAAGTAGGAGGTAAAATGAAAACAAGGAAGCCTGTTCACAGGTTGTGATGACCTGTTTAAGGTAGGCCCTTGGGACCGTGACATTCTCAGACATTATAGTTTGTCTTCAAGAAATTCCTTCAGTGTTCCTATTCAAACAATTGAAAGAAAGTGGCACCAGACCAAGGACAGACAGTATGTGAGTAAAGCACAATGTAATGAGAAACAGACTTTTTGGATAAGCTGTAACAGTTTGAATAGCTGATTCACAGATAGGTTGTGGTGAGTATCTGAGGTTGCCTAGGTCATGGTTGGTAATCTGGCAGTGCAGGATATTCCCAGTAGTAGTCTTCAGAAAAAAAACTTAGTTTAATGCAGAATAGCCTTGCCAATGGCAGTACTGCCTTGTAGTCCCCAAATTCCAAGAAAAAAGTCATGAATATTCATCTTAAACTTCCTCTAGCACTTTTCCCTAGGTGTTTCCTTTGAATCATCTTGGAGATTACTCTGTTGATAATCCTTCATCTCAGCTGTCTTACATTAAATTTTAGCTGTCAAAGCCTTTTCTTGCAGGTCAATCCAACCCCAAAGGGTTTCTTTTTTTCCCCAGCTTCTATAGAGATAGTCCTTTTATGTTCAAGGTGTGCATATTGTTATCTTGATTTACCGTACAGCAAAACACTCACTGTTTTTATGTATTGTATCCTGTGTTGCTTTAGATAATAGGAGCTGACCAGTCCCTCCATCTGCATTTCAATTAAACTGTTTTCTGTAATAGTTTAACTAATTCTAAAATTATTCAGGGTTGAACTGTAAAGCCAATTATGCTTCTGGATGCAGAGTATGCTTCATCATGCCAGTATTCTTAATTGTTCATCCTACCACTTGCCTACTGTTAAATATTTGAGTGGTTTTTTTCTCCTGACTCAACTATGCTCAATTTCCTTGCTCTGTGAAAGATAATGTGCATATTTTAAAATTTGCATATTAGTGGTACGTTTGATATTGTCTGAAATATTTCTGACTTTGAGTAGCTTTTTAGATCTACAACTTGTATGCTGTTTGCTAAGGAAGATGTACACAGTGCGTTGTAAATGTCTCTAATGTGTATGGTATCATTGTGAAAGTCTACAATAAACATGCAAGTGATGCAACAACTGATTTCATAAGTCAACCTGTCAGGTAAGCATGGAAACATTATTACTGCTTCCCTTTATGAGAAACCTGAGATGAAGATGGGTATTCTGGTAGATCACAGGAAAACTGCATCATTGGTGGATTGAGGCTTAAAAAAATAAAAAAGTGCTCCTCCAATGTGTTTTAGGACTTTTAAGTTTGTGAAATGCTAGTACTAATACTGGTATTTATGCAAGGTATTCCTTGAGTATACCTCATCTAGATGCAAATTTTGGTCACCCCATAAAACTGTTTCTGGAACTCTTTAGTCTTTCCCTACATGAGATCCCTTTTTGATTTCGTCTATCTTGCAAGAACACGCAGAACACCTGGCAATTATTTGAGGGGTTTATGATGAATCCCTGAAGGATCACTGAATGAGAGATCTATCTCTGAAGGAGAGACGTCTGGCACGGAGTTCTCTAGTGATTATTGTAAGGATTTTCTGTTGGCTGCTGGTACTTGGCCTATACTTTGTATGTCATACTGTCATAACTGATAGTAATCCACAATTTTGTAAGTTAAATGAAGTACTTTTTTGGATGTGTTTGTGGAAAAAGAAGCAAAGCTGGGGAGAGTAACTCCTGTAGTGTAATCAGGCTGCATATGCAATGTATGTACTGATGTTGTATGTAAACTTGAAGCTAGCATGTACTGTAGGCTGATGTGAGTTCATTTTACAACTGGAGGAGCATGGGGGGCAGCCTTGCAGGGAGTGCTGCTTAAATACTTGCATAGACAATTTAAGTTTATGGCCTCTAGGCTTTATGCTGGGATTTTTGCAAGGGAACTAGTCAGAGGCACAGGAACATTACTAGTTTCTGTGTACCTCCTACTTTGATCATTATTAGTAAATCTTTGGAGTCATCTTGACACTTCTGCATGGTTTCCAACCAGCATATTGACGTAACTTTTCAGCATACTGAAAAGTAGATATAGCTAACTCCTTCCCTTCGCCAATAGCTTTGTGAAGTACATAGGATGAAGAATTGTAGTGTGGTTTTGATTCTGTAAATTGATTTGCCTTTATCAAATCGGTCTAATGTTCTAGACATGTACCTACTCATAAAAGGACTCTTCTGGTGATACAGAAATATGTGAAATAAAGAGCTACGGTTGCTCTTTTGATGCAGTGCGTGAATAAATCTGTAAGGTAACCAGAACGGATCGTGGAGGAGGTTTTTTCCTGCAGTATTGTCACTCCCTGAATGGAGAATTGGATTTTCATAGTAAAATTGAGCTGAGATGATTGGATGTACCTTCCCTCTCACTGACAAAGCAATCAATTCAGTGCAAAATGAGAATTGACGTGAGCTTCAAAACTTTTAATGAGGCATCTGAGCCAAGTGACAAGATGGTCCAGCTGGTTAATAGCTCATCAAGAATTCAGTTCAGCTAACACTTCAATTCTGTAATAAGCTAAATGTAATAAACATAAGCCTTATTGTGAACTGGTATCAGATAGCAAACTTATCCATTTATCTTCCATGGATCAAATAGCAATTGTAAAGTGAAAATAAATAGATGAGCTGTCTGTTCTAATACTGATTATTTTTGTATAGGCCAGCATTTTGATTACTGTCCCTTATGTTCAGCCTCCCAGGATGAATAAATTGAATAAAACTTTTAGCCATCTTTTTTTCCAGACTTCTGCGTAAGGAAACACAAATGCTGCCTATACAGCAACCTAGAATAGAAATGACTGAAGCCTAAACAGTTGCTTGCCATTCTTAGACCAGATTCCTGAGGACCTGGGAGATTCCAGAGGAGGTCATGTCTAAGCTATAGGTTTCATATCTACTGTTTAAAATTTTTCTCTTACTGGTTGTGTGGAGAGCAAAGAAAAATATATAATTGATTTGATAAAGTATTAGTATACTTCTTAATTTAGTCTGAAGCTGCTATATAGTTTTCATGGCTGTATTCTGAAGAGTACAAGTTTCCCAAAGCAAATTGTGGGATTAGGCAATGCACTGGTTAGTCTTAGTCATTGTTTTCTGCAGAAGTGGAATTTGGTTCAGTTCTTTAGTTTGGCCTACTTGCTTTGCCTATGAATGTTTGTGCTGATGTGAGAGAGTGGGAAGAGGAGTAGTATAGACTTGTACTAATATGTATATTCACAGACAACACAGCTCTGGAAACAAGCCTGTAATCCAATAGAATCTCACATATGGTACAATTTTGCTGATGTTTGATTTTCCTGGGAAAAGCGAGGTGCTTTACTGCCAGGCACGTCATATTCATGCTTCTCAAAATTTAAGTGGAAACCTAAAAATCTACACTGGCTGAATTCTTTGGAAACCTGTCAGCCAGACAGCCTATTCTAACCTTTTTGGAGTTGTACAGGTTCTCTTCTCTGTCATTATCTTTTCAAGAGGGACTTGAGGTATAGCTGGCTCTCCAGTCTCTAAGCAGCATGCTTGCATGTGTCTGTCTGTGGTGCGTGCTGGGCATGAGCCTTCTATCTAGTATTGCACATGGTACTGAAGTGCAGTAGTGTAGCAGTGTAGTCATCTCTGGCATTGCTGAAAATAAAAATTCCCACAGTGCTACTGTAACAAAATATAAACTTTGTTATTTGGAGTCGTACTTTAAGATTTCTTGTGACCTTACATAAAGAGGAAACGTTCTGATCTACTGTTGTCCTGCAGAGAAACAAAAGTGTTTTTCTGCTGCTGTGTTCATGATGCACGTTGTGTTTGCATGCTCCTTATGCTTCTGATCCCACTTCTGCCATTTGTTCAATGGGAGGAAGTGAGGCAGAATGGCTTCGTGTCTCACCGAGTTAGTGAGCTCGTCACTGATGCAGTGTTCCTAACTTCCTTTTTTTTAAAGCATCTTTGGTTTTGTGTGTTCTAGTTACTCCTTACTGCCTGCTTCTTGTACAGCAATAACAATATTAGCAGTAGACTTGTTCTGAATGTTCTTGTGAATTAGAAGGATTTAGCCAACTTTCTTTTTTCTAGCTGAAGACCTGGAAGGACTGTGTAATTGTGACTAGTTACAGGTCAATTGTGTTTAATGATGCTAGAACTTGGTGCAAGCAAGCACAAACTTCAGTTCTAATGTCTTTTCTGTTATCAGGAGACTCTCACTGAGGATGTCTCTTCATAGGTTAAGTCTATGACATTGCTGCCACCAGGTGTTTTAGATGCTGCTACTACTACTGCTGGCACAGGTGCTACTGCATATGTAAAAGTGGGAAGCAACCACATAAGAGGAATATAATTATTGGTGGTGTTCTCCCCCCTTCCCCTGTGGTGATGAATCATAGCTTCATCAAAACTGACAAACAATCGCAGGATAAAATGGGGAGTGGTGCTAGTATCTTTCAGTCACATACATAGGCTTTAGTTGCAGATACTCCCCCCTCAATGTTAAGACAAAGTTGTATTTCTTATTTTCTGAAGCTTACGCAAGTATCGATTCTTTCGGGATATGCATAATTGACTTCTGCAGACTAAATCCTGACTGTGAAAGCTTCTCTCTGTTCCCCTTCTGTCTGATCACTGAGTTTCATTTCCCTCCTCTTCTTCCTCCCACCATCAGTTTACCCAAGTATCATCTCTGTCAAGATATGTGTAACTTGTTTCTTTAATTCTAACCTTCAAGCAGCAGCAATAAACTTGCATACATTTGCTGTATCACTTACTTGTATCAATAGTAAGAGAAAGGACAAGAAGCAATTTTATTTTTTGGTGTGTTTTTAAACAAACTAACTGCATCTTCTAATGAATTTTGTGCTGTGCTACTGTTGTTGTGCGTTGAAATGCAGGAAATGGAAATACAGAAGATAATGTACAAGTAGATGCTTTTCACCAGGAAACTGTACAACTAATGTGATTAATCCCTCAACCTTTCACTTAAGTTGACTACTTGTGTACTTCCCTGAAACTTAAAGCATTTTGAATACCTTGTGTAAGAGGAAGCCTACAAAAAATATTTACCCTTAATCAGGAACTTTAAAAGGTACAACAGATAACTGTTTTAAGCCTATTCTTTTCCATTGTGTTAGATATGTACATTATACTCTAGTGTTATCTTTCTCAAGGTTATTTGCATACTCCATGAGGACTGTTTGTAGCTTATATAAAATTGATTCTTCTTGTGGAGACTTGCCAAGCAGCAATGTAAAATTGTTTTTTCAGTAAGTTTTAACCTGGCATTGTGTTTCGTTCCACTGTCCATCCTCAGGAACTTTGTCTTCCATCTTCAAACTAAGATGAGGAGAAAAGGGACTGAAAAGTTTTGGGCCCCTCACTACAAGAAAGACATTGAGGGCTGGAGCATGTCCAAAGAAGAGCAACGAAGCTGGTGAAGGGTCTAGAGCAGAAGTTTTATGAGGAGCAGCTGAGGGAACTGGGACTGTTTAGCCTGGAAAAAGGAGGCTCAGGGCAGACCTTATCACTCTCCACAACTACCTGAAAGGAGGTTGTAGCAAGGTGGGTGTCAGTGTCTTCTCCCAAGTAAGAAGCGACAGGACAAGAGGAAACGGCCTCAAGTTGCACCAGGGGAGTTTAGATTAGATATTAGGAAAAATTTCGTCACTGAAAGGGTTGTCATGCATTGGAACAGGCTGCCCAGGGAAGTGGTTGAGTCACCATTCTTGGAGGTATTTAAAAGACATGTAAATGTGGAGCTTAGGGACATGGTTTAGTGGTGGACTTGGCAGTGTTAGGTTTATGGTTGGACTCAGTGATCTTAGAGGTCTTTTCCAACCTAAATGATTCTAAGTACTGGTAGCCAGCAACCGGAATGCAGGAATACTGAGATCCTCAGATTCAGTTATATTTCTTCTGTATTGATAATGATTACCCAGTTTTCTTCCATTGCAAGTCATTGTTTTGGAACTCTGCAGCCTAATGCGAAGAGGATGTGTGTTATATTCTTCCCTTCCCCCAAACCATGTGACTTTATGCAGCCACAGAGATTGATCTTGATTTCTGAATTCTGTAAGTGTAGATAAAGAAGTAACAAGCAAGCAAACCATTTCTTCCTAAAAACTTTCTAGAAGTCTTCGCAGAGCTGTTTCTGGGGACATATGACCTGGGAGGGGCAGTTAAGGAATTTCAACATTGGGAGATACCTAGCCTTCTGAAAGCTAAAGAGGATTTCGGGCATTACAGCTTTATGGCAAGGAAGCCTGACTTTTTTTTTTTTTTTTTTTTGTTCCTGCCTTTGGTGAGTGGCTTTTTGATTTGGTCTTTCTCTTTTTTTTTGTTTATCTTCTGGCTAATGCATGTATTTTTCGGGAGAGAAGTAATACTTGATGGATCTAAAGAACAAACAGTGCATAGTAAGGCAGTCTGTTTTAATAGATTACTCCATTCGTGTGTGGAGTGTAGCCTGGGAGCATTGACAGCTATCTTCTGGCAACTTTTGATCTAGTGACTTCTCATGTACTACTGTAGGGTATCCTAATCTGGCACTCACTGTCCTCAGTAGCTGCAGTTTTAATGTATTGCTTTTTCTAAGCTCTTTTTACTGAGCAGCTGGCAATCTTGGCAGCTGATGATCTTCCCCAGTGTGCTGAGAGCCCTCAAATTATCAAATGCAAATTTCAGAATCAACCCCTACAATCTCATGTAGATACTGCAGAGACTTGCCCATGAAAGGTTGGACTATTGGAAGGTAGGAGAGCTGTAGCAAGAAGCATGCATGAAGCAGGAGTTATCTGAAGACTGAACATCTTCCATTAGGTGTGCGGACCTGATTCCTAACTCTGTGGTTAGCTAAACGTTTATGTAACTCCACAAATGTTGTATTATACAATTAAGCTCTCAGGTAGGGCACTTGAATGCTCTGAGCATTTGAGGAACACTACTGTCAGATGAAAAAACCCTTGCATGCATACTTTTGGAACAGCAGCTGTTCAGCTCCATTTAATCAGTTTTTCGTGTTCAGTGGTTTGTGGAGAGGTATACTGGTGGAAGGATCTGTGCAGATCCTTGATGAATTTTCATGTCTGTTGCTGTACAGGGGTGCATTTTGAACAGTCTCTTCCCCCTCCCTTCCTTTTTTCTCTCTACCTAGTCTTTAACACTGGAAAGTCTGAAGTGGTTTATGTGTTGACACAGAAAAGTAAATGCAGTTCTTATGCACTGAGACTTCCATTTCTACGTACCAACTGTGTAATGCTGGACGATTTTTAAGCTCAGTGGATTCTTTGTTGATATTTTGTTAATCTAGCTCAATGGTCACTGTGCTCATTTTTCCTCTTAACTGCTAGATTTTTTCAGGATGAGAACACTGCAGCCCACAAAGCCTCAGTTCCATTAACTGCTGAATATCAGAGCGCAGTCTTGCTAGCTTCTCCTCTGATGACCCCTCATTAACCTTGCCTAAAAGGCTTGCAAAGCCTTTCTCATTTGCTGCAGAAATGCACACAGAAGAACATTTGTCTCTTCTGTATACTACTTCTTTCTCTGAATAATAGGCTGGGAGCAGCAGTGTCTTCCCCTCAAATTTTCAGACATTTGGAAAGCTTGATAAAATGCTGCTTGGCGTAACTTCAGAGATGGATAATTTACCTTGGTTGTGATTCAGACTATCTATAATTCAGCAGCACTTTGAAGTCTGTCATGGCTGTACATTTTCAGATCACACCACTTGAAGACAGTTCATTACTACTAATTTTTCTAGTGTGCTTTCTAGTGCATCTCTTTGGATAAAAGCTACATAGTGTTGTCCTAGTGTAGTTTTAAAAAAAACCAAAACCACAACCCACTAACTGTCCCTGCAATATAGCTACATAGAATTTCTGGATCTAGCAGTAGGATATGCAGAAAGCTAGTAAAACCTGTCTGTAGTATGTGAAGTGTCCAGTCTTTCTCTGTTTCCTCTTTATTGATTATCTTTCTAATATTGTGGAAGAGGGAACAGCTCTCTAAGTCATGTAGCAGCTCACACACTGAGCTTCTTAAAAAAAAAAAAATCCAGTTTAAAATTGACCTCTATCACCTGTGAGTCTACTTATTTGTAGAAGATGGAGACCATGGGAAGATTTCTGGGTAAGGTTTGTTCTGTTGTGCATAAAGGTTCCCTGGCACTTCGGCTATGTTAATTATACTTGATACTAAGAAACAGAAAATCACCTTTGAGGATGTGTAGAATGAGGTAGCAGATCTAGTTCCCTCCATGTAGAATATTTCTCTTGTTATCCACTTGCTTGGTATCCTGTAGCATGTATTTGAGAGTGAAGTGCAGTGTGTCTCTTCTGCATAACTCCGTCCACTGAATGCCAGCTGAATTGTCCTAGAATTTAGCTCAGGCCATTTGGTGTCAGTTAGTAAAAATGGACAGCGGAGGCGAGACCCTTAGTTGAGCTCAGTCTGAATGACGAACAGACTCAAATGGCCTGAACAGAGTACGATGCCTTGCTAAGGTGGCTCTCCTGCTGCTTCAGATGTCTGAGCCAGGGTGTGCAACTGCTTGTGGTAGTGTGATGTGCTTTGCAGATGTGTGATTTCTTGTTACGATGTTAACAGGACAGAACTCGGAAGGACTGTGGAAGGTTAGAAAGGAAAACGTATGAGAGATTACTCAGTAGACTCAATGGCTATGGGAGCAACCCAGTTGAAATTTAAGATTAATTAAGATTAATTCCTCATTAAAGACACTGGATAGATATTAAGCCTTGGCTGAAAAAAATCACCAAAGGAATATAGGCATTTTTTGCTGGTGAGCTTTGTTTTTTGTGGCTTGGTACAATAACTAATCTTGGGGGTGGGGGGGGTGTTTTGGTTTTGGGTTGGGTCTTTTTGCATTTATATAGGGCATCTAGGTACAGGGATGGAAAGAGGGTAGTAACAGTTCTGTGTGTAATTCATGCTCCTGTAAATTAAGTACATTAGGGAAAGAGTAAGCCTATACCTGGTTTATCATGAATGAACAAGATCCCTGTTTTACATTGAATAATGTAAACACCTCTGATAGCTCCTTCCCAACTAAAAGAAATCGGAGGGGAAGTATGTGGATAAATGGAAACAGCCAAGAAAAGCTTATTGAATCATTCTGAGCTGAACAATTGTTTCGCTGCCTGTCTCTGTTCAGGCCTCTGGCACTGCAGAACTGCAGGTCACGTGCTGGGAAGCCTTGCTGTTTGTCCTGGCTTGTCAAAACAATTTAATGTAGGTGGAAAGGAATGAATGAAATGAACGAAGTGGGCTCGATGCATCTGTTTCAGTTTGTTTGAAGGGCAGCCCAGTGATTGGGATGTGACACTTAAGTCCTCTGGGGAAGCTATCAGTTCAGGAAGAACAATGCTGGCCATTTTATAGAATAGGTAAATCCATTTTAGGAAACAAGCTCTCCTACATTTTGACAGCTTTGTATATTTTAAAATATTTGGGCTATATCTGCTCAGCATGTGCTAACTGAGATATAAGAACGTGACTTGCTAACTTCGAGACTTAGGACTTTGTCTTGTCTGCCTAAGGTTGCTTTATTATGGTAAAAAAAAAAAAAAGACTCGGGGAGGAGAGGAGGTGTCCATTTTTTTATTTTATTAGTAGGAATTCCAAAACAAATTGGTTTTTGAAGGATAGGATATCGAGCCGTATATTATTAACTGTTCTTAAAGTGGTGGTTTTTTTTAAAAAATTGTTCAAGTTTCCCAGGCTTATGGAAAAGCGTCTTATATGTGCATCTTGTGTCTTTCTATTTTGTTTGGTTTCTGGCTGTTTGATTTAAAAAATAAAATAAAAATCAAAGAAAACATTAAATTTGTTTAACTTTGTGATACTGGAATGTTAAGTTGTGAAACCTCTGTTGTTGCTTCCAGATGAAAACGGCAAATACGTGCTGAAAGGATCCATCTATATACCTATTTAGACTGTGAGTTACAGAAAAAAGACTGCAGGGGATAGATCTGCTTATTTGATTCACCCTCGAGATAATTTAATTAAATGGAGTGCTTATTTTGAACGATATGCCATAAACTTTTTGCTACCTCTTTAGAGGTGGAGATAGAGCTGAGGGTCTTGCATTCTGCAGACTCCTGCTCAAAGGCCACAGTGGAATCTGAGTATTGCCCCAAGTAGCTGCCTTGTTGGAAAGACACATCTGGGCTTTTGAGTCTCTTGGAGTATATACTTAAAACTGAGGATTGTGAAAGCTGTCCCCTTCCCAAATTCTTGAAAAATGCTCTTTTAAACTCTTATTAAGTGATGATGGCTTCTTTCTCTCTGCTACAGCTCTGCTGTACAGCAACTGTGTGTGTGGATTTCATGTGATACCAAGATGTTCTCGTTCCCCTGCCTTTCTCCAAGTATTCGTACCTAACGTGGCTGGTAGCACCATTTTTCATTCTCCTGAATTATATATGGTGCTCTATTTTCATGCTTGTCTCAACATTTTAGTATCTGCAGCTGCTTAAATTGCGTCTTTGTACAAGAAAGAGCATAAAGTTGTCGCATTTGCCCATACTAACAGCTCAAAGGATGCCAAAATGTAGTATTTGGGATGGGCCTTGTTCTAGGTCCATTTCTATGCAGTCTGGGAGATCTTACTGTCATAATATGTTTTCAGGTTCTGTTCTGGTGGACGGAATACTCAAGTTTTGAAAGTGTACTTGTCATTTTTAAATCGCATGTTAGCTTGTAGGCTAACTATTTGCAGGTTGCATTAGAAAGTAGTTTGTACAAGTATAACCAGTCATTGTGTATACAGATTCATTTTGTTGGTATAATTGTACCTGAGATCTAATATTTTCCTGAATGCTAGGGTTGTGGGGTTTTTTTTAACGTATATTCACCCTTTTCTGTTACCTAGCATTACTGTTCCTTTAGGGAAAGAATATAAATAACTGTTATGGATGAGTGTATGGGTTGTGTATCCAAGGAAATGAGGGTAGTTAAAGGTAGTATGCATCGCTAGTCTTATGAAACAAGTGGCCTCTCTGTCTTTTTCTTACACCTCTGTTTAATGTTCACTTTTGCTGCTGCAGTATGCTACGAAAGAGTGCGATGTTTCCTTGGTTGCAAAAACATAACTGTCTTCCCTGGGTGAAGTTTGTTGGCCTGTGTTTGTGTCCAGACTTGTCCCAGATCATTAGGGCACTGTGACTTTCAAAGAAGTGTTGAATTACTTAGTATATTGTCACTGTCTTGGTGTGTGTTTGTTTCTTTGTTTTTTTTTTAATGCTAGCACTGAAGTGTTGAGTGTCTGTTTTAAACGTCACAGAGATGTTTGCAGGAACACGATGCTACCATTGATGTGACCAGAAAGAGAAATGAGTCAAAATATACATGCCCGTTAAGAGTCTGTTCATTGGTAAGAGTGATTAGTTTCTATTTGGGGCTAGTAGTACAGTGGTAGGGAAAACTGAGTAAGACCCTTAAGGGAGAAGAGGTTTACATAGATTAAGATGAGAACTTAGTGTCAAGTGTAGTCTAAAACTGGTTAGTAGTGTTTGTGGTAGATAACTTGTTAGAATGCACAAAATAAAGGAAATTTAATCCAAATGTATATCTAAAACTTAGGTTTTGGACAAAAACGAATGCAGGTGTTTATTACATAGCTAAATTTAAGTGATATAAAAGTAATTGGCACAGCCTTGTTTTTATGATTACCATATATAATAATTGGATTTACTTAGTTTTAAATCGTGGATTGTATGGATCAAGTGCAACGGCTGGGAAGACTCTGCTTTATTTTACTGTAAGAATGATTATGTTATTGTGA
This sequence comes from Calonectris borealis, assembly GCF_964195595.1. NCBI lineage: Eukaryota > Metazoa > Chordata > Aves > Procellariiformes > Procellariidae > Calonectris > Calonectris borealis. The sequence continues at coordinate 68,370,428 of NC_134312.1, forward strand.
TTTTTGTATTGCTTGAAGCATTGAGTGTGTCTTAGAAGCATGTATATGGTTCTGACTGATGTACCTATTGCAACTCATTGCTTTTCTGTATCATAGCAGTCAAGATTAACTGGTATTGAACATAACTTATGCTGCCCAGTTTATTGTAATGAAAGGAAAGCTATTAGATGGGTAAGATAGCTCACATGGAAGTATTACTTCCATATTAAAAAAAACGCAACACCTAAGCAGATATGAATACTTAAATGTTTGCGGAGTCTTTTCTGCAAACATGTTATATCGAAATTTGTTTGTGCAAGTATGCTTATGAAGGAGTGAAAAGAGGTGATAGAGTTAATTTCTGCAGAGTGAAATGGTTGCAGGATTGAATGCTTTTGATGTCTATAGACTAAATTTGCAAGGCTTAAGAATTAGCATCTTCCTAAGAACTGTAAAAGTATGTGTGTGATTGACACTCATAAGCACTGATAAGATACTGATCCCTGAGGTAATTTCAAACTTGTTTTCAAACTTCCACCTGGAAGACACTTACACTTTGGAAAATTGGAGCTTCGTCTGGAAATGAAGTTTGTCTATGCCCAAAGATGTTCTGTGAACCTCTCAGAAAAAGTTAATGATTTAAGTGAATATAGGATGGTCTAGATACTAGCATGGCTGAATGGTATTGAGAAAACATACTACCTATAAACAAAGGAAGAAGAATTACTGTCTGGAGGACAATAGGAGGTTGTGAACAGTATAAGTAAACCTTGCATGTTTTTACTATCTCCTTTTAATTGAAGAGGAAATATGGAATTAAGTGGCTTAAAATTATTTCTTAGATTTGACAAAGAGGTCACTGGTTATTCCTAAATAACTGTTAGAAACAATGATTCTAGAACTCTGGGCTTTAATAATATCCTGAAATGATTTTTTTTAATACAAACTGCCTATGGATCCAATTTATGTCAGTCGATCAATCTGACTGGTGTGACCAGTGCATTGGTAGTGCATTGGTAAACTGACAACACTGAATGACACAAGGAGACTGTTTCCTCTTGAGATGCGCAGCTTATTCTGGTAATAGCTTCTCAGAGTCTTAACGATATCTGATAGCCAGTTGTTGGTAGATAATACAACTGTATTGTCCAGGAATGCTTTTTCATGATCTGTTTCTGGCCAAAAAATTGCTTTCTGTCTCTAGTGTGAGTTATGTTTTCCTTGATTGCTAGATTACAGGAAACTTGCTCAATCATGAGGTCATGCTTTTAATCAAAGAAAATCCAACTCATTCACTTGTTCTTCTACAGTTATAAGTACATACTATATGTTAGAGAGGTTTGATGCTCTACTCCCAGTCTCTTACCAGTGGTCTGGATGTTATACACAACCTGAGAGGGATGCTTTAAATGATCCAATCGTGTCTATTCTTGACCAGCTCAAGTCAGGCAGTGACTAAATTCATTAGAGTTGGGGAGGAGGAAACAGGAAGAGGAGATAATCTACAGACTTGCAACTCTTACCTCTGAGAGCAATCAGATTGTAAGGAAAAAAAATTATAAAAAAGACTGTAATAGAATGTCTTCTAAATGGAGTATTTAAGGGTAATTGCAAACAAAATGGCATTTAAGACTACTGATTCTTACTTGTTCACTGCCTGTACCCAACTGTTTTTCAAGTTGCTGCTTCTCTGAGTAAGGAATAAAGCAAAGCTTTCTGACCTTTTCTTTTTCATTAGGATCGGAAGCTGTCCAAGTCAGAGCGACAAAGATTTAAAGAGGAAGCTGGGATGCTGAAAGGGCTTCAGCATCCCAATATTGTCAGGTTCTATGATTCCTGGGAGTCTACCGTCAAGGGAAAAAAGTGTATCGTTCTTGTGACAGAACTCATGACATCTGGAACATTGAAAACGTAAGTAAATTACAGCATGTCAAAGCATATAAGAATCATTAGCACAAAATCAGAGCGCTAGAAATAGATCGTATTTCAGAATAGATAAGAACAGAGCTCTTTTGCTGAGGGCTAACCTTCCATAGGGAAATTCTTGTTTAAGAGGAGTCTTACTAGCACTGCAGGGTGTGGTAGAACATCCTTTAAGTTAGCAAGCTTGTCATATTCTTCCTTGTAATGTCCTGGTAAGCACATGCAGAAAACTTTCAGATTTTGAGAGCTCAGGAAGACAATGCTCTATTTTCCCTTCTCAGAATTTTTCATTTGCCTCTCCAGCTGCCTTCCATTCAGCATGAACTGGTTTGTAAAGTTCAAAGCACGAATTAATTCATCTCTTCTGGGGGTTTTTGGATGTACCATACAAATAATAAGTGAAAAGAAAAAAAAACCCACCACCTATTTGTTTAGCTGAAACTTCATGAAGTAGTACCTGACAAAAATCTGAAAGTATGCAGGTGCCTGCAGTTTCAACCTGTGAAATAGTTGAGTGAAACTAAGTCTATTTTTAAGCCAGAGTTAAAGTAGACATCAGCAAATCAAACTGCTGCGAGGGCCCTCTAGTGGTATGGGGAGCCTATGGGGAGTTTCACTGAAATCACGCCTTTGCCTTGCACTGTAGAAACTTGCAGAGCTGTGAGCTTGTTTGTGAGCATCCGGTCACCATTAATCTACTGGAAATAAAACTGCCAGCATTTGAAATTCAGGGATTATGGGTCGTTGTCTTAATTCTGTGCCCATTTAAGTCGTGGAGAGGCATTCACATCCTAAATGTGTAAGCAGGCTGTAAGAGCTGGAAACAATTTGCAATCTATTTGGTTAAAATAGCCTGTGAATGTCTTGTGTTTTTACGATGCTTATTGATAGCCACAAATGGACATACTTGAAGAAAAAATGACTCTTTGGGAGTCTGGACTGCAATTACAGGGAAGTGCTTGTCTCTTGAAATAGTACTGGAGGGCTAAAGATACTGCAGCTTTCTTTTTAGCTGTATGTTCAGGGAAGACTTTTCTGAGGTTAAGGTATTTCAGATAAAATAATAATCTGTTGCTTCATGTGCTGTTTTCAGAGCAGTAATAAAGTAAAGGTTTTACAGCTCTGTACAGATGCCTTTGAATAAAGTTACCTAATTTTATGCTAGAATATGTAGTATTAGATTTAACTTTTTTATCCCTTTCTTACTCTTTTCTCCCCTTCACAGATTTTAATATTTGGATTGGCTAGTTATGTGGTGGCATAAGCAAGATGATAAAGTAATAATAGACAATTATAAAATAGGGTGTTGGTAGGAAGAAATACCTCAGATTTGCTGGCTATAGGAGTATTTTGTACTCTGAAGCATGAAGGTCTTTTTATTTTATCCAGAAAGAACTAATAGGCTTTTTAACTGAAGGTCTTTTAAACTGAAGACTTTGTGATTTAGTTTATTCTTGTCCACTTCACTGGAGTCTTGACAGGTAAACTATATGCGAAATTTCTGATGCACCAAATTTAATATCACTAAGTATTTCATGTACCTGTGTCATATTCCTAGATTTACACTGCACACTTGTGTTTGCTTATGGTATTTGACTGACTGAGTATTACTTCCATATCCTTTTCCAGTATGTTTACATTACCTGCATTTAATACAAGTGATACCTTCCTTGTTTTGAGACTGGGACATAGACATTGTTGTCACTTCATGTAAAAAAATGAACAGAAGAAAAACGTGGTGATATCTTAAAGTAAATTTTCCTCATGTTTTTTTTCGTATTTGTATGCATTTATATATATGCACACATAAATAACGTTAAAATATTGTGGACTCGTTCTTTTCAAATGCTGTCTGGGCAAATTTCTAAATTTTGCACTAAGAGTCCCTGAACTTCTGCATACCAATGGAAAAGTTTTACAACTCAATTGTTGTAAAGAATTAAACTGCTTTCTGATATTGTATGCTATCATGGAATTAAAATATTGGGGGAAAAAAAATGGAGTTGTCTATTTTAAAAATTGCTGTCTTCGTTAATAGTGTAATTAAGATTTAATCTGACCTAGGTCTCAGCCACTAGTTTTGTCTAAGGCCGTTGTAGTGTGTGTTCCTGATCTACTTTAAATGAATATGTCAGCTATCTGGTAGGACACACACCTTCATAACTACCTCTTCTAACTTAGTAGGGTTTCCTATAGCTCCTTGAGCTGAGATGCTATAAGTCAGCAGCCTTCCTCCTTTTAAAAAAAAACAAACAAACAAAAACCAACAAAAAAAGAAAAAAAACCAACCTTGAGACAGAAAGCGAAACTCTAGTTCCTGTTTCTCTCTATTCATTAAAGCTAAGTATTAAGAAAGCCTCGTGTTCTCATCTTTGCTTGTCTTCTGTGCAAAGATCAAATATCTATCTTTTTTAAATTGACTACTACCCTGTAAAATAGACAAGAACAACATTGATTAAGCAGGAACAAGTTCAATGGAGGGCCACCAAGATGGTCAGGTGCTGGAGTATCTGCTCTGTGAGGAGGGGCTGAGGGAACTGGATTTGAAGTTCCTGAAGAAGAGGATCCTTTGGGGGACACCTAACAGCAGCCTTCCAGGGCATATGAGGGCGTCAGGCTCTTCACAGAGGTGCATGGTGGGACGATTAGAGACAACAGGCATAAATTGAAACAAAAGAGGTTCAGACTGATATAAGGAGGAGCTATTTCAGTGGTGATAGTCAAGCAGTGGAACAGGTTGCCCCAAGATGTTGTACAGGCTCCACCCTTGGAGATACTAGAAACCTGGCTGGATACAGCCCAGAGTAACCATGCCTGACTTCATGGCTGACCCTACCTTGAGCAGAAACCTCCTAGACTGAGGTCTCTTCAAGCCTGAGTTGTCCTATAATACTAGCAAAATTGAAAACATACTGGCTAGTAGGGTTGTCTGTGTATTTTTATGTATTTATATACACTTCCATTTTAAAATGATTTCTGCCTTAAGTGACATGTGCCTTAGTTCACGACAGTGTTATGGAAGAACGACAGCAACGCTGCAGGATGCTGGGTGATAGTTGGACCCAGGTCCTTTAACAGTGAGAAGCTGGCAGTAGACTAGCATATTTGAAACCAAGAATGTAATTAGGGATTCCAGATGCTGAACTGAAGTGCCCCTACCATGTGATCTTTGGAACAGGCTCAAGAAAGATGAATGAGGGTTGTGTCAATAGCAAGAATTCAAGTGGTAGCTGATGTGATCCAGAACCTCCTTCAGTTTGTCTCCTTCCTTGGCTTGGCTTTTTCCCTGCCTGTTTCTACATTCAGTTTTGAGACTTGATTTCCTTCTGGAACTGGGTCCCGATTGCTTTTACAGATCTGTTTTCACAGCAGGATTATTGCTAGCAGCTTGATTTTCCAGATCTTCTTTTGAACTGGAGAAATTAAAGTAAAAGGGATTAATATACTGCTTTTTTATGTTAGCGTTGATTCAAGTGATTTCATCAAAACTTTCTCCTGATTAAGTGGATATGCAGAAGAGACTGAACACTACCATGGAATAATTGAACATGACTTGATTTTATTTTAAGATTGCAGTTGCTAGACTTCATGCTGGTCACAGAATTTACTACCAGTCTTGCAGTAGTGTGAAACTGGTCTTTAACTGAGGCTTTGAGTAACGTTGGCTGAACAAGAATAAAGTCCTTGCTCTACACAGCATGCTAGTTCTTTTCTCTAAATGTATTTCAGCCCATATTTTTTCAAAAGAAAGAAAACAACAACTCATCACTTCAAGTTGTTTTACCCAAAGAGGGGTTGTGAGAATACACTGCTGGAAAGCACTTGAATACTGTCATATGTTATTCACCTTGTGGCATCTCTAATCTGTTGAAGTTAAGGAGTAGAATAAGATCGTCGTCTTAGGTCGTAAGCATTGGAAAATATTTTTGGTATGAAATTTGACTCTTCTGACATGGCATTTTAAAAAGCGGCAATGTTAGAATAATTAAGGTTGGGTCACATTCTACCTGCAAAGGGATACTGACTTTACGTATGAACTCTTCCATGTCAATTATTTGGCAGAGCCTTTTTAAAGATTTCCCCACTCCATCCATGTCTGTCCATACGTTTGAAGTAGTGAGTAGTACCAGTCAGACTGAGGTCATCGAACCCCATCCTGCACCAGGGAAGTGATCTCTAAGAATTTCTAATTTGCTTGACAACTCAACAAGTAAATTTGAAGAAGGTTTAAAGTGTAACCTAGAATCCTTGACCAGAGTGCTTGGACTAATAATGAGAACTAAGGTATAACGACTTCAGAGCTCTTGCATGGTTTGCAACAACTGTCTACTTGCTTGGTTCTTACTAGCGTTTTGGCTCTAGTGCCCCACCTTCCCACCCAGTTATATTTAATCAATGAAAAGATTATAACTATTTAGGCAGTTTCAGGATAAAAGGTAGGGAAGAAAAAAACCTCTTAAATGAATAGATAAAGAATTGTTGTAATGCATAAGCTTTTAACTCTTTGTCAGGGAAGCAGTGCCTTGACACTTAGCAAGCCAACTGCCTAGTTGCCATAGGGTGACTTTGTATACAAGTGAATTATTAGCTGTTGATCAAGCATTTCACACTTATCTTTCAGCACTGTAGTCCCCTGACTAGAAGAAAGAGGGTAGAAATTCTGAGTAGGGCAGCTTAAGTTTTAGGAGGGGGAAATAATCTTCAGCTCCTCTGAAGTCTTGAAATGTCTAAGTAGATTTTAAAATAGAAGGTGAAGTTGAAATTTGTGCATCTCTAATTACCGCTTTCTTACTTCAGAAAAGCGAATGATACAGCATAATCTACTATTTGTTAGCAGAACCTGTTTAACCTACTGTTATTTTTTTATTAGGTATTTGAAAAGATTTAAAGTGATGAAAATCAAAGTACTGCGAAGCTGGTGCCGTCAGATACTGAAAGGCTTACAATTTCTACACACGCGCACTCCTCCCATTATTCATAGAGACTTAAAATGTGACAACATCTTCATTACTGGCCCCACTGGATCAGTTAAGATTGGAGACCTTGGTCTGGCAACCCTGAAACGAGCTTCTTTTGCCAAAAGTGTGATAGGTAAGCCTCTCCTGGTTTGGAGGCTGGTGAGCCAGTCTACCTATTTGGAAATTTGAGTCTTTTAAGAGCTTTCCTTAAAAATATGGTTTCAAAGGTACATGGTCAAAGCCTGAAAATGTGTAGGCTTTGTTTCTTGGCTGTTGAGGTCATTCTGTGTTCCTGATGAGATTACATGTTGAAATTTTAGTTGTGCTTTTGATATTTGTATATGAACATTTTGGAATATAGATTCATTGCTCTGCCCAACAGTTTAGTGCAACATTGTTGATAAAACCACTCTTAACTACATATAGATCTCAGCTTTAATGTGATGGTTCAAGAAATGTACAAATGCATTTTGGTGACCAAACAACATTTTGATATTTATTCTAGCATTAATCTATACAGCCAATTCTTTTTTTGATTGTCACCAGGGGTTAATATTAAATCTCTTACACTTTGAGTAATCAGAAACTAAGGTATATCAAAGAAAGTTAATATATGTATTTTATATCACAGTCAGACTGTGGTATAATGCCTTACTCAGGGAGTCTGTAGTGTGGATTTAGAAGGATGCATTGGGGAAGTATTGCCTTATACTTGCTCTGTTCTTATGTATCCACTAATAACCCTTTTCAGAAATTGGTTTGATGGAACTAGTATAGTCTTTCTTGTGAATTCTTTAAAGAATTGGTTTTATCAGCTTTGTTTTTATAGTTGGGTGAATAGACTGCAGGGAATGAAGTTGCTCTCACTCGCAGTATTTAGAGCTTGCTAAAATGCAGTATTACTCAACAGTCCTATACTAGATTCCTAGATGGGATCAATGGTGTATATCTGTAAATTGTCTTGCAAGCTGTTGCTGAAATATTTCCTGCTTCTTAGCCAGGTCAAAGTATTAATAAGAAAGAAAAGTATACAGTGTTAAAAAAACAACCAAACAAAACCCAAAACAAAAAAAACCACCTCTTAGCATACTCATCCTCAAGTTTATCATTGGAAAATTACCACTTCATATCTAGCTATCTGTTAACGGTTAGCCTTTGGATGAATGATTGCAATTACATCCTTTTTTTTTTTTCATTTAGCATGGTGAAAACAAGCAATGTGGCTTTAGAATGATCTGTAAACTGTCTTGAATCTGGTGTCTGCAGGAAATAATTCTGTGCTTAAATTTACAAAAAGCAAACTTGCATCTCTGCCTTAAAGTAAATCTGATCATACAATGCAGTCCCTTTGCTTACAGAGGGGATGCTGTGATGCTTCACTGGGCAATAATTTTCTGCACACTATTTAAATGGGACTTGTTGAATCTCACGCTCTATGCCTGTAACTCAATCTCTCTGTATTTCTGAGTATTTTTGACTGTAGGATGTCGCTCACTAATGCCTGTATCTGCAGTAGGCCTATAAATATACTGCAGGTGGGAAGGTAAGTATATGAAGAAAAGGGCTCTGGTGAGTGGCCTTTGCAGAAAATTACTTTTCATCCTTTTTTCATGAAGATTTGTATTTGTAACAACAGAGTTTTTCATTGCAAGGCCTTTCCTGAGCCATTCTACTTCAAAAAGTAGATGGAGAGCACCAGGTCAGAGACTAGCTGTGGGCTCTTACCAGTACTACTTCTTTTGCAGCAGAGGGCAGTCGGGTAATTTTTGAAACAAGGTTTAATGTGCCTCCTTTCTTACAGGGAGAAAAGGTAAGTGTCTTAACTCTCCTTAGTATTTGGTTTGCAGCCTATGGCTAGTCTACAGTTTTCCCCTCTTCTTACTCCTCCCCTCCATTTGACTCCAGCCTGATCCAGTCTGTTTTGATACTTACATTAACTAATACGTGTAAAACAGGAATTGCATCAGTCCTTTCATGCCATTCTTATTCCATAAAGGCCTTGCAATGGAAGACTCACAAAGTATGTTGATGCAACAGAATGACTAAGGGTTTCCTCCCTCTTCTTTTTGCCTCCACTTTCTCTTGTCTCACAGGTCTGCCCATCCGCTTCCTCCTGCGGTGAGTAACGCCAGCAGCCTCTGCTCGCTTTGAGACATTTAGAGTCTGAATCGTTCTTTTAATTTAAGGTACCCCAGAGTTCATGGCCCCCGAGATGTATGAGGAGAAATATGATGAATCCGTTGATGTATATGCTTTTGGGATGTGTATGCTAGAGATGGCCACGTCTGAGTATCCTTATTCCGAGTGCCAAAATGCTGCGCAGATCTACCGTCGAGTGACCAGTGTAAGTCCCTCCCCACTACTGATTCTAAAGCTACTATTACTAGCAGCAAAGGAGTACAGCTGGGTAAGATGGTACAGTGCAAGTGTTTGTGGGGAAGAAAAGAAGCTGACAAGAGGTTTTTGGGGATGGGTGGAAAGGTATAGGATGGTTCAACTTACCAAACAGTCAGTCAGAAGCCTGTAAAATATGTGAATGGAAATAAAATTTTGCATGCGTTCCTACTCTTCCTTCAGTATATAAGAAGGTATGGCATAGGGGTTAAAACCAAAACCCAACCAACCAATCAAAAAAAAAAACCAAGAAAGCCTCAAAACAAACCCAAACAACAAAACACATTAGAATAATAACATTATTTTCTAAGCCACTGGGGGGATGGTGGAAGTATTTCAGTCTTGAAGATTAGCTGGTAACTTTGTTCTCTGAAATAAAGCTGTATCACAAATGCAGAGCACTTTGACTTAGCTGCCTGCCAAGGCAAACTACAAATTGTTACCTAGAGTGATTTTGAGTTAATAGTTTACTGAATTCCCAATGACCCTTAGCTACTGTGTGTCGGGTGCACTTCTTATAATTATGCAGTGGAAATACTTGATAAATAGCAGGAAGGTATTCCACCCTGAAAAGTGCTCTTAAGTGTAGTGGTGGTGGAAGCATTGTGAGTGAAACCAAATAAGGCTGAGAAGGCCAGCAAGAGATTTGAGTTTGCCCATCTGACTAGACTAACCGTGAATGTAGGAAGCAGAACTGTAGTGCTAGAAATGTTCAGAATGGTTGTGGCTAGATTTACTTTGTGATCTCTAAAACAGTGTCGTGAAGACTATAAAGTGCAGTAAAACAAACTGCTCACATTCAACCTTCTGATCTAAGCATTCAGAAAGAATAGTGAGGTAGCTGCTTCGGGAAGTAGAAACTTGTATTGGATTTCTCAGAATACCTGTGCGGATGTGCGAAGGAAGGAAAAAAAACTTACATCTTTCTCCGATCCGTAGACACATGAATTCCTGTTAATCTTTTTGTGTGTATTATCTTGGAGAAGTTGATTTAATTAATAAATGACTTGCTTAGCTTTGGAAAAATAAAATGCTCTCTTATTCCTGATGCCTCACACTATAAAAGGTAGATATAATTACTGACTTACAGATGTGGAAGGAAGGGTCTTCATGTCAGAAGTAATGAATTCTGAAGGAAGGCTTGGTGAAATAAAAGACTATTCCTTGTTTGAAGGGGAATATTGGAGAGGCACAGAAGGAGGAAGAAAGAAGGGATAAATAGTCGTTTTGGTTTTTTGAACAGGTGTTAGAGTAAGTTTATATGTTTTTATATATATACACACACAGAGAGGGTTTTTTTGCATGTTGGTGGACTTATCTCTAATTTTCTAAATAGAGATGAAAAACAAGGGTAAAGTCTAGCCTTTACTCTGCTTACAGCATAATCTGATCTGCAAGCTATTTGGATCAGTGAAAGAAAAATAAGTATCTTACCAAAACAGTCTTAGTGGTACCTTTTGCTATGCTTATGTATGTGTCTTGGCCAGAGCCAAAGAAGCATAATTTTAGTATGGGATGGGCACCTTTTCTCAGAACAGATACCTGATGTAACTGCCCTGCCCATTCCTTAAAAAGTGCTAGGAACGGGGCTGTGGTGAGAATAATCAGCTTTTGAGACAATCTCAGGCTTGGAAGTCCCCAGATCTTAAAGAGCTGTCTTTTCCCTGGTCTGTGAAGTACTTGGCGATTGGAAAGCCTTGTAGGGGCTTGTAGTGGACAAACTTATCTAGAGACTTACCAGGGTTCAGTTTATCACTTGTTTGTTGTGCTTGATGCTTCTTTCTCCCCACTGTTATTGGTTGAATGTTGAACTTCTAAGTGGATGAGAAACACTGATAATTTTTCAGTCTGTCCAACACCACTTTCTACTCTGCTTCTGATGGTTCGCAGATTGAATTTAATTGTTGAGGTTTTTTTCCTGCTGTTTTGTCTACTGCTTGAGAGCTCTAAAATGTACTTTGATATGAAATCAAGGAAATCTTGTTTTCTTTCAGAAGGAGCAAAGGACCTGGAAGCTAAATAAAATAAAATGTATGTTTATCTGCTTCGAGGCAGAGAATGAAAGGCTGTGTGCTTTGGTATATTTGGGTTTGTTTATTTCATTGTAGTTGCAAAGCAGTTTGTTTAAATAAAAAAAAACCCACACACACACACAAAAAACCCCACCCCGACAAAAAAACCCACAAACACCCAAAACCCAAACAAAACCAAAAACAACCACAAACAAAACTTGACTAACTTTCAAGGAATGTTTTCAATGAAGAAAAGACAATATTATCTGGAAATAAAGCACCAACCTGTCTTAACGGATAATGGAGAATTCAGTGTTTCTTCCATAATATGGAAAGCAGAACCATGTTATGAAAGTGAAATAAAATACTCTTTGTATTCTTTTTACCACTCTGAAAGCTCTGTGAACCAGTGTGAAAGAGCCATATATTTTTCTGCCCTTGTCCTTTGCTCCTTCTTAAAGAAAATAAGATTTTCTTTCATTTCAAAGGAGACTTTAGAAGTTTGGAGTAGGTCTGCAGTTGTGGGTGAGGGGTGAACCAGTTCAGAAGTTCAGTACTTAAAAGGAGAGTGTGTGAACCATCAATAACAGAGTGGAGTAAAAACCTTCCTGTGTAGGTGACTCCAACAGTACTTACCAACACATTTCCTTTTAATGTATGTTGGAAGGTGAATGCTTGGTGGAAGATGTTTAACATTTCCATTTCAACCCCTTGGTTTGCTACTTTCCTAGGCACGTTTAGGAATATTTTGAGGTAGCAGCTGTAGTCCTGCTGTGCCTTAAATGAAAGGATTATTTTATCTAGATGCATACACAGAGACCAGAGGGAAGGACAGTAATAATGGTCTGCTATTGACAGTTATGAAAGATTATGCCATGTGGGAGCTTAAAACCACTGAAACCCCAAAGGCCATACAACCAAAATGTGCAGCCACTCAGTGCAAGCAATACGTATTTAAATTAATTCATTTCCCTCACCCCCTCTGCAGTAACTATTAGACTTAGTAAAAAGCAGAGTTGCTCCATTAGCTAAATCCTTGCTATTGCTTAGGACCGAAGCCTGTAAAAGGTGTCTTAATACTCAGGGTGTCCTGTCAGGACTGGACTTGGTACTACCAGCTTACATGCTTTTCTCCCATTTTGGCTGTGTGTTGGTCTCTCTTCCGGGATGGCCTTCAGCTGCATTGCATTTTGACCTTACACGTTTTGTGATAAGGATTGCTCTAGCTGATGCCCAGATACTGAAGCGTTGGGTTGGGATGTTTGCCAGGATTGCCTAGAGTACTTGGTTGGGTGTCCTACCTCATCTGTTCAGGGTCTTCCCTCATGGTTGGAAGCAGTTTTCTGATTAAATAATACAGTTAGGTGAGCAAAGATCTAGGTATCAGATCTAAAGGCTGAAATTCCTCCTAGAGATGAGACATTTTTTGGCCCACGCAGTTATTGTTGCTTCACATCTTGGATAATAGCACTGCTGCATGAGTCTGCTGTTCGCAAGATGCTTGTCTATATTGTCTACATTGTCTCATCGGGAAGTTTTGTTTTTCCTTAAAGCAGTGCTGGGGTGAGGTTCCCTGGCCCAAGAAACAGAAGTGCAATTAAATTGGTTTTCTGGCTCACTTTAACTAGAAGAATTCTTCTTTCAGTAGAAGAATCTGGGTAAATGCGTGGCTTAAAAAAACAACTGTCTACAATTTGTAAGGCTCAAGGTGTTAATGCTGAACTTTGTTTTACAGTTCTGGTAAGGAAGTCAGCAGGAGTTTGACCTCTGTTTCTGCTTGCACCCTCTAGCATACTCAGTCCAGACCCTTTCACTAGCAGTTTCTTTAAAATGGAAAATGAGATCTGCATGTCTTGTCACTCAAGCATAAAAGAGCCTAGCCTTCCTCTTTGTTTTCATGAACTCATAATGTTGCAATTTTGTCTCAAAACCACCTGTTTTCTTCATTGAAGCTATTCTTTGCTGTTCTTTGGAAATGGTTCCAAATAAATTAGTAGTTAGTACTTAAAGAAATTGCAACTCCTGGGATTTTTACCTTATTGGGCGGGGGGGAGGGAGGAAATCTCCTCTGAGGTTTAAGTGGTATGTCTCTTCAGCTGGGACTGAATGCATCCAGTGGGCACTTTACTGCCTCAGAAAAAGACATCTAAGCCCGTAATCAATTGAAAATAAGCTGCACTATTAAGGTAGTCTTGCCTGCTCCTGTGATTTATTTTTTTTTTTCTCCTCTGCCCTCTTGTGCAGACACAACTGTCTGTGTGACATAGTACTAGATTAGGGAATGGGTCATCTCCCCCCTGCCCTTTTTTTTTTTTTTGGCAATTCCGCACCATATCAAAACAATCCAGGCACTTCCAATACAAAATGTAATTAAGGTACTTAATTCTGTTACATACTCACTTGCACAAAAAAGGAGTGTAATATCTTGTTAAAATGCAGGATCGTTTCCCTGACTTTGTTCTTCTCTGGGGACTGGCATTCTGTCTTTGACCTGTTCCATGCATATTTCAGTTGAACAATTTGTCACAGGAGATATTTGAAATGGGCAACATGTGCATTTAAATGAAAACAGAGGTATTTATAGAACAGACATCTTAAGTATGATTTCTTAATTTAGTCTGTTTGGGAAGTAATACAGTCAGTGAAGGTATAACTAACTGCAGTAGCTTCAGCTGCTTTGCCTCAGCCTCTGATGAGACTGATGTAACCCATGAAGTTGCCTCAAAAGCTAGCTTGGTTTTTTTCTTGCTCACGTTGCAGTTACTACTCACAGATGTACTATAGACCTCGACTACTTCTACACTATATTTCCTTCAAGCTTTCTTTTTGCAATACAACGATAATTTTTGTAAGTGTGCAGAGGTACTGATTACTCAATCGCTAATATTTGGATGTCCCAGGTCTTAAATTTTCTAGGTGATTGACTAGTCCCAGGACTAGTAAAAAGACAATTAGTGGGTTTATTATGCAGATTTGTCTCATTCTTGCATACCTACCACTAACATAAAAATCCAAACATGTTCATTGCAAAGAAGTTAATAAGACCATCCTCAGTTTCAAATGTACTAATCAGCTGAGTATGAGCAGAAAACTCCCTTTTCTCTTTCGCCCCCTCCCATTATATAAACTTACCGTTTAAGTTCTCCTGATGGACTTGTGCTCTATACTTAATTTTCTCCACGCTTACTTTGACAAAGTGAAGTTTTGCACTTGTCCTTGCTTTCACCAGAAGTCCAGTCTCTTCTCTGTAAACAAATGTCTGCCTTCTGAGCTGGCCTTAAGATGAGAAGGAAGGAAAAAAAAAAGGCATTTTGCATTTTGACTTAAAAAAAAAAACCAGGTTGTTCTGTACTGAAATGTTCCACAGAGTGGGCACAACATTTTTCTTCTCTGTTCTACAGAGCTTAAAAAAAGGCCCAAGGGAACAAGGTACATAATGAGTAACCTGACCAAGCAGCATCTAACTGGTTTAAAAATCCTTAATTTCCCTAGCTGGCGGGAACTGAAGCTCACTGGTTGGTGAAGGTCATTCTCTTGGCTGGAAACCAGGCAGTTACAAAGCGCTACAGTTTGGTTAATAGGGATGAAATAAATTTCTTTGTTAGTGTCTTAAAAGTTAGGCATCATAACTGTCTAGACTAGTCAACTACTTCATTTTCACTAGAGATGCAATGGGCAAAGTATCCTGCCTCTTTTTTTTTTAATTCTTCTTCTTCCTGAGGGGTCCTAGGCGGCAAATACAAGTGCTTGACCTTTAGACTTATAATTAATTTTACTTGCAGTGCTTAATGAATGTTGATGAATGTCCTCTTTTGCTTTCTGGAAGCAATATGTGGCTTTTTTTAGGCATACATAAAGCTCTATTTCTTTACCTTGAATAACTTGGTTTCTTGGCCTGGTTCAGATAGATACAAAGACACCCCTCCTATCAAGCTTTCAAGTGGAAAAAGCATCGGAAAAAAAATCAATGGAAAAGTAGGGGAAAGTAACCCTCAAACAGAGCAAGTAGTCTTTTGTTAAAGCAGATACTGAAAGACCATGAACCTTCAAGCAAGCACAGGAAATAGATTAATTGTAACAAAGGGCAAACTCTTGTAATTGTATTCATTGAAAGAAGAAACTTCAGGCACTTAAGTATCAAATGGAAAAAAATTGCACATCAGATGCAATTCCTTTGCATCACATGGAATGGACTAAAGAATACTTAAGCTTTTACCACTTGCCTCTCGTAGGTGTTCCACTCAGTTGCAAGCATTTTGCTGGAACGTCTTTAAGAGTGAAGAATTTTACTGGGTAGAGGTTCAGTCACTGACTCATCAATTCAGAAATATATAGCCTTAAAAATGAAAGATGGGAATGCAGGGTTTTGAAGCATTAATATCTAAGAAACTTTGCATGTTAGATTAGAAGTCCTCTTTAAGAAATGACACTGATCTAAGTAAGGAAAAGCGGGGATCAGCTTGAACACTGAGATACAACATGCTATATGGTTTGCACAGCTAGGGCAGATGATACCTGAAGTTGGAAGGAAAAAGGCTCATTCAACTAAATTCCTTTCTAGAAGTAGCTCACTTGTACGAGTTGATCTTAGAGGCATTTATACTCTTCAGCATCAAAAGCTTCTAGATTACAGCTAAAACTGTTTTGTCAATACTGATGTTGTAAAGCAAACTTGGTTTGAAGCGAAAGGAGATATTTCTTATTTATGTTATTCACTGCTGAGCCTGGAATGTGTCTCAGCAATTTTGAATTGGGCATGATTTTAAAATGATCAGGAATTAAAAGGGGGGGTGAGGGGGTGGGCGAGCTTTGGTTGAGTTGCATAACATCAAGATCTAATGCATTTTTTCAATCTGGAATAATAAAATTTGGTTGTATTGCAGAGTTTCCAAATGTGTTTTTAGAAACCTAAATAAGTTCACAGAATACTGAGTAAACATGTATGTTTAAAAATTAAAAAAGTTCATTATGTATTAAGGATAAGGCCTCTTAAAACTGTGATACTGATATTTAATATTCTGTCGTGTACTGCCATCTATTTAACTCTTATATTAGCTGAGGTTAACTTAATGTAACAGAAGATGGAAAGGTGCCTGATCTTAGTAACAGGGAGGTGGTAAGTGTTTTTAAAATGCCTGGTTTTGCAGTGTGATGAGAACCATTAATGAATCACTGAAGCATGACTGTGGGGAGACCGATAGCTCAATGTTATTTGTCAGTATAGTGCCACTAGTCAAAAATACTGACATTAAGAATGCATGGGCTGCTGTTTCTTGTCCTGCCAACTGTACTGCCATAGTTGCACGAGGGTAGGAATGGATAAGTCCAGGAAAGTTTTAGTCTTGTGGAAGCTCACAGGGGTGTTGAGTAAAAATAAGTTATTTTGAGATTATTATGTGATTCATAGGCGAGAACTCCATCAAAATTTTACATAAACCCTTTATAGTTACCTCCAGGTTACTTAGAGCTGTTTCCAGAGCAGGCAGTGACATGGGGGTATGTATGCCTATTAGAATGCTTTTGTTTGTTCCTCTATTAGAAGAGTGAAAGTTACTAAAGTTGAATGTGATTTTGCAGATACAGTTTATTCCCAAAAATAGAGAGAAAAACCAGGCTTAAAAAAACATATGTAAGAAACTCCATTGCTTATTGTGCATAATGTTTTTACGCTAAAGGGGAAGAAAAGCTGTTGCTTCGCTGTCTAGAGAAGGTATTTAAAAGTTTCCTCACACTATGAGCCTGTGACTTTAAGGTAAACTTCTTTCAGAGACTTTTCTACCTTACCACCCATTACCACCATCATAAAGTTCCCTGCATAGCAGGGATACTTTTTAGGACCACCCTCTGAAACTGTTGAATCTTTTGGTACACAAATAGAAGTCCTTCACTCCTATTAGACTAAGTCATAAAATAAAAGGGATGATGACTTCAGGCGCGTTGTCTGAATTGCACACTATTTTCGGTGTTTGCAACATTATCCTAGGTCTTTTAGTAGGTATCTTCTAAGGGCTAGTTCTGGTACCAAAATGTGTTTTGTGGACCATGGAAAAGACTTAATGTTGGATTGTTCTTTTTAATTCAGTTCCAAGTCCACTGGACCTAACCTGTGGCTTTTGAATTACTATTGCTGTACTTGAATTTAAAAATGAGTACTAGATGATGTTTTTCTATCAGAATGGTAGCTGATTAAAGCAGAGAATGCAACTAATATAATTTGATTTATTCTACTGAAAATAGAAGAAAGACACTTTTAGTATTGTGTGACTGCAGCATTTCTAAATTTATAGCACTGAAATGTGTGTCTAGGCATGTCTGTATTTTTTTTGAAAGCAAAGGGTCATTCGGCTAGCTCAAGATGTTCACCACTGCATATTCTTGTTTGGATGATAAAGGCGGCATCCCTGCTCCTAAGTGTGAGGTTAAAGAACTGTGCACGATAGATTAAAGTGATCTTACCTTTATGCTTTTGTGCAAGAATAAAAACTGAAAAGTTAGTGCCTGGTCCACTTGTCCAATCCGACTTTACTGTTGTTTCAGAAGAACTTCTATCCTCATACTGTGTGTTTCTAAACAAGGCCTTTTTCACTGTTACATGCACCAATATCCTAATTGTTTGCCAGGTATACACTAAGGAACTATGTCCTGCCTTGTAGTTACAAAATTTCCTGTTCTAGAGCTGGAATAATTTCTTCTATTCGTTAGAATTGCTGCAGTTACAGTAGGTGCTGTGATTAATTAATCTACTTGTTAAGTAAAACCATCTGCTTAGCTAGTCATAAGAGCTCCAGATTCTTAGGACTTTTGAAATAGGTTGATATTTTTATTTACCTGGAGGTGCTGAAGTACAGTGGACTTTCATGTCTAAAGTAAAAACTTAAAATGCTTTGTGCGCTGGGCTAGATAATTAGCCAATGGGGTAGTTGTAAGGCATGGTGTATATTCAGCAGTAGTGCATAGCATAAGTTGCGTTTCAATATTATCACAAATAGAGTGTTTTTTTACTTTGTTACAGCCTTTTACTTGGGAGTGCTGGAAAGGATCGTAGCCAATGATTTCTAGGAAGAGTTATGACTAGTTCTTGTTCAAACTTAACTGTGTGGAAACAAAGCAACAGAACTGTAGCCTGCTATACTGGTCTTGAATTAGCTTTGTTGACTGGATGGATTTGGAGATACATAGAGCTGTAAGGCTTTTAATGCTGTAAATTCTCTGGCTTTAATAAGTAAATACACATCATTGTGAGACTGGCAAAGAAGTTGGTTAAACGGGCAGTGTCAGTGTTCTGTGGCTCCTGGGCTTGGAGATCTGTTGCAAAATACAGATGTGGAGATGATAGCAAGCAGCGATGGCTAGTCAAATGACGAGTCACTTGTATTCTTTCCACCAAAGATTATCTCATACAAATGACTAGATGCTTCTTTTAAGCAACCTCACAAACTTTAGGAATAAGCAGTTAGAATGGATGTGTCAAAGTACAAACATACCTTGTGTAACAAATTTAATCATGTATCTTGGGGATATTTTTTTTTTTTGCTGTTGTGACTGACCTCTTTTTTATTAATGCCTCAAAAATTGTTTGAGAGTAGGTGGTAAACTGAGGAGGAAAAGAGTTTCTAAACTGCGATCAGTCAGGTTGCAGCAAGCAGGCCTGTATAAATACTACAGTGCCTTTACTGTCTTTATAACGTGTTTGTGAAATCTGGGCATACATGGTTATCTGTTGCAAGTCATGAAGACAGCTGGTCTGGAGAAATTTAAGAATCATGGGACTTAGATTACTTACCCACCTGCATTGCAGAGGGTGAAGACAGACTGGTTAAGCTATTTCAGTGACATAGAGCTCTCAAATAGCTGAGATACGAATTTTGGTGTGGTGGTAGATCAATCAAGTTCCAAAGATATTGGATGCAAAATGTGCAGTTGTTTTTGATCAGAAAAGAAAACTAGGCCTGTCCTAGTCCAAATAGTGCCTCATGAGCTAACTCTAGCTCATTGGAAGCTTTCATCTGCTCCTACTGCTTGTATTGCAGTAATGCTATTTATTCTGTTAGAATACCGATCTGGTGCAGAGCTTATTCTGCAGGATTTAGTGATTTAATTCTTGGTAGAATTATCAATTGTCCAGAATTAATTGCTATGAAAATACTGAAATCAGAGAAGCTGTTAATTTTCACTTCTGTTAAATGTGTTGCGTTGTTTTAAATTTTTGTTTCCCTGCAGCCTCAACTACTCTAGCTTGCTTTATAACAAGAACAATAAAATCCATCTTCTGTAGGCAACCATATCTCTTTTGAACTGAGCAAATCTTAAGCTGAAGTCTTCCATTTCACAATAGGTATTTGACTGGACTGGGATGAGAATTATCAAATAGTTATAGGTGTACCCTGCATGAAATAAGGAAAGAACTTAATCAGAAAGATTGTTTCTAAAACAGACAACAGGATTAAGATGATGGATTAGAGATGGAAAAGGTGGTGAAGTGGTTAAACCTGTAGGTTTTGAGGGCTTGGGTAAGTAACTAATAGCAGGTGGTGAAATTTAGAAGTCATGGGGTAAACCAATTTAAATGCCATATATACCATTGCCTGGGGGCTTCTTTATGGGGAAGGAGTTAGGATCATTGGCTTGTTTTCCACTGGAATCATATGCTCTGTCTAAATTCCTGGAATTAATGGTTTGTGGCAGCCTGGGACTGGCTCAAACTAGAATGGTAGCAACTTAGCAAAAAGAAAATGTAGAGATTTTAATTACTTTGTTTGTGTGATTTGACTTTGCTACTGATTCTGTTAGCCTCTGAACTGCAACGTTAGAACATTTTGTTTGAGAAGATTAATCAGTTACAGTAGAATTCCTTTCAAGCTCTGCAGTTTTAGCACCTTTGAAAAGAGCCAAGCAAGAATTGTGGTTAGGCTGGGACAGGTAGACTGTGTGCTTGTTAAAGCTGAAACATTTAATGTTCTTTGCAGGTCATGCAGTGTACCTCAAAAAGTGTAGCCTTAATTAGGTGCGTAAAATGTTAGATTTTTATTCCAGTGAAGTAGACTTGCTTTCACTGCAGAGTGTCTGTTTGGTTTGAGTGCAAATGCAACAACAAAAAAATTTATAAGCAACAGCAAGCAAAATTACAACATTCTGTATTCACGATACGAGTAAGCACTGTTAAAATGGAGATGATAATCAACACTTAGTTGAGGTTTTTTTTTTTGGCAGGGGGGAGTTTAAAATGTCTAGCTAAGCAGTTGGAAGGCCATTCAACATAGGATCTTTAATGATCCCTTTTCCCTTGGCCCCTCTCAAGTTTCATAACAGCTGGTGGAGAGGATTTCTGAAATGCCCAGTAAAGGATCAAAAAGTGTTGCTTTTGCAACATCGATGTCACATGGTATAATAACAACGCTGGTATAATTGTGGTATATTTGAGGAACTAAGCATGCTATTTTGGGGTGAAAAGTGATCTTGATAATTTGAAATTGAATTTTATCACAGTTTATCATTACTAGTTGGTCAAAATTCATTTGCTTACTTCACACTTTAAAACGGTGTACGTGAACTTTCTTAGCATTGCTCCTTATGTTCTTCCAAAAAAACCCAAAAGTCCTGAAGCTGTGGACAACTCATTAGTAAACAAGTTTTACAATGGCTGTTTGAAACTAGATACCAGGGGAAAAAAAAAAAGGTCAGACTTCAGGTTTAGCTTTGGAGTCTAGCAAGAGGTGTTAGAAAATATAACTCTATGGACTATTTGCGTGCATGTGGCATAAAACAAGCAACAATGCAGCTTTCTAACTTTATCCAACAGTTTGAAAATTACCTTCAAATTCCTTTGCCCTAACACTAAGCACCCAGTAAAAGGAAAGCAGATGATGTTGCCAACGGTAGCAGAACGAGACTGTCAGGAAGGAGGGAGGTGGAATATATTGTATCGTCCTAGTGCTGTCTTGTGTTCTGTTAGGATTAAATTGAAGTTAGTCAGCTGTAAGTATACTTCTGTAGCTCCATGGAAAGAAAAGGTGAAACAGCAGCTGCCTTCATCCCCCCTCACTACAAAACTAGTGCCAGCAACTTTGGGTCAGAACAACACACTGGATTGACCCATTCTCCTCTGTTTAAAAGCGTACTTCTGCAGCAGCAGGAGTGAACTGGGTGATGATCCTACATGCAGCCTTAAACTATGGCAGACAACTTGGGTGGAGAATAGGCAGAACAGCCAAGCAGGGAGGCGGGGACATGCAGGAAGTAAAGGATCCCTGCACTGCCTCTTCTTCCTCCTCCTTACAGCTAGCTGGGCAGGCAGAAGAGGACATGCTTGCCTCTTGCTTATATTGATTCTTTCTATTCAGTATTTGAGTGACAAAAGCAGATATTAAGCTCAAATCTCTGCAGCCTCATGTACTGGACTTGGAAGAGTACAAGAGGTGTCAAACAGAAAACAATGCTCCCTTCTAATTTTGATGTCTGCTTTCCTTCTGCTGTGCGTTAAGTCCACAGCCTAGTGGATTCCCATCGGAAACCAGCACCTAACTCACTCTTTGGTGCGTGCGTCTCTCTTTTCCTGATGGATTTTACAATAAGAGAGATCTGTCCCGTATTTGTAATTGTTAATTCCCACTGTTGCTGCTCTCACAAGGATTGCACTAAAGAGGTAAGAAAGAATTTCAGCTCTATAGAATGTGTGTAGCCACAGGAACGGATTTTGGAGGTGAATCAGAATTCTTCACAAATCTGCTGAATTGCTTTACATTTGCGTAGCTTGGGTCTTCAGCTTTTCAACTTGACTGTACTTTTTTCCCTGTAATTTTTTAAATGTAGGTTAAAATCCTGAACAGCAAGGATGGAACACTTATTGCTTCTGCTATTTTCCACCTGAGTTGTTATTCTAAATCTAACTTTTTTTTAAATTTAGGATTGCTCAGGTTATGTAACACTTCCTCTGTCTTCATTTTTGTTTGGTGTAAAAGTTATACAGCACTGATCCTACCTTCTCTTATGAAGTAAATGATATTTTCAGTATCTCTTGCATTAGAACAAGATGCTAAACCACTGACCCAATAATCTGGTGATCTAACTAATGCAAAACACTATGTGTTTCTAGGCAAAAATTGTGAAGAGGAGTTCTGGGTAGCATATACTTTGGTGTTTAAAGTGTCTTGAAAATCTAGTGTTTTTAAGAGTACCTAACTTGCCTTTAATGGATCAAATAACCATATAAATGTGGATGTTGAATTTTGGAACACACTTTTTTCACCTGATTAAAATCTGATAAAATCACAAACTTTACCACATCTAAGTGAAATATGAAATCTCTTCATATGCTTAACATGAAGACTGTAAGATAAGTATTTAGTTTTGCATGAGTTGCGCTTAGTGCTACCTACATATATGCCCATATTTTAGAGGTGCTCTCAAAATGTAGGTGTTCAGTCGGTTTTATTTTAAGTTGGCACTTCTTCCAAGAGAAGCAGTTCTGCCCTTGTTAGCTGTTGCACTATCACTTTCCTTTTGTAAGCCTGAGAGCTAGTGCAACAGTGTAGGGAACCAGATTGGGGAGCTTGGTCTCACTGGAAACTGCTGCAGGCTTTTTCGGTTTGATTTGTTTCAAGTCTGATCTGGTTCATTATGCAGCTGTATAAATGCGTGTGCCGGCCAAAGGGAGGAAATGACATGGGTATGGGAATGGGAGGTGGAGGACAGGAGACTTGCTTTTAGCAGCACTGCCAGTTCATGCTATTTTAGATGGTAGCTTGAGAAAACATTGATGACTTTCATGTGTGCCTGTTATACCTATCTACACTTTTTTTTTCTCTGCAAGAGCTCTTCCTTCTATTTCTTTAGCAAACGCAGAAAAAATGCTAGTGGAATTTGGGTGTTTAGGTCTTATTAAACTGCCACTGGGGAATAGGAGTAGTAGATTAAAAGATTTAAGTTGTCCTGTGATTCTACTAAGGAGTTTGGGGACCAGGAGAGGCATATAAGAATATGATCATCTTGCAGTAAGTATGGTGAAAACCAGGAAATACTGAATGGCTTAGTATGTACTTTGGGTTCAGAAACTAATGAACATATGCTTGGCTGCACAGCTCATGTGCTCTTAAGGACACATCAAGGTTATGTGAATTGCAGGGCTTGGCCTCCCTTTGGTTTCTCTGTGATGGCAGATTAAGGTGTATAGGCAGCTCTGGGTAGAAGAGGGTTCACTGATTTATTGATTTTTATCATTCATAGTATCCTCTGTCTTGTTATGTAAAATAGTTTGACACATCCCTTAGTGCTTGGCGGTGGAAAAAAAAAAAGGTTTTTAAAAGCTGATGGTACTTAAGTGGCCTGAACTTCAGTGTAAAGGGGGCTTGGCCAGCACTGTAGACTAGGCTTAGGCAACCCTTCTCATGGACTGTGAAACAAACTGAGAAATAGGTAGCTGCTTGACCACAGAATCCTCTGTTGGTTTTAGGCTCTAGTGTGAGGTTCTCCCAGATTTTCTGAGGAGCAGTTAGGAACATAGAAGCTATACTGGAGGAGGCTGGTGGGAGCTACTCTTTTTAATTGAACTCTTGGTTTGGAATTCACAAAATGGGTTATTGTAAAATGGCCCTCATGGAAGGGCCTGAAGATTTTGGAGAGGTATTTAATTTCTTTCAGGATAGAGAAACACAGGGTAGCAGACTAAATCACTGATTTTAAAATCAGTTCTTAGCTTTACCTTTTCAGGCTTCATCCAAGAACAGAGCATGTAGTAAAATAGTTAACAAGAAAACTCATGTTCTGGCTTCGTTATGTTAATATTTTGCTGTACCAGTTGTTTTACTTACCTTAGCTTTTAGTTTTTCCAAAATGAGATTGTCACAGATCTGACATCTTCCTTCTGCTGCCACAGTGTAAATGAACATACATGCAGGCTGCTGCTATCTGGGGCTTGAGCTATTTAGGATACTTAGATGTATTAAACTTCGGCAAATTTATATACAAATATATACAATAAGCAGTTGAATAATTATTGCATAGGTTATATATATGTGTGTGTATATAGGAGAGCATTTAATTATGTATAGAAACATCTATCTCTACATACATGAACCTGAACTCCTGGGACCATTTTAAGCTTGGTCATAATTAAAGGTGGGTGTCTCTGACAAGTCTGCTGTATGAGCAGAGACACATGCAAACAGGTACTTGATGACAGTAGTAAACCCTGAAACTAATTTTATAAATCCCCATGAGTGTAGGGCTCTGCGATGGCCTGCTAGGAAGCTGGAGATTTATGATATGACCTGGTTACAGTATTAAACTTACCTGTCCAAACTTCAGTCTGGTGTCTTATCAGCTGAGGCACTGATCTCCAAAAGTCTTAATGTTCAGTGAAGCTTTTAAAAGCATTAAGTTAATGTTCACTGACAGACTGTTTCGGGGCTTATTCTAGTCACAGTATACTCTTCAGTTCTATGAATTTCAATTGCTATAATTTCATAATGGCAAATTTTAGAGCAAAGTAGTAGATAACCAGAATGCTGTTGTAAAAGGAATTTTTTATCAAATGGAAAAACTATCTTTCTATAGCTTGTTTTTTTTCTGTCCTTTTAAAAATTCCAGAGGCAACGCCTTTGTAAAACGTAGTGACAAATAGCACTGTTGTCCACTGAAAGACTGGACTCTTGTGCTTCTCCCAGTCTTGTGTTTGCATCTGTTAAAGTTCATGTTGACTGTGCCCTCTCCTGGAAGAGTGTGGTAGAGAATATTTTAGGTAGTGAACATATGAAGTCAATATACTGCCATGTCTGGCCAAGGGAAAAAAGAAGTACCTAAATGTAGATGGAAATTATTATTGTATTAAGTGTCCATGTTCAGTTAAATGAAGGTCTGTAGTTACAAAGGCTCTGGTTCAGAGACTCGAATCTTTCCGTTTCAAGACTTGTTTCGCAATGACAATAGAGGAAGGGAGAAGGGTCGTGTCTTGATGTCCCCATTTGGTGGGAAGCAGTATCATATAGGATATTGGGAGAAGTACTTTCTGGTTAGGACACGAATCATGATGCTTGTACTACTACTACATTTATTTCTGTGCTTCAGACACCATGGTTTCCACTTTTTGTTTAGTTGTGATTTACCAGTGACACCGGGTCAGATGTATCAAGTGTATGAATGGTTGGACTTGATGATCTTAAAGGCCTTTTCCAAACTAAACGATTCTATGATTCTATGATTTCAGGATTGTTCAGCTTGAAAGCGTGGACTCTTCATATAACAGAATTTGAACAGGATGTCTTCATCCTCTCTCATTCTACTGTTTGAAGCTAAAGGCTGAATCAAGTAAAATTGAGTGCCAAATTTTGCTGTTGTGGACAATTGCCCCCCAATAGAGCTTCTGGCCATGATTAAGTGATGGAGTTTGGTGCTCTTCCTGCAGTGTTTTGCAGAATTCCCACATGGCATATCTCATGGCCTATTTGCATTACTGATTTAAGTAGCTGATCACACTTAGATTTTGTTTTGCTTTCCCTCAATGGCTTTAGCATGTATTGGAGAAAGGACTGCCATGTGTAGTTTAAGGGCTTTTGTAAAGGTCTACATTGCTAAGCTCATTTTCCTGAACTCACAACAGCAGTGATGCAGGAGTGTGGTTTGAGTATAGTAGTTCTTCTAGGGAGAGCTAAAATACAGGAAGGTCTTTTGTTTGTTTGTTGGTGGGTTTTTTTGTTTTTTTTTTTTTTAATTTCCTTTTTTTAAAAAAAAAAACATTGAACAAATTATTTAATGATTCAGTCAGATCATTCTGGGCTAAGGTTTTTCCTGTAAAATCAATCTATGCCAAAATTACTTATATAATAGCATGTAGGAAACATTCTGGGAAGCAGCAGAATCCTTTGAAGACTGTTAAATTAATCATGGGTTTGTGCATTAGTATTACATAGGAAACATTTCCTTCCATTCTCAGTCCAGTCTGTGTACTCACCTCGAAGCAGCATAACTTCCATCGAAACTAAATGGTTCTCCTGTTGTAACTGAGAACCTAACTGCCAAAGCTTTCTGTTATGGAAGTGTAGCTGAGAAATAAGGGGGGGGGGGGGGGGGGGAAACGTTTGCAGAAGTCACTAACAAACAGATGAACAGTAAGATTGGAGTCAGATTTCTCTATAATTTGCACTAGTAGGGAATTCAGGCCAGTTATCTATTGAGTAAAAATAGTTGGTCTGTAAACACAATCAAAACTTAAATCAAGTGGGCCTTCCAGTTTCTCTGTTGTTAACTTGTATGTTCCAGGGTGTCAAGCCAGCCAGCTTTGATAAAGTAGCAATCCCTGAAGTGAAGGAGATTATTGAGGGATGCATTCGGCAAAACAAAGGCGAAAGGTAAGTACTTTCTTTTCAGGTAGAGGTATTACTTACTGTCTGAGTCTTTTATCTGTGATAATACCAAATCCAGTTACTTCCTGGGGTCTTCTGTGTTCTGATGAAAGTTGGGAAGCCAATATTACTTCTGCAGCTTCTATGCTTTGGTAGATTCTTATTCAATGATTGTTTTAGAGAATTAACAGTGTCAGGAAAAGTGCAAATGCTATAGTAACCATCCATGTCAGTTTATTCAGAAATTCTACTGCTTTTATTAAAACTTTGACCTAGTCAGCAAAATAGCAGAGGACAATCCTTCCGGGTTCCCAGGTATTTAGATTGTTTGCTTGGCTTGTTATTCTGTAATCCTTTGTTTTTCCTGTCCCTTTGATTTTGTTGGTATTTTATAGCTGATTATTTTGAGGGCTCTTTCTATTTTTTAAATTCTTGCTGCTCATTTTCATCCACACTTTCTTCAAGATCTTCTTCACTACTTCTTTCTTCTTCACTACTTGAAGTGATTAACTTATACCATTACAGGAAATCTGTAACTGCTCTGATGGCTCATTTGTGGGGTTTGTTTTGTTTTCTGCTTTTACATAGTTGTTGCTTGCTGAATGTCCAATTTAAGAATGCTTCAGCCTTTGGCCCTCCTCTAGTCTCCTGCTATTCTGTTTAGAGCTAGTTTTGTCAGTTTGTCAGTTCATCCCCTTCTATTAACTCTTGAAGTTTTACATCTGATGGCGTTGCTGTGTATTTTTAATTTCTGTTCTTTTTCTTAGTTTTAAACAACTTTGTATTTTTTTTCCCATTTTAAGTTAATTTTGTGGCTGCACATCACTTATTTCTTGCCATTTAGTTTAAGCGGTTAACTTTTAGACTACTACTGTTCATAAATGCACAGCATTAACATAGATCTCTTTTGTACCTTCAGGCCAAAGCTTCTAATTGTGCCAAACAGAATGCAAGTTGAAGTGGTTCAAAATAGTATAAAATATGAAAGGAATCATGTGGTGCTTATCTAGTGCTGAATTTACTAGTTGAGGCTTTCGATAAGATCTTGAAATAGACTGAAATACATACTTGGATTACTGTACTGGTTTGGGGACTAAGGGTTGTGTGTTGGATCTTAATGTTCAGTAAAACCAAACTGTTTCTTTAAGGTTTCTTATTACTTTAGTTAATATATATCCTGTTCAGTTGGCTTAAATCTGTTGGTACTTCTGCTGACCAATGTGTGATGTGTTTTTGTGCGTTTTTTTTTTTTGGAACATCTGTAGCATTGTTGCATTTTGTTTCTCCATCATGCTTTTAAATAGAGATTTGAACAATGGGCTGTCAAATAATACATGGGAGAAGCATGAAATGTAGAGAATAAATTTGGGGGATCATCAGGCAAGGATATTCCTTCATATTTTATGAAAACCTAATAACTGTTTGCGCTTTCTACATTCTTTCCCAATATGCTAGATATGCTATTAAGGACCTTTTGAATCATGCTTTCTTCCAAGAAGAGACTGGAGTACGGGTAGAACTAGCAGAGGAAGATGATGGAGAAAAAATTGCCATTAAACTCTGGCTGCGAATTGAAGACATCAAAAAACTCAAGGGCAAATATAAAGATAATGA
Source organism: Calonectris borealis (assembly GCF_964195595.1). Classification (NCBI taxonomy): domain Eukaryota; kingdom Metazoa; phylum Chordata; class Aves; order Procellariiformes; family Procellariidae; genus Calonectris; species Calonectris borealis. The sequence goes on from NC_134312.1 coordinate 68,398,643, forward strand.
GGCAATAGAGTTTTCCTTTGACTTGGAGAGAGATGTCCCAGAGGATGTAGCACAGGAAATGGTAAGTGGTGGTGGTCTTACAAAGCATCGGAAGTGCTGGAGTTCTCTGACAGTGAAATGTAGTCTCTCAGCCTTTGCATGTGCCGTTGTTACTGTCTAGAAATAAAACGGCTACAGAAGTTTGTGAATGAGAAGTTAGTGCCAGAGAGTGGTAGCTTATATTGTAGCACTACAACAGTGGCTGTCTCTGACAGTCTGAATTCTGTGAATATATCCTCCTTCAGGTGGAATCTGGCTATGTCTGTGAAGGGGATCACAAGACAATGGCGAAAGCTATCAAGGACAGGGTATCTTTGATTAAGCGAAAGCGAGAGCAGCGTCAGTTGGTGCGAGAAGAACAGGAGAAGAAACTTCAGGAAGAAGGTAGTCAGAAACAGCAACTGGAGCAACAGCAACCATCAAGTGCTTCCCATGCAGGGTCAAAGCATGCCCTGTCTGTCACTGGTACTACTCCTGTCCCCACTACTTCAGCATCGGTTTCTACACAAGTGGAGCCTGAAGAACCAGAAGCTGATCAACACCAACAACTGCAGTTCCAGCAACCCAGTATATCTGTTCTTTGTAAGTGTGTTAGTTGGTTTATTTAGGAACTCTTGCACTTACACAGTTCCCCCCCTTAGAGTCTTAAACTTTTGGTGGGTGTAGCAGTAAATATCTTAAGATGTTGCTGTCTGCCGTTGCTGTCTGCTGAAGAACATTAACTCACTAGAAAGCACAGCAAAATAAGATGCATTCCTGTCCCTTAGCTGAGCCAAGTCTTGGCACATTTCACAGTCCAGTGTCTTAGCACAAAATAATTTTCCTTTGTTTCGAGTTAATACGCTAAATGAACTGGGGCACCTGAAGCATGAACACATGTCCTAGTTTTTGCTGCCCTCCCATAGGGGCAGTATGTTCTGGCCCTGCAGAAGGCTGTATGCTCTTGCATCATTGCAGTTAGAGCTACTACAAACGCTTATTTCAATCCTTGTTAACATACTTAAGGTGGAAATGAGATTAATGTACAAGCAGTTCAGCTAATAATTTGCTTTCTGAAAAGTTCCATTTTCTGTTTTACATGCTATACATGAAAAGATGAATTAACACTCCTTAATTTTTCCTATTCTGCCATCCCAACATTTGAATTAGTATTTGAATAATGATGGTAGATGAGAACTTCCGTATTAGAATGGTGAAGTTAGAAAGCAAATTACTATCTGCTCTTCAGGTAATAGGGATTTTAAGTTCACTACTATGCCTACATCAGGTGCATCTGCCAGCCAGCACAACAGGCCTGTTTTATACGTCTGTGTAAAATTAAATAAATAAAAATAATAATTAAAAACCCCTGAAAGGTCATTCATAACAATGTGGAATTTAAGTTTCTATTTCTAGTCTAGCCTTTTATAGGAAACGTAGTTTACTATTAAGTATCTTCCCAAAGAACTCATGAAATTACTGATTTTTTTTCAGAGGTTAGGGGAAGGCATATTGTAAGGAATTACTGTATTGAGGAAGAAAAAAAAAATATTTTTTTAACCAGCTTAAATATTACAAAAGGTAAAATGCTGATAAGGTCCATGTGACATGGCACAAATATCAATCTAATAGTTGATTGATTATTATATCTTTAACGTTGTGAATCCAGACTGCAGTTCTTGAAATGCAGGTTTTTATCTTTAACTTCTGCAGCTGATGGGACAGTTGACAGTGGCCAGGGGTCATCTGTTTATACCGAATCATGTGTGAGCAGTCAACAGACTGTGTCGTATGGTTCCCAGCATGACCAGTCAATCTCAACAGCTGCAGTCCAGGGATATGCAGCTTCAGTTGGCCAAGTGCAGCAGCATGGAGGATATCAGCCATCTGCAGCGGTAAGCCAGAACTTGCAGTATTGCAAATGCATGGAATTATTTGATTTCATATTTCTCTTGAAAGGTGAGAGGAAAGTCTGGCAGGCAATCTTCCATGCATGTTTTGTTTTGCATGTGATACAAATTCTGCATAGGAGTAGTAAAGGGGCTGTTTTTGCAAGGTGACGTGGGGGTGGAAGTGCAAGGGCATATTTGTCTTTAAAGCTTTTATTTAATCTTGAGTGCACTTAAGCAGAATGATGGGTTAGGTTTTTTATGGATGGAAGTAACGTCCTCAGAACAAGACTAGCTCACGAAAGTAAGCATTTAATCTCACTTGGGGAGGTGATGTGTGTATGTGTATATGAAGTTACCAGGGATCAAGCTGTTGATTTGATTTGAAGAAGGGATTAGAATAATTTGAGTTACTGTGTAAGTATGAAATTGCTGTGTGTGTTCTGTGAGGCTTTGATTACAGATTCTTCAGGTAAGATTTTTTTTTTAACTGTTATAGAATGCTGCATGTGAGAACTCCAGACTGAAAAGACCCCACACCCTTGTTCCCAATTTTATTTCTAGCTTGTGTTGATTTGCTTATCAGTTGCCATGCGTATTCCTTTTCCCTGGAAAGTCTGCACTGGGCAAAAATACTTTTCCTACTATGTTCATTTGTGTTGCCCTTTTATTTTAGTATGTTTTTTTCCTTGGTATGTTTTTAGATCCGAGTATGAGAGTATGCAGAAATCTATTCTAACTCTGGAGTAGAAGTTCTGCTACTGTGTTATTGTCTTCAGTGGTGCCCTTGTCACTTGTTTTTTTACACAAATAGAAATAAAAACCTAAGCCTAAGGCAGAGGCATTATGGTATAATGTAGCAATACCATAAGGGAGAAGATGTGACTCTTAAGACTGAGGGTCCTCACTTTTTTTGGGTACCTGTGGTTGTAGGCTTTATTACGGAATCGTTGGTGTTACTAGCTTTTTGGAAAACATGCTGATTTCACTCACAAGCAAAGTATCTCCATCTTTTTCAAAGGCACTTAACATGAAGCTTGTGGGACATTTGATCAAATGAGTTTTTAATTCCCCTAAGTTCTTGTTCTTGGGTAAGCCATATTTTTGCGTGTGGGCATATATTGGACCAGAAGCCATTTCACTATCTTGGGATAGCTAGCTTCCAGGTTGAAAGACCGTAATCTTTTGAGAGGGGATGGGAGAACAAGCATATGACAGAGGTATAGTCAAGCTGCTTAGTTCACTGCTAAAATATGCTCGTGTTCTATGATGATGACACTGGTACCAGGAGATTGACAGAATGGAGTAGAACACTACAGGGACTAATAACAGTTAATTGGGAAGACAGAATGACAAGTCAAAATTATATTGACAACTGGAGAAATGGCCTTAAAAAGAAATAGAATGCTGTGCCATCAGGACAAGAACAAGGTTCATGTTTGAACAGGAATAATCAGCTACACAAGTACAGGATGAGCAACAATTTTGCCAAAAAAAAAAAAAAGAGTCAGGGATTACATTGGACCACAAGCTGGACATGGTCAAAAACATCATGCTGTTGTGAAAAAGGCAAACATCATGTTATGTGAAGTAGTTCTGCTCTTGGCCATTGGTAAGTCTGTCCTGGGCACCCTGCTTGAGTGAATTTGAGGGTGAATTGGGAGAGAATTCAGAGGAGAGTGACAAAAAAAACCCACCAGAAATACTGAAAACATGGTTTATGTGGGAAGACTGAAAGAGTTAAGCTGAGCCTATGAAAGATGAGCTTGAGGACTGCTGTAAGGACTGCTTGAGAAAGCTGTAAAGGCTGCTGTAAAATAGGAGGAGGCTAATCAGATCACAACATCGTTGTCAGATAGAGTAAGAAATAACAAGCCTAAATTGCAGCATGGAATTATAGTTTAGGAAGGGGTTTTTTTTCTAACCAACAAAGATAGTCAAGTACTACAGTCTCCATAACTGGAGATGTTTCTGAACAGGTTAGATAAATTACAGTCAGGAATGACATACATAACTAGGCCTGCCTTGGAACAGGTGAAGTTTATGGTTAAAGTATTTATTTAACTATTCGAGTTCCCTTATGCCTCTTCCAAATTTTTGAACAGTCTAGCAAGATTTCTCACATCGGAAATCTTTAAAATCAGATCCCCACTGGATATCTTGAGTTTTTTTCCCTGGAGGTCTATATTTGATTTCAGTTATGTTAAGAAATCGTGGATTACATCCATAAGAGGCATATACCATTAGAGAAGGAAAACTTGCAGTTGAAGATTGCCTCTTTCTATTCACTTGAAATACAATAAAACACAAAAAATCAAGTAAAAAAACCCCCAAACAACCCAACCCCCCTGATTCTGATTCTTTGAATTTTGTTGGATTTTGACCTATGGCCTCCTGGATTGTGGCAAGATTACAAAATCCTGATGCTTTTATTGGCCCAGTGTCTGGAAAATGCTTGTCTAAGACTAATTTTACTGAATTTTCCACACATTAAACCAACTTTTTTCCACAAATCATGTTGTAGTAATGTTTAAATTTTTATGGTAATGTTTTAGTTAGTAAAGAGCCAGCTCCATACAGTTAGTCCACGTAATTCAGGCAGGGAGGTGCCCAAGCAGAGAGACTAGTGAGGTGGTATGTATAAACGTACACCTACTCACTAAACCAAGAATGAATGTTTGAAAAGTCATCAGTATCTGTTTAGGTTTTGCCATTTGTCAGACTACCAGATGCTGTGAGTACACACAGTATGGGCTGCATCAGTGGCCCCAGAGAAAATATTCTCTCCTGTCTGCTCTGCCTTCCACATGCTTCTTGTAAAGGTACTAGGGAACTTTCCGCACTGCTCAGTTACCTAAGGCAAACTTGGGTCCTCAGAGATGCACATAGCCTGTTCCCAGTGTGTGTTGGCATTCATTCAGCATTTCTCATACCTTCTTGCACACGTAGTAGTCAGTATTGGGCCTCTCATTGTGTGTCTGCATTTCTTTTCTACCTCATTATAGTTTTTGCTGGTTTTGTTTTTCATTTTTTTGAAATGTTCAATTCTTAACTTTTGTTTTCCTCCTTTAGCCTCAACGTGGTCGTAGCATGTCAGTTTGTGTCCCCCACCTTCCTGCTCTTCCCTCTATGTCCTGCATCCCTCTCAGTGCTCCTTGCACCCCACCACCAGCGCTGTCTGCACCTCTTTCTCCTTTCTACCTTCGGACTGTCCCTGAAGAAACCTTTGCAGAAAAGCTTTCTAAAGCCCTGGAAAGTGTCCTGCCCATGCATTCTGCCTCTCCACGCAAGCATCGACGCTCCAGCCTGCCCTCCCTCTCTGTCAGTCCTGTATGTGTTACCATTTGCCTCCTGGCACAGTAAGATAAGTTATCATTAAATACATCCTGGACTTTGGGCATTTTTAAAATGAGAAAATGAAGAGCTGATTCCTTATACTGTCCTGCTGGAATGTTGATCTTTTTTGGGAAGCTTCAACATTATCAAACAGTGGCTGACCATTTGGTTTTTGTATTTTAGGATAGTATAAATGTGAGTTACCCAGTTGTACTACAGAAGGTAAAGGGAAGACTAGTTCTTATCCCCTTAATTCAGAAGACCAGCTTTTTATTTTCCAGCTTCTAAGCAAGCATTGAATGTTAATTAACCCTGCACAACACAACTAGCTTTTAAAGCTTGGTTGCTGTGGCTGGTTATTCTAAAAGCTTTGGCTCGCTGTGGTAATGATACTAGAAATTCAGAGTATGAATACTTTTGAGGATTTTTCTGTAAGTTTTAATCAGAAATGCCATTTCAGCTGCTTCTTGATGGGAAGAAGCCGTTGTTTCAAGTTTCTCAGAAGGTTAGATGCAAGATAACTTGCAGGACAGGAGGTAGTCTGTTTTCAGTTTTGGGCTTTGATTTACATGAAATAAATTTTGAGAAACGCTTCTCTGTAACTGAAGTATGTGGAACTAGTTTTCAGAACACAGGAATAGTTCTTCAGCCTGTACGACCTTCTTGTTAGTGTTGGTCAATATGGAAATTTGCTGCTGCTTTTCCAGAAAAAAGGGGCTGGGGAGAAACAGAACAATGTGGAAACAGCAACTTGCAAAAGACATAAATGGCATCTGTCTTAAAGACAGTATATTTGCTACTGACTCTTGCAATTTTTTTTTTCCCTTTAGGGTTAATAATACATTGTCTCTCAGCATACTGTAGGCAGAGATGAAAAAATGCAGAATTACCAAGTTTTTTGGTATTCTTACATAGAACTCGCTTTAGTGAAAATTTCCCTACAAATCTTATTTAAGATGAGCCTCATCTGAAATAGTACGGCATATGGAGTGGAATTGCCTTGCGGACTCTGCTGTTACTAAGCCTGTGAATGTCTTACTGTCCAGACAAGAGTTAGGTTTGTTTCGGTGAGTGCGAATTTCCTATGTGAAAAGGTATGATCAAAAGTGATCAGAGGGATCACATTGAGCAGAATCGAAAGGCTCTGCAGTTTTATCATACTTTTTTTTTTATCTGTGGGCTGGAATGGTTCAGTTTTGTCTTGTAAAAGGTTTCTCTTTAGCTCTCTGGATTACAAGCAGAAACCACTAGCACTGTGGTTTTTGTGTTGGATAATATTAAGATTTAATGCTGTTTTATCTTCTAGATGCAAACTAGAGGCTCTGCATTGTTGCCGCTATCAAGTTCTGAATTTTCATATTCTCCATGTGGCCATAACCTCAGGGGTTTGATTGGCTTTCAAGCACTGATCACAATAGATAGCCCGTGACAATAAATCTCTTTCCATTGTCAGGAGCAAACCTGGTTTATTTTTGTGAATTATTGGAATTGGACTGGAAAAGCAGCTCTAACAAGCAAATATTTCCATTTGTAGCTATGCCCACCATGGATGTATTTAATGGATATTTACAACTCACCTAAATTTCCTAAGTACTGTATGTTTTTGACCATGAATTGAGTAGTCATTCTATAAAGTTACTTCACAGAACTGCCTAGTGAACTGTGCATGTTGACGTGCTTTTACTTTTAATGTATGAATTACTTGTCTTGTTCATGTCAATACAGCCTCAGCATCCGCGTGGGGGAACACCAACGTTCCCAGATTCACAGATATTTTTCCCAACTGTTCATGAACGGCCAGTGTCTTTCTCACCACCACCTGTCTGCCCGCCGAAGGTGGCAGTTGCTCAGCGGCGCAAGAGCACTTCATTTTTGGAAGCCCAAACTTGCCACTTCCAGCCATTGCTGAAGACTGGCCAGAGTTTAGTTCCACCTGGTGGTAGCCCCACCAATTGGACACCAGAGGCATTCGTTATGCTGGGCACAGCAGCTCAGAGAGTCGCTGGAGAGCCTCTGCATGTGCAAGTTAATCCTGTGTTTGAGCCAGCTCCTGTACACAGTGACTATAGATCTGGACCAACACCTCCAGAGGATGCTCACTACAGAATGCATCCAGAAGCTGTATATTTGGTGGGCATGCACTACCCATCACAGGTATCGGAGCAGTATGATCAAGTAGCTTATAACTCTCACGCGACTGAACAACATTTGAAGCAGGTCTCTGAGTCAAACCATGGGCAAGGTGGTCCTCCACAAAGCTCTGTGTTCGACTTTCAATCGGGGCAAACATACCTGGCAAGACATGTTCAGAACCTGAGGCTGGATTCTGGGATGGGTCCCCTTTCTCCATTATCCAGTGTTTCAGCTCCTCTGAGTGCAGATCCTGCTCAGATGACGTTTCACCAGGTATTTGTTCCACACTCTGCCCCAGCTGTGCTCTCTCACAGTGGTGATGGCAGAGCGAGCTGTGTCTTTGAGTTCCATGTGCACACTCCAACTTCTGCTCCAGCAGAAGGGGCAGTTTTACCCCAGCGGGTCTACAGAAGTCGCCGGGGCTCTATGGAGACCAGTCAAGAGGAATCCACTCAAGGCATAGGGTCGCATGGTCGGCTTCAGCCTGTGACAGAGGAGCAGTGTAACTATCTTGGTCCTGAGTTAGCAGGTCCCAGAGGGGGCTCTGCCAGGCGGAGCTGGCCAGAAGGAAGCCCAGAATACTCCAGTGATTCCTCACAGCTGACTTCCTCTGACACTGGCGATTTCCAATCTCCTCCCCCTACAGGGGGGTCATCTTCTGCTTTTGGTTCAGACTTCTCATTGCCCATTGTTCAGCTGCCTCAGAAGGTATTGCAAGAGTCGCAGCTCTTCATCTGCTTCCCCCAGGGAGCCTCGACTCAGCAGGCCTTGTCCACCTCGCTTTCATCAGGACCACCTGCACTCTATTCTCAGGTTACAGGAGCAAACCCTTCCAGAATTTCTGTACTCTTTATAAGTCATGCCTTGCACTTAAAGGGGAGCCTTGCTCTTAGTCTTGCTCCGTGTGGTTCTAAGTATTAGCATTCATGGGGGTGTCTTTCCACCAAGTCAGTAGTATACTAGGATCTCTTTAACTTACCAGGTTGCAATGAAATAATGAGGCATCAGCAACCACTTGGTCTGTGTTCAGCTTCGGCTGAAATGTTGGTAGGGCTTTTGTGTTAAGGGTAACAAATGGTCAATATTCCTCCTGGGACTAGTTGCTCTTGTGGCAAGAGATAGCTGGAGTACCAAACTGGCTTTTAAACAATGGGCTTAATGAAATGTATCTTCTCCACAGTTTGAATCAGCAGTGATAGTAAAACTTGCTTTGTATTTATGTTCCTGCTCCTTAGCCATTTAATGAGAATGTGTTATTTGAAATATTCTTACTTTCGTATGAATGTTTCATTAGACAACAAGGTTAATTTGGTGACTGTCCAAAATGCCAGAGCTTTTTCTAGGCTTGGGGGAAGAAAGTGGAAAGAGAGGAATAGAAAGGAGCTATATTATGTATGTGTACACGGATTTGGAAATGTACTTGCAGGATCATTAAAGAAACTAAACAAGCTGAGTAGTAAATTATTGGCACAAACAACTGTTGCTAATAGGTATTGTTTAGAATATGGTGTCCTTTTAAAAAGCAAAATTTGACACCTGAAACTTAGTTTAGAGGTCCATGTTTTATCAGCATATATGGTATTTGCACTTACAATAATCAGTAACGCATTTGTACGCTGTGACTGTGGGGTGTATGTCTATATACATTGTGTCTGCACTTGTAGTCTGAAACTTTTCATAAGATAATTTTTTGTGAAAAGAGAGGATTTACTTTAAGTAGACTTCTCTCTTACTCCTTCTGTTCTTGGAATTAGGGGCTCTAATTTTAGTTATTGGAGTATTAGCAACTTCGGGATTTGTGTGAGGGAACTGGAGGAGAATAATTTTGCTTTTTGTAGTAAGGTCAAGAACTAAGTATTTAAGGCTTTCTGTATAGGATAATAAAGGTGGTTTATTAAAGCTGAAACAGCTTTAATCACTAGTCTAATAGATAGTAATTTCTATGCTGTAGGAGAACTTGTGGAGTGAAGCTGCTAGGCAAGAAGTTTGAAAATTACTTGGGGATTTTTTCTCCATAAACCACCTTTGTTAAACTTCAGGAGGCAACTTGTGATGGATGTAAAATACAGCTGGAAAACACAATAAGGGGTCATGATTATTTTACAGAATATCAGTTCGGGGATCTTTTGTATAATTCATTAAAAGATCAGAATTTGAAGCACAAACTTGAGTCAGTGTGAACAGATGTTGCAGCAGTGGGATATAGCACATGTTTAGATCCTAGCCAATAAGGGCCTCAAGCTTCTAAAACAGCAAAGAAAAAAATGGTTCTTTTCGTTGGCAGTGTGCTTTCCCCAAAGTTTCTATAATTAAAAAAGTATGTAATTTTAATAAACTTGTTCCTAATAAGCTTCTACAAGCTGAGTGATCACAGCATTAAGGAATTTTAGTAGGTATTTCTGATACGATACATATGCACCAGATATGTTTCTTACAAAGGCAGTTCACCAAAGTGGTGCATGCTCAGTGAACTTTGCTGGAGGTCTTTGTCTAGTTGTCTCCCAGGATCTGATAAAGAAATATAATAGTCACAAAAATAATAATGAAAATCCTGGGATCTGATAAAAAATGTCAGCCACAAAACCAAAAATCTATTCCATTTTCCTCTGCATCTTCCACATTCATTTGTATGCCACGTATCCATTTTTTTCATTGCTTATTCATTCAAAAATTCTGTCTTAGCTAGAACGTGGACCCCCAGATACTTCAATATCCGATTCTTGGTAGCCTTTGAATGGGAGTGAGTCTGGAAATGATTTCTAGCTTGTATTTTGACATGCCTCTCAAAGGGAACTCATGACATGTACGTGTACCGAGCACTTTGTTATTGGTCTAGAATTCTGTATATCTTTGACTTTTTTAACAGATAGTTTTATTTCCTTCTAGCCTCCTTCTGTCTCCCCACCTAACTGTGTTTAGAACACATGTAAAGGTAGAACTTAATGCCTGTATTTCCAGTTATCATACCAAGGCATCCTGCTTTTAAAGCATCATCTGTGGAAGAAGAAGCTGGTAGGCTGATCAGTCTCATGTTGAGGGGCATGTGGGTTGCAAAGACTTTCTGTATTGGTTGTGTTGGAAAACTTAAAATGGAGTTCAGTACTTTTCCAGATTGCTCAGCTGTTGTTCTGGTTGTCATAGTGGAATTTGGCCAAAAGGATTAGTTGTCCAAAAGGACAGCTAGAAACCTATTCCAACCAGATCATTCCAGGCAGAAATGATTTTAACTGCCTGTTGCAGAAACCATAGGGTTTCAGCATAAGCTGATTCTCGATCTCTTTTGTTTCTTCTCCAGACACAGGTGCAAGGCCAGTCAGGCTCAAGCAGCGCATCGGTGCCATCCCAGCCTACCCAACACACTCAGCAGGTAAGATTACAGTCCCTAAACCCAGGACTAAAATACTTTCACTATAGGATTTTGATGACTCTCTAAGAGCAACTGACTACCTCTGTTCCCCCTTCAACCCATGGTTTTGGACAAAACCAAAGGAATGCTCTGGTTCTCACCCAATCTAATGTGCTATGAGATTAACTTCATTGACTTTCTGAAATTTATTTTTAGAATCATGTTTAATGCTCGTTTTCACGTCTCTGTCTTCCCCAACTTCTACCTGAGCTTGCAGTGGAGGTCCTGTTCAAGGGGAGGCATGTCAGGATTTGCAAGTTAGAGTGTCTAGACGGGCAGACTTCATTCTCATGATTTCTTCTAACTGGAAATGCTATCTTCTGCAACATCCTCTTCTCTTAACTGCCTTTTCTTCCTTTATAGAATCTTCATTCTTGTTTTCACAGGTGAAATAGTTCTGTTGCAAAATTTGATAATGGAGTTGTATTAGTAATGCTGATAAGCAGTTGCTAAAGCTTAATTGACTCAGCATACTTAGAAGAACCACTGATGTCACTTATGGAGGGAGTAAAAAGTAGAATTTAAATAGGATATGCTTTAAAAACTTCTGTGGGGGGAAAAAATAGCTTCTGCCTCTTTTCCCTACTACAGAATGCACAGCAGCCAGCCTCTTCCCAACAGCCTGGACAGTACCAGCTGCAGCAGCCGTCAGTTTCTGCTGGCGCCACTCCCACACAAACTGTCTCTCAAACTCAAACTTCACAGATCATGCCAATGCCTCAGGCAGCAGCTGGGACACAGGTAAACCAAATTCTTCTTTCTAGCAGAAGATTTTTTTCTTCTTCACAGCTGGCAAATTCAACATGCTGCTACTTTCACTTTCGTCATCTTTTCTAATGGTTCCAAAACATTCATCCAGATAATAGTATTCTTAGTGTACTACAACTATCAGTTTTGTTGGAAAATGCGTTGGAAACCCTTTCTTTCACACGTGGCAGTTGTGAGTAATTTGAGGGAGGGATAACACTTCCATGCACAAAGATCTTTAAATTGTCAAAATTATCATGAGGTGTATTGATGAATGGTATATTATGAATGGATTTTCAGGAACTTGTCATTTCTCTGCTTCCCATCAATGTCTATCTTCTGCACCATTATGTGTGTAAAACATGTTCACTTATTTAGGTAGTGAACCATAAGGACTGCCTTCTCCACTCCGTCATCTTTCTTATTCAGCTCTTCTCCTTTACTCTCTGGTCAAGAAGCTTCTGTTACTATTACTTCATTTTGGCTCATATCTCTATCTTGAACATGTGAGCCTTTATTTTGTTTTTAAAATTGTTGTTTTGTTGCTTGCTCATCTAAACTGCCTTTCCAGTTGCATTGTTCGCTGGCTTTAATTGACATATCCCCTGCCATTCTCTGAATGCTGGCACAGTGGCTTTTCATTCTCCGTTGCTTTAGTCCCCATACCAAAGCTGACAGATTTGTTGAGAGATTTGCACTTCTTTCCTGTAAGAAGGCAGGCTTGGCTCTGGGGACAGAGTTGAGGGGAATTTGATTCTGTTTATGCACAAGTCAGTGCTTCAGGGTATTCAAACGTTGCTCTTTCACCCTTTGTGGGTGTCTGTTTCAAGAGCCTGTTGAGTTCTTCAGGGGAAGTGTTGCAAAGTGAGGACCTTTTGGAACTCCAGCCAACTTCCCAGCCACTCTGCCAACTGTGCTCCCCACCCACTTTAACAGAGTGCTGTAACTTGAATAATTCTTTCTTTGACTAATGCATAAAGATTCTGCTTTCTGCAACCCTGCTTTAAAAAAAAAAAATCTATCTCTATTTTCTTTACCTCCCCAGCTTCCTGTTTCCCAACCAGTGTCGATCATCCAAGGCGAGCCTCAATTACCTGTTGCAGCACCTTCTCTCCCTCAGCCTTCAGTTGCCCCATCAGTACCCATTGGCTCTCATTTTCTACCCATGGGACAGCCCTTGCCAACTTCCATGGTTCCCCAGTTCTCAGTCTCTCAGTTGCCCGTAGCAGCCCCTCATGTGTCAGTGGCTCAGCCAGGTTTCCAGTCACTGCCCATTTCAATGGCAGCTGGCATGAATCAGCCATTGCTCACACTGGCAACGTCTGCTGCGGCAACCACTGTCCCTGTAGGATCAACCGTTGTCCCTAGCCAGCTTCCCACACTGATGCAGCCTGTGGCTCAGTTGCCCAGCCAGGTTCTCCCGCAGCTCCTGCAGCCGGCTGTCCAGTCCGTGGGATTGCCAGTCAGCATTGGACAAGCTGCTGAGGCTTCACTTCCTGCTGGAGATGCTCTTTACCAGGTATTGTTGCAAGCCAGCAGAGCTCTTCTCCCCATTTTTACCTGTTCCTCTAAGGTACCAGATCTGAACTGTGTGCCCTGGCCAATTCACTTCTCATAAGAGAGCCATTAAGCCACGAAGATGAATTCTGTTGTGTGGTAAAGGACCATTTTAAGGAGGGGGGAAAAAAAAGTCCTTGGACACCCTAGTGTTTCGAGTTTTTCATATTTGGCAATGGAATTTGTCTAAAATGACAGAATCATAGTGCAGGACTTCGGTCAACCACTGTGTGAAAGAGGACAGTTATATATCCAAGAGATTTGTCGATTTGGAAAAAAAAAAATCCAAAAAATAATGATTTTAACAATGGGGATGTGTGTTGGAAAGAAAATCACTGGCAGCATATGCAGCAATGTCAGTATTTCATTCCAAGTCGGGGAAGGGGAAGGGAGGTGGGGAGGAGGGACACGGACTTTCTAGAAATAAGTCAGACGGCATGGATCTTGAAAATGATGTAAGTATCTGATGCTAGTCATGAAATGCTAGGCTGTTGGGCACAGACTGCTTCAGCTACTTTGTACTTCACTGTAAAAATGGCAATCTGAATAGTGATTCGGTATATGATTGTTCTTCTAGAACAAAAATTGTATAGATATAGAAATATCTGCACTGGGATCATAAGGAGTGCTGTAAAACAAAAACAGTGTGTAGGAATGTTCCTTGGTTCCTGGGTCAGCTCATCATGACAGGACAGGAAGAACACAACACGTTTTTGCTACTAGTCTCAAGAATCAGCAGCAGTTGCATAACATCATCTGAGCAGTAGTTGTTCAGCCTGAAAATTCTTCAAACTCACTTCAAGTCTCAGGCCTTAAAATACTAAGCCAAATAGGCAACTGCAAAAGTTGGGAGATAAAGATTGTTTTGCCTAAGACTTGGAACTTTGGGTGGGAATTTGCTTGTTCAAGCATGGTGACTTGCAAGCTGAGCTTTGGCTACATGAACAGTTTGCTCTGCTTCTCTGGGAAGATAGTCTTTGGGAGTGCTTGAACAAGTACGGAAAGTTGGAAGGTGCCCCTGAAACTGATACTTTTTTTTTTCCCCTCTCATTTCGTAATTACCTCTCACATTCACTAACTTGATTCCCTCATTTCTGTTACAGGGCTTCCCGTCTCGGCTGCCGCCTCAATACCCAGGCGACTCAAATGTCGCACCTTCTTCTGCTGTGGCCTCTGTTAGCATTCCTTCTGCCGTACTGTCCCCTCCCTTACCCACAGATGCAATGGCTCAGCCGGGCTATCTTGCTCCTGTTGTGCAGCCGTATGTGGAGCAGAACGTTTTAGTTCCCATGGGCAGCCTAGGAGGACAGGTTCAAGTGCCCCAGCCTACAGTGAGTTTAGCGCAACAGGCCTCATCTGCCTCCTCGCAGCAGGCAGTTTTGGAGGTAAATATGTTGAATATAATCTAACAATACATTTAGGGCGTTTGAATTATGCAACAGTGTATGTGTGTGGGGAACTAATCCCTTCCATGCTTGTTTTCAGTTGGAAATTAATATTTCAAATGACCTTTTTCTTACAGCAGAATGTCATGCCAATGTGGGGACCTTGTTGCCACTGGCTGTTCTGTTGGGAAGTGAGTGTGCATCCTGCAGGCAAAAAACCTGTTAACACTTCACTTCTTGCTAGTGCTGTAGAACATTTTTGCCGTATCAAAGATAAACTGCAACTGATAGCCTCTGAGAGTCTGTCATTATGCCTATTCCCTGCAGCGTTGTTCTTGCTAGGGAGAATTTGAATTGTCTTTTGTGTTCTGCATTGGCTTGCCTTTTGCACATTCTGTTAGTAAGACTGTGGCTGCATGGCAAACTGTAGTGACACGTAACAGTAGAAAGGATGGCTGATTTCCTCTCCCCATCCCTCCCCAGATGATGATTTGCTTCATTGCAGTTTGCTCTAGAATCTTTTGTAAATCAGAGCTGTCTAGATGCCAGCTGTTTGAAGTTCTAGAAGGGTAGTGCTTTTAGCTTTACAACTGATTTGGGAGGAAACATTGAAGACTACTGGGTTACTTGAAAAGGAACGGTATTCTTTGGGGAGGGTTCTTGATGTAGATTTCTATCCATAGGGTACTCAGGGAGTCTCACAGACTGCTCCTTCAGAGACTCTTCCAGCAACACAGCCTGCTCAGTCTACCCCTTTGGCTTCCTCTATGGATAGGTAAGCATCGTTTTCTTTGCACCAAACTGAATTTCAATTTCATGTGTTAGATTATTCTTTCTTGGTTGGTCCTTAGGTATCTCTTTGCACCAGGGATTTTCTTTTTTCCACTGAGGGTGTTCTTGAGGATGTGAGGAAATAAACTTCCTAGAGGAAAAATAGGCTTATGAGAGGTGGAGTAAGAGGTGGATTTACAGCAGGGTATGGAGGGAGTACATAGGATTGTGTATAGCGATTTAACTTCTAATGCTTTTTTATTTGTCATGTCAAGCTTTTTTATTTGTCATAAGGGATGTTTTTCTGTCCTTTTGGCACTTAAACAGAATTCAAACTCCAAATAGCTTGAAAACATATTCAGAAGATATATTTGTACAATTCAGCTTGCAAGAGATATGTAGCTAAATAATCACTATTAGAATTGCTATTCAAGCAACCCTAAGACTCTTCTCCCCTACTCTGCGCTTAACAGACATCATCTGCTATCCAGAAGAGAATACCATCTGGTAGGGTAAACTGTATTGTTGCAGTTATGGAGTGCATGGATACTAATGTAAAATTGCTTTTTTTTTTTTTAGTGCGCATTCTGATGTTGCCTCAGGATTGAGTGATGGCAACGAGAATGTTCCAGCTTCTGGCGGAAGGCATGAAGGGAGGACTACTAAACGTCATATGCGCAGATCTGTCCGCAGTCGCTCTCGCCATGAGAAGACTGCTAGGCCGAAACTGAGAATTCTAAATGTAAGTATTTTTTGTTTTAGTGACAGTTTGGTAGTGATGATGCCTTTTTTGAGCTTCAAAAAGTTTCTTTTCCTTTGAGGAATGTGTGTCTTCTACGGTCTTGTTCTGCGTGCCCACCTCCCTGCCCCAAGCATGCAAGCTATCCAGTGTATTTCTTCTGCTTCTGGAGTCAGTGTTATAAATGTCATCTATTAAGAGCTTTTTGGAGCATTAGATATGGCAAAATTGGCTTGCTTAGCCACCAGTGATTCCACAGACTATTCCAGAATATTTGATGTATCCTCAGAAAAAATGATACTGTACATGGTACCATTTATGAGACTGGAAGGAGAGGATATGTTTGTATTAAACCAGTACCGTTGCTTTGTCTCTGTGAGCTTTAAAGCACAAGTCTTAAATTCTCATGCTTTTGGTTTGAACTATTGTTTTCTTTGCTTTAGGTTTCAAATAAAGGCGATCGGGTAGTGGAATGCCAGCTAGAGACACACAATCGGAAAATGGTTACTTTCAAATTTGATTTGGATGGCGACAACCCTGAGGAAATAGCTTCAATTATGGTAAGATGTATTTTAGAGATGAAGAATTGAATCCAGTCTTAATCACAATAGTAATATAAGCAGTCTTATTTTCTCATTTGTGTTTCAGAATTGCTCTTCCATGTAGCATGGCCTGTGCTCACCTTATTGATACGCAAGCACAACTAAAAACTCTGGGCACCAAATTGACAGTTAATACTGCATGCTCAGTTCACATGAAAATTTGCGTCAGTATTTACCTTAGAATTGCGGTTTTATCAAGTAAATCTGCTTTTTGGTTTTTTGCAATCTAATTTTTGAAAAACTGCAGACAACTATAACTTTCTGAAAGTGCCAGGTTAAACAAATTCTATTTGCTTTTCTAAGAGTAAACATTGCTAAATCTTTAAAACTTACGCTTAAGCTTTGAGGTTTTTTGCCGTTGTTCTCAACTGAAATGGCAAGATCCTACCCTTAAAGTAAGAAATGGGAATCACTTTCTGGTTTCTGAAAGTCAGTAATGACTGATGCTGCTTTTGACTTTCTCAAAGGAAAAAACCTCTCCATTCAATGTATAATGGTCAAGCATAGAAAAGAACTTGCCCTGTAGCGATACCTTTCAATGAGAGTACTGCGTAGCATGGAATAGAACTTCCCCCCTCCCCCTTTTATTTTTTTTAATTTAAACTCGTATTTTGGGGCTGGTACAATCTGAATGAAATTGAGATTGTTTTAGTGTTACTGAAGCGAGGGGGGATGACAAAAAGCAGTATCTTTTGACAGCTTCTTAGGCACCTGTGCAGCACTCATCTTTTAGCTTAGAGAGGTGGCAGAATAATAGGTGGTGTGTGCTGGATTCATACCTGTCAAAAGGAACCAAATCAGTGACACTGGAGAAATGATCTCTTTGCCACTAATGGCTTTCCGAGAAAGAGGAAGAAGTTGGTTCTTGGCTATGTACATGTATTGGCAGCGTAAACAAGTCAATAACATGAAGTCAAGTGTCAAGAAATATAGAGAGAATACACAGGTGTCTGTCTTCGCCTCATACCTAAAGTGATCCTATGGAGGAATAAAAGAGTATGGTTGATTTAAAAAAAACCAAACCAACCCAAAACCAGTGCCTCTCCCCTTCCCAACAACAAAAAACACAAATATTTGAAGATGAGTAGAAGCAAAATAAGCGAACTGCATCCAAAAAGCAGGGACGTAGTTGGAAGTGTGCAGCCTAATTTAGGCAACTGAGTCTGGAACTTTGTGCTCATTGGTTTCTTGTTGAATATTGAGGAAACCTTTGATTGTAAGACTTTCTGGTTTCCTTTTAATCAGGATACTACTAGGCATACCCCATATAGGTATCTGTCATTGCTCAAATTAAAGCACTGAAGGTTTCTTTAACTAGTAAGTATTCTGCATTGCAAAGCCTGATATAAGCACATCATGCTTGTCTCTCCTTTTTCTGAACCAGCATCCCAGAAACTTGATGTAAAACCAATGTCTCAGGTTTTACCTCTAAGGCACTTTCTCTCTCTTTCCCAGCGGAGATACTGTGACTGACAGCTTTACTTCTGTTTCATAGACTAGCTGTCTCTGAGAGTTATACCATGCATTATTTCAGGAGACAGAATTTTCTCATGGGTCAGACCGAACTAAGAATGTCTTTCTAAATGCCAAATATACTTGTTTTAAGCTTGTTTCCTCCAACATAAGCAGCAGAATGTATTTTTATAAAGCAATATAATGGATTGAAACTAGATAGGCTGAGCAATCTTCCTCTCCCTGTATTGGGAACGTAATTAATACTTGCATTTACATACTACAGCCAGACTTTGAGTTACTGATGTGCAATCTGCATAGAGTAGAACTTCTATTTGGCATGGCAAGAGAGAAGCACAGAACACATCTTTCAATACAGAACTTTCAAATTTTTTTTATATTATAGTTCCCTTTAAATATGGCTCTTAATGTACATTACATTAGATAAGAGGAACTGCAGTAAGATAAGGCTACTAATTTTAAATTTCACTGTGCTAAGCAAAAATTGAGGTGGCAGTTTGATGGCGGTGAGATTGAATGTTGTTCCACAGCAAAGAGTAAACCAGAGCAAATACTTCTGTGCTGGAGATAATTTTAGAAACAATTGTTTTTCTCTAAGGTGTCACCATCTTTTTCTTGTGCATAAAAACAGTCAAGGGAGGACAAACAGTAATACCAGAAGCAAATTGGTTATTCAATATATTGTTTTGAAATAATTTGTGGAAAATTATTGTTGCTTTGTTCTCTCTACAGGTGCAGAATGAGTTTATTTTAGCAACCGAGAGAGACTCATTCGTAGAACAGGTACGAGAGATTATTGAGAAAGCAGATGAAATGCTAAGTGAGGATGTAAGTGTGGAACCAGAAGGTGATCAGGGTTTGGAGAGTATGCGGACAAAAGATGATGGCTTCTTTCCAGGGTCACAGGTATGTAGAGGACAGATTGCTTTAGGTATTTGTATTTTCCATTTTGGGTGGTACGGTTTTGTGAGTAGAGCTAGCTAGAAACTGAAACTTTCTTTCATGAGAAATATCAAAGCTTAATAATTAAATGAAAAGACAAGCAGAGAAAGCTTCATATCAGTGTGAGAGCCTAAAATTCATTTAGAAAGCTAAATATCATAGACCTCTTGCTTTTTCATGTGTTCTAACATTTCTGAAGCTGCTGCATCTCCTAACAGTCCACTAAACAGACAATCTTAAATGCTGAGGCTTCTTGGATTTGAGGTTACTGTGAGGTAGGACACTAAAACCCCCAGCCCTGTGCTGCTCACTAAGCACTGAGAGCCTGGACTCAGGCCCTCTATCCAGTGAGCTACTAAGAGATTGGATGGCTTGGTTAGGAAAGACAGGTTTTGAAACTGGTTGCTGGGAATAAGAAG
This sequence comes from Calonectris borealis, assembly GCF_964195595.1. Taxonomy (NCBI): domain Eukaryota; kingdom Metazoa; phylum Chordata; class Aves; order Procellariiformes; family Procellariidae; genus Calonectris; species Calonectris borealis. The sequence goes on from NC_134312.1 coordinate 68,418,060, forward strand.
GGGTGACATTTCCTGAATCTCTGCCTTATTTCCACCCAGAACTAGTTTGAAACATCCATTTATCTGCGGAATGTTTAAGGAAATCAGTTGGACTGCCTGCAAACAAAAGAGTGTTTAGATCGATTTGTTATATTGACGGTCACTAAGCTGAGAAGCTCTAAAAGCACTGTAGCTGACATTTATTTGGGCAGAATTCCACTAGTTTGGTAATGGTGCTTGGGTCCAAGGTACTGCTTACCTTAAATGCCCACATTTCAGTAAGCTAGCATTTTAAGAACTATCTTGTGGGTTTCTGTTTCAGAATAGAACTTTAAATTTTATCTTACTTTACAGAAATTAGAGTTCAAACAGCCAGATCCTACATCTTCCATGCCACAAAGAATAGGTAAGTCTTTTGTGATTTTTTTCAACAGTTACCTCTTTCTGTTTCAGCGGATGGGTGCAGCCAAGTTTTTATTTTGTATGATGGAGTGCACATTCCATATTGCAGGTTATGTATTCAGTTACCACCATGTATCACTAAACATCTAACTTCTTTCTGTTTAGGGGTTCCTCCTAGCTCCTTTACCCAGGTTGTCCATTCTGCAGGAAGACGGTTTATTGTCAGCCCTGTCCCTGAGAGTCGGTTAAAAGAACAGGGCTTTTTCACATCTGCTGTTCCTGGAGGAAAAGAAACTCCGGATGTGGGTAAGTTATCTAAACTCTTAAAATCTGATGGCTAAGACATGTTCATCGAAACCACATGTGAAGTTAGTTAACTAAACTGTTCCTAAAGCCCTCTTAAAGTACTTGGGGAAGTAAGGAACTGTCTGTGCTGGTAAGAAGTGATCATAATTTGTGGGTGGTACTATGCAGGATTCTCAGGTGGGGGGGCAATGCTGATGGACTGTCTGCAAGACTCTGAAACCTTAATTCTGTATTTTTATGTAAGCCTGGATTTGTAATTTTTTTTTATTATGCTGAGAGGTAAGTGTGATCTTAGTCTAGCAATAGACAATAATATTGTAATGAACTCCTCCAGGTGGACTGACATTTTTCTGTTCTTCCAGTTGCTGCATCTCCATTACATGGTCCTGGAATGAATCTCTCCCACTCGGCATCATCACTGAGCTTGCAGCAAGCTTTCTCTGAGATGGGGCACGCTCAAATGACAGAAGGACCTAGTACAGCTCCTCCAGTGTTCAATCAAACAATACCACCATTTCCACCTGCACTTTCTACCATGGCAGGCAGTGGTGCGCCTCCTGCCTCTGTGGCTGCTTCTTCAATATCAGTTCCCTCCAGCACAGGAGTTTCTCTTCCAGGATCTGTTACTTTGCCTTCAGAAAGTGCAGCTGTTGGAGTTGCACCAACTGCAAGTGTGCCAAGCTCTGTTTCTCCACCTCCAGCCTCACAATCTGGACAGCAATCAACTGGTGTCGCTTCCAGTGTGAGCGCCCCTGCTTCTTTCTCCTTACCTACCACATCCCAGCCTGCTCAACCAGTAACTGGAGACATTGCCCCCAGTATCAGCACAGCATCGTCTTTGGCACTGCCATCTACCCAGGTTCCTGGTGTCACTGGTCTTGGTGTCGTTGCACCAGCTGTGACATCTCAGTCTACTCCTCAGATTGTAAGTAGTATGGCAGCACCCCAGACATCTGTTGCCCTGTCTCTGGCTCAGAACGTGGCTTTGCAGCTTCCTCAGCTTAGTAGCAGTGGCTCTGTCTCCAATCTGGCAGAAACAACAGTCGTAAGTGCTCCACAGTCACTACCTGAGAGTGGGCAGTCTATGGATAAATCACAGCTCTGCAGTGCAGCTGGCTTGTCTCTTCCAATCTCTGCACCTTTATCATCCTCAGTAGCAACAAGCATATGTGGTTCAGTCACTCAGCCAATGATACATCCCTTACTTGTCCCATCAGGAACAGGAATTACATCAACACCTGTCCTACCCCAGATTCCAAGTGCGACACCCATGTTGCCCCAGGTTCCCTTACCTGGCGTCTTACCACAACCAGTCACTAATTTGCCTGCAGTACAGCAAACTTTGATACACAGCCAGCCTCAACCAGCTCCGTTACCCAATCAGCCTCACATTCACTGTCTGGAGGCTGATGCTGATGCTCAATCTAAAGCTCCTGGTATTGATGATATAAAGACCCTGGAAGAAAAGCTACGGTCTCTCTTCAGTGAACATGGTAATGTGGGAACAGCACATCCCTCAGTATCTCTGGAGACATCATTGGTAATGGAAACTACAGTTATTCCTGGGATACCAACCACTGTTGTTGCACCAACTAAACCCCTGACATCCATTAGCACTTGTATACCTCCGAGCAGTTTGCCTCTTGGACCAACTGGCTTGCCAGTGCTGACACCAGTTGCCACTCCCGGGCAAGTGATCACCCCTGTCAGCTATATTTCGGCATCGAGCAGCATTGCAACAGCAGTAGTGAAACCAGGGACCTCTCCTTCAAAGCCACCTCTTAGCAGGGTACCGGTAAGAAATGCAATGTTTGTGTGAATATTCAAGTATTGTAGGAAACAGCCTTCATGAACAAAATCCCTTTCATAAAGCAAAATACTTATTCAGCCAGAGGTGTCTTCATTTAATATAATACTGAAAGTTTTATGCTCTGGTTGTTTTTGCGTCCCAAGGTGTTTTATTTCGTCCATATTGGAAAAAAAAAAGTCCAATTCTATATTATGCCTCTGAGAGAGCTCTCTAGCGTTGCTGTTAATTTTTCCTATTCCTAAACTGCAAAGAGTGAAGCAACTGTGGTTTGCTTTTTTGTGGGTTTTTTAAAATAGAATTTGGAAAGCTTGCTTTAAATAGCTTTTTATCTTGTACATGATCACTAGAATGAGACAGGGTGGTTGTATGTTTCACAAAGTAGTCAGCATAGCTTAGCTTTGCTGCTTATCATTAGCCTGTTCCTTGAAGGCAAAGGTGAACCTGACTGAAAGGTGGTGTTTTTCTATTTTTTTCTAAAAGTCGTCTGCTGCTTATGTGGTGCCTGGATACTCTTTTCCTTCCAAATGTTTGATTTGTGAAAGCAGAATTTTGAGAAGTTTGAAAGATATCTGGATATCTGAAAACAAACTTTTTTGTTTGTTTACTGAATTGTGCTCTTCAAACAAACACTCTTTCATAGAGATAGTCATGATTTTACAGTAACAACTTGAGATGCGTTGTGGATGTTGTTACCTGCTCACTAATCAGAAGTATCAATATGTGAAATTAGACTACCTATTTTGTTTTAAATGGCTCCCTGTGTTGGGAGACAGTGCATTTCAATATTTCAAACTATTGGTAGCTCTTTCCTTTTCAAAGTTAAATGGAAATAGGTTGAAGAAACTTTCAGGTGTTTAACAAACCAAAAACCTTAATACTCACTTTTTGTTTCTGTAATGTTCTTTTCCACTCACCAACACTTTGTGTTGGTCGTCTTTGGCTAGCCTTGCTATTGACCAGTTTCAGGCCATTCGAATTGAGCTAATGCTCCTAGCATCTCCATTCATTAGTAGTCTTTCCCTTGTACTCTTTATATTCAAACAAAGTAGAAAATTTCTGCTGTGGAGGAGTGGGACTATGTGCCAAGGAAGTTGGGAAGGAAACCTAGACACAGAGGCATGCGTTTATGTAGAAATGAAGTTGAGAATTAGAAAAGAAAGATTAGAAAGTAATAAAAACTGGTGTTGGTTCAGGAACAGTTGGAGCAGTTAGAAACCTGCTAACTGCAAACCTGTAATTAAAAGGCTTGGGTTTAAATGTAATAAATGTTTGGGGTTTTTGATATCAGTTGTGGGAAAACTCTCTGAAGTTTTCACTTAAATTAGTTTGGGGGTTTTTGTCAAAGCTTAGTTTTAGTTTCACTTTCTGTGTTGTTTGTGAGCTTTAAGGAGCTTATTGCTTCAGTGTTCTGGGGTTTACTAAACTGTGTATGTGTGCATTTTATTTTGTTTATGGCCAGCCTGTTAACCTAGACAGTTAAATGTGTTTTGTCTTGTCTTACGAATTTATTTAAAGTATGTTTTGCCTTTTATTTATAAACTAAATTATTAACTTGCCACAGCTTAGCAATTCAACATGCCTCAGAACAGGTAACATCCATGAGTATGTTCCTAATGCACAAAAAAAGCTGAGGTAATGCAACTTCGCGTAGTTCCTGCCGCAACATTTTTGGGAGGATAGATCATTATGGAGCGTATCTCCACCAGGCAGTTATTACTGCAGTTTGAACCATTAGTTAAGCTGTGGTAACATGACTGTAAGCTAGAACTGGTTCTGCTTGTTGAGGACTGGAGTAGACTTTGGGCCGATTACCCATATCCAGCAGTGCTCGCTGTCGTACAAGGGAAGCCAGCTGACCAACGCTGTAACCATAAGGCTATCATGTATTTCTCAAGCTTAAAAGTCATGGTCAAGCCTCAAGATTACAGCTGAGAATAAGAATTGCAAATTGCGTAATGGATCACTTAAATCCTAAAACTTCCCACTTCCCTAACAATGGAAATAACTAACTGGAATGTGCTATCTGACCTGGCGGAAAGGCTTTGATGCCTCCTTCTAACCTTTCCAGTCTCTCTAACCTCTTCCACATAACCTGGATGACTTCCTCCTACCCGGTTGCATGGCCTAGTCATCTTCTGTGGGTCATCAACACCCTTCAGATTCAAAAAAGTGATGGATCAAGAGATTGGTGTGAGGTGTCTATAAATCTGCTTCTCAACAAGTGGAGACATCTTCAGGCATGACAGTTCCTGTTCTCACTGTTCTCAAGTCATATTGCTTGGAACAATTTGCCAGAAGCACATAGCTTGCTGTTGCTAATGGGCAGTTAACATAGATCTATTGTAAGGAGATTGAGTGCATTCTTGCACCCTTTTATAAATTAAGCTTCTTGGAAACTTAATTGAATTGGAAGAATTATTGTATCATTTCTTGCAGACTTGAAAATAATATCCCCAAGATACTTTGCTCCTGGACACAGCAGCTTGTTTAAACTGGAAATTATGCCCACTCAAAGATAATCTGGATTAAAAAATAGAACAAAAGCAAACAAACAACTTCCCCCAACTTTGTTGCAAAAATCCCTAAAGACTCTATGCTAACTCTCCAGGAAAGAAGTCTCTGCAGAAAAAAATGTTGAGGCTTCTGTTGTATGACATGACTGTCTGTAGCTTGGTATCTGATCCGTTCCATGTCTGATGGACTCGCGTTTCCTCTTCATTATCCATAGGTGCTACCAGTAGGTTCTGAACTTCCAGCTGGCACTCCATCCAGTGAGCCGCTGCCACCTTTTCCAGGACCTTCACTAACTCAGGTGCTACACGACTCGGCAGATTTTTATCTGCTTCTTTTCCTTTCAAAGAGCATGTTTCGATTAAACTCTCCATTGCATGTTATTAATGTCTTTGTTTTTCTTTTCTTTTGACTGAGTAACCTCTTTTGTGTAACTGTAGCAGTGGCCAGAGTCACTTTAGCACTGGATATGTAGCTTGTCCTTCAGGATGCTGTACCCAGTGTCTGAAGCACAGGAACAATTAATCAGGCTGGGGGTTTTTTAGTGTGTTAACCTGCACTTTAGAGTGTTTTTAAAAAAAAACAAAAAAGTAACACAGGTGAGTGTGTGCATAAAACTTGAACCTGTTTTCTTCTAGCAAAATAATAGCTCTTTAGGGAAGCAGTATATACTGCAATTAAACATTAATGAAAATGCAAAATTGCTGGCTTTGCAAATTCCTGGTTTTGTTCTTTTTTGGTTTTTGTTTTTATTCCCAGTTATTACTACACTCTGATTTCACTAGGCTTTCAGATTTGCAAAAGATGTCTGAAGCTCCTGATCATAAACATGAGTTGAAATGTAATACTGGCTTCCCTTGCTCAGATTGTCCTTGTATGAAATAGTTAGCTTGGATATTTTGTATGTAAATTGGGCAGGTGTTCAGCTCAAGACCACAAAGATTAAATCTGTCTTCACTTTTGTTTAAAAAAACAGAGCACCCCCCCTGTAATTGAAAGAACTCTTAATGTTCTAAATGCTGTGTAATGAGAAGTAACATGGGAACACTACACTTCAATATGCAAAGAAAAGCTGAAAAAATAACTGAACAAAACGCATGAGATCATGAGATAGAGTTGTGCTACTTTTACAAGAAGTTTGTGAATAAACACAAAGATGGCTTTCTATAGAATTATATTGAAGTACACTTGGCACAGAATTATCATCCCAGTTTTGTATTCAAACCTGTAAAGAAAATACGATTCAAGTGGGTACCTAGTGGTGCCTGCTTAAGGCTCAGAGTAATTTTGTCTTAAATCTACTGTTTCCTGTGTACATGTGCTTCTTATAGTATTAACCTCTTCCACCTGTGGCTTAAGTCCACAATGAATAGTCCTAGGATACGTGTCCAAAAGCTACACTTGAATTGGAGTCTGTCCTTTTATAGAAAGAAAAGAATTAAGTCAACTATAACTTTAAAGTAATTCCAATAAAATAGCTACAGTATGAAAATTTGTACAATACTTATTAGCATTATGGCCTGATTTCTGTTTTGTTTTCTTGACCACTGAGAATTTTAATGCAGCCTGAGCTAACCTTGATAAAGCCCTCTCCATAACACTTTGGTAACATTCTCCCTCTCATCTCTTGCAGTGGAGCTCTTGAATTCAAGTTTCACCTGTGGAAGGGAACTTAAACTAAATTTTAAAGGTCATTTTAGTTCTTTGCAAGCTGTTCCTTTTTTGGGATTTACAATAGCTTGATGAGAAGACTTCTAGAAAGGATTTAAGCTGACTGTCATACAAAGGAATAGTGTTAGAAAATTGCAACTTTAAACTGTGCTAAGGCAACTTTGGTTAATGAGCTGTCATGGCTCATTCTACAGCTAAAACTGTGAAAAATGAATTACATGTATTAGGGTACTAATCTTCAAAGATACCATTGGAATAGTATTTCCATTTCTGTCTTTCACATGTGAGAACCATGATATTACCTGGTCCTAAAGACATGAGTAGAGTTGAGCAGCAGGGCATGTTAGCTGCTTTCATGTATTTTTATGTTGGTTCATGACATTAATAGTCCCTTTTTAAGTTTTCCAGCTTTTTTCTTCCAGTGCTTTCTATGGAGAAGCTCTGTCTGTATTCAGCAGTTTCTCTAGTTCTCTCAGTAGATGTCATTATTTTGTGATCTCTTAAGAATCTCTTTTAGACTAAGTTTGCATAGAGCATGTCCTGGAGATTAGAATGAAAACAGTCTAGTGGACCTAAGTTACAATGTGCTGAAAGTTGACATCTCGTCCTGTCTGTTCCTGCTCTACCACCTTCTTGGTCTTCATCTGATGGAGCAAATGCAAATCAGTGACCTTAATCAAGGAGTCCTTGCAGATGGCCTCTGTATCCAGAACTACTTCTTGGTTGTCTCTTCTTTTTAATTAAAGCATGTTTAAATCTTTTGTAAGCAATGAGAATCAGTCTACTACTTGGAAAGTATTATTCAGTGTGAAAAGGCAGAAATTTGTGCTCTTTCTGTAAGAAAACTAAGAAAGTGAATGTATTGCTCTTGAAACCTGTCATGGAAAGGAGTGCTGCTGTATTTGGTTTTATGCAGCTTCTTTCTAGCAGGAGGCCATATTCCTGCCTTGTTGAGTAATCAGGAAATGGGTAACTACTGCCTGCAAACCTAGCAAGAAGCTGATTGACTTATGTAGAGCTACAGGATGGTAGTGTTAGCAAGCAATGCTTTTTTTTCCTCCGGCTTCTGGAGGCAGAAGCTGGTTTATGCATTTCGGCCAGTTCTTTTTGAAGTATGGTTTTGCTGAAGAGGTGACAAAAACAGTTCGGTGATAATTCTTACCTGTGTTCTTACCATGAGCAAGGATAGCAAATGGATCTGGAGGCAGCTGGTCAAAATCAGTCACACTAAGTTCATAGTCCTTTTTATTGTCATTGCTTGGAACTGGGTATATGTAATATTTTTCCCCAAAACTCAAAGCACTTGTAGCCACTTAGGTGACTCAAGCCACTGTACCACTGCAAAAGGCTTCTTCCTGTTTGTCATAGGTATTTCTGGCAGGATTTGTGGTATGGAAAAGGCACAAATACAGATCCCTTGCTGCTTGTCCTTTGGAAACAGCTTACCTAATTTCACTTCTCATTTGAACTCTAAAGCCTGTCTAGGAGTGAGACAAAATTGGAGGAAACCAACTGGATCAAATCTAATTGTCTGTTAAGGGCATTTGCTGCTATCTGGAAAATTACTGGCTTGTCTTAAAGTAGATAGGCTTGCATTCCTTACTGCTTCTCTCATAGCTCATTACACAACCTTTTTTTTCTCTCCTTAGTACCAGACTCCTAATTTGCAGACAAAGTACGTGTCATCTCAAGACCAGTTCTGGACAGTTTGTTCCTTAGTCTTAAATACCTGTTCTGTTTATTCCTTAATTGGTTTTTGAAGTGTATTTAGATTAATTTTTCAAGCTTCATTTTGGTACCCTTGTTCCATAAGGAAATCTTTATTTCCTGATCATTCTGATATCACAACTCTTTGTTTACTTGAAGCAAATATCTTCTTGTGAGCGTTAAGTGGTGAGTATTTCAGGTCAAATGTCATCTTTATTTTACAGTATTATTGAATTAAATTAGCTCACTTGTCTACTTGTCTCCAAGCATTTGGATTTCTGAATGGAGACATAGAAGTCTGCATCTTCTTGTGCTCTTTTTTTTGTTTGGATGGAAATGATACAGGGTTTGTTGTTCTTCGGTTTTTTGGTTGTATTTTGAAATCCACAATTCAGGAAGAATGTCATCCTGGCAACCTGTTGAAAGTATCTTTATACTGTTGTGTATCTCTAACTTTCAGTTTCTTGAAAGTGGAAGGTAATGTTTTTATGTTGCCATGACCTCAGCTTCAGTTCTAAAAACAAATCTAGCTTTTTAATATAGAAGGCTTGAAAAGATTAATGATGCTAAAGTTTGGGTGGAAATTTCTACTCCATAGTGTCAGAATTGCAACTTAGTGACATCTGCCAACAGTTTCTTCTTCCATATGTATCTTAGGGGTATGGCCCTAATTAATTTTGAGTGAATCCGAACTTTTCTTATCTTTAAGATATTTTTAGGTAATTTTCTTCCCCTCCCCATTTCAATTGGCCAAGTTTGAAAATCATCTTGGATGCCTACTCAAACAGCTGAAATTTAAGTAATAAGCCTACTTGGGAGTGAGACTGCCCTTCTCCCTTCCTTCTCTTCAAGTCAATCATCCAGATAGCTTCTTTGAGGGAACTTGTAAGTGAGTTTCATTTTTGTTTTTGTTTTTTTTTTTAAGTTTGTGTTATCCTCAATCATGCTTTATCCATGCTTGCTTTTGAAATTTTGGGCATCTTTCTGAATTTTTCTTTGATTTCCTCCCCTCCCCCCCCCCCCCCCGCCAATTGACTTTCTTAATTCAGGATTTTAGATAATCCATAATACAAATTACCTCCATTATCTTCCAGCCAAAAAATGTAGAACTTGCAGGCTTGCAGCATCTTTGGTCGATTCTAAAGAGTGGGAATGCAAACTTCTTGCTAACTTCAGGAAAAACAGAAGTTCCAGTTAATGCTTCTTTTCTGTTTTTTACCAAATGTGTTGCTTAAATTGCTTCCAGTCTTACTGTGCTATACATGTTAAATGTAAACATGTAGGATGGGAACATGGTAGAAATATGTAAGCTGTACTGACTGCTTTAAATTTTAGTATTAAATACGGCTGTTGTTTCTCAAATGTGATGTATTTCTCCTGCGCTGGGACAGCTGTTTACTCTTTCCTTTCTCATCAGTCCCAGCAGCCACTGGAAGATCTGGATGCTAAGCTGAGAAGAACCCTTAGTCCAGAGACCGTTCCAGTGACATCTGCTCCTGCCTGTGTACGTTTGCAATGTTGGCAGTTAGTAGTCTTGAAAAACTTTAGTATTTTCTCAAGGTCATGCTCTTAGGTCACTGCCTAAGTCTTCAGACTTCTAAAAATAAAAACGAAGCGTCATCTTACAGTTTGTGGGACTGAGTCAACCTAAATAGGAAAAATCTGTATTTTGCAATAGATTACGTATTTCCTGAGGCTGGTTTTGGTATTGGTTCTTAATCCAGCTTTTCTGGTGATGTCATTAACGTCACCAAACTAGAAGGGGAATTGACTATGGAATAAGGGAAAAGAGCACTAAACAAGCAGTATGTGATTTGGGAGGGATGTTTAAAGTGTGAATCTGAAATATTAAGACTGTAATAATAAACTTCAATACAAAATGAAGATAATGATTGACATTGTGATCTCCAAGTGGCTACTTATGCATTACTTCTGCAAAGCAAAAGGGGATATTCTGCTTTCCGCCTCAGGTTTGTAAGACGTGCAAGATCTCTTGCTGGTGTTGCTTACTTTGGAGGTTAAAAACTCTTGCATTTGTCTTGTCGTGGGTCATAATTTGACCCCGGTGGAAATAAAAGATTATGTAATACGCATTATGGTGGATTTGTTGGCATTCAATCCAACTGCTGATTCTTCTAAATAAATTTTATTTTGTTTGTCCCCTTGAACCTGTAGTCTGTGCCCTCAGTAGCATCTACAACGGTTACCGGGCTGGTGTCCACAGCAACACAGTCTCTGAAGGATGGTAAGACAGCCTTGATTATTTTAGATGGTTTCTCAGCATGGAGATACAATCCAAAATTGAACAGACTAGCAATTTGGAAGGATATAGCCTTTTTTAGTAAGTCATACAATGGCAATTCCTTAAGGATCGTATTAGTTTTCAGTAACTAGACTGAAATTTTCCACTGTAGGCCAGGAGAGGGGAATGATACATGCATATTATAGTAACTCATTTAGGATTTAAAGCTGTCCAAAATGCTAAATTAAGACTTGCAAAGAATCTCCAGTATGATGCTAAGGTACAGCTTGAGGATTTGAAGGAACTGTTTTCTGTCTTGTGTTACGTTCTTGGCAACAACAGTAAGACTTCCCATTTTGCATCATCGTGCTGTGTTCTATATGTAGGATACCTCTTCCTAACCTAAGAATGTTTCCTTTTTATTTAAATAGAGAAATGAAGGTTAAATTACTAAAAACTTAAGAAAGTGAGTAGGAAAACCAGAATCCCTTCTGTCTGCTTTAGGTCAACTGAAGGTTGACTGGATGATCAACAATTGAAGTCTGAATGATCAATGACTTTCAAATCTAAATGAGTTCAATTGTTGGGGGGGGAACCCAACAACTTGCAAAATAGTCTGAGACTATCAGTATTCCCCTAATTGTTTTAGTTTTAAAAATCTTCCTTTTTTAAAAGAAACTGTTAATGTGGTACTAAGATTATTTCTGACCTATCTAGTAAACATTATTTAACTTGCATGTGCCTCTGAAGTTCAATGTCAAACCTTCAAAAGCTAATAAAACCAGTAGGAAAATAAAATATTCCCATTTTGGTGTGTCACTAGTGAACTATACTGTAGAACTCATTTGTCTGCTACAAAATGAGTTGGTTTTTGCCTGCCGAAGTTTAGAAGGTAAAAGTAAACAAACTGGGAAGTTGCTTAATAAACACAGCAAGCTGTCCAATAGAACTGATTTAAAAATAGAATGTTATTTCTCAGCTTTGTAACCTTATACTGCCAGCGTATACAGCAACAAAATTAGGAGCTGACACCTAAGAATTCAGCTCTGAAAACTTCAGATAGACTGCTTTGAGTAAATGTGGTTTATAGCATTTCTTCAACTTACCACTTTTCACAAATGCTGGGTACAATTTATTAATAGAAATTTAGGTAGTCAATGTGGGTATTGAATTAAAATAAGCTTTTTTCTTACATGAATTTCAGTTCTGTTTTTTATTTTTTGGCAATTTCACATCCCTGTTTGAAATCAGTGTGCTTTTTTTACTGCTATCTAAAAGTGCACTTCTAGCAAGTATACTGTGCAGGGAAACTTTATAGAAAAATACTTCACTTTAATACTGCAGTTTGATACTCTATCTGGTAAAGTTGAAAAAAGAGATTAGGTTCCGTGAATCCAAAGGCCTGCTAGGAGTTAACTGATAGGTGAGTTTGAAGTAGGTAAAAAGAAATGGTTGAAGTTCAAATGATTTGTTGCTTATTTTCTTCTTAATCCCATTCTCCTTTTCCTTAGCTTCAGCATCATGTGGTGGAGAGAGCAGTGCTATGGCTACCACAGCAGGAGCCGGGATTCTTAAGATGGGACGGTTTCAGGTAGGAGATGTTAAACTGACTTGCTTGTTGATACAGGATCTTCGCTGAGCAGTTCCTGCATAGTGCCACCTCAGTGTGCCTCATGGTGGGCTTTTCTGTCGGGAGAAAATGTCCGTGTTGGGCTTGTGAATGCAGTGCTTTGTGCAGATGCTGTTTTCATTCAGGGCAGAGATTACAATAGGTTATGCAGGTCTAGAATTGTGAATACAGTGTTTCATCATGTCAGGCCTTAGCTGTGTAACTGTTGGCCTTGGTCTTTAATGTTAGCTGCTTTTTGGCTGGCAGTGCTCAGACGTTCACTGTGAAGCAAGTCCCCTCTGAATCTGCTGTGTTTCTTGGAGTTAATCCTCCAGGTTGCTTAGAAGTACTATTTTGTGTGGCAGTGTGTTACTTGGAGGGAAGCAGTAGCCTGCTTTGTGGCATACCAAGGAAACGAGTTATTTTCCCCTCTCAGATGCACCTTACTATTAAGGTAAATAAAAGCATCACATTAAGGAAGAACTAAGAAAGTCTGCATGATTGCATTTCTATTCTAGGTATCCGTGGCAGTGGATGATGTGCTAAAAGAGGGTGACAAACCTGAAACTAAGCCGGTGCAATTTGAAACCACCTCCACTGATTCTTCATCTCTTTCTGGCAGTAGCCCAGAGAGTACACTGGTAAAGCAGGCTGGCAGTCGGAAAAGTGAGGCTGTTGCTGACTCTTCCTTGGATGTGGTAGATGGCATTCCTCAGATAGTTCCTGTGCTGCAATTACCAGTAGATGTTGGTCAGCCTACTAAGGTCGGGCGCTTTCAGGTAACAACAACAACGGATCAAGTGGGGCGCTTTTCGGTGTCAAAGACTCAGGATGAGGTCAGCTGTGCAGAGAAAGAGCCAATGACTCTTCCTCTCTCTGTGGACTTGGAACAAGTTGCTTCTTCAGCTGCAGCTCCGAAGAAAGAGTTGGAGTCAAGGCAGTCCCCACACATGAACGGTCCGTCCTCTGAACCGGAGGCCGCCTTCTTAAGTGGGATGGCTAAGGATTTGGATGATGGCTCGGGGAGCCCAGACTCCCTCCAGCCCCTGGGGTCGAAGATCAGCCTCCCTGTTCAGAGCCTCAGCAATTCATTCAACTCTTCCTACATGAGCAGCGACAATGAGTCGGATATTGAAGATGAAGACTTGAAATTGGAGCTCCGTCGGTTACGGGAGAAGTAAGGCTTTTTTCCTTGTGTGGTTGTGTATGAAATATATGTAACAGGATTAATATGAATTTTATCTGTACTTTACTTTTCACAAAGAACAAAAGGAAACTTTTTAAAAGACTCAACTTTTGCTAAGTATCAGGACCCATTGTCAGCATTTATGTGGGAAGTAAGATTCTTTAGTGGGAAAGTAGTACATAATTATAACAAAAAAGGTATGTACATGTTTGTGGTCCTTAATTTGCTAACCTGTAACCTTGTTGTTGTCTATATGTAGATTGATTGCTGCACTGTGGGTAAGACTGCAGATGTATAGAAGCTTTTGCATATCACTGAAGTTTAGTAGTTGGGAATAGTGGCGTCTCATTTGAAAATGACACACAACACTCTGCATTTCTAATACGCATTTCTTGCGTTTCTAATGGTTCTCCTTTTCTTGAAGAATCCTTGTTGGCTTAGAAAAAAATTTAAAGTCAAGCAATGTGACCTACTAATTTATTTATACTGAAAGTTGAACATCTTTTCGGGCAGCTAGCAATTTTAAATCTTGTGTATGCAACTGCTCTGAAAAAAATCCTGAGGAAATACAAATGTAGTCTCCAAGGCCATATGTCTCAGAAAATGAATAATGTAGCTATTCATGTAGCATTTTAATGCTGAATGATTTGATCTTCTACAGTAGATGTATGTTCTTGTTTGTACTTCCATTTATCCTGGTTTTATGATTACAATGTTGGGAACTTTGTGTTGGAATTCTAGCCAGGGTTAGGGCACAATGGAAAATGGCAAGTGTTCTGCCATGTGCATTCAGTGGTTATTTGTGGAAAAGATTTATTTCCTCCTTTCTTAAATGTTAATGGGAGCTTGACCGAAGAAGCTGGTCAAGCTTGACTGGAGGGAAGGGATTGTATGCATGCATGTATATACATATAATTTTTGTAAGTCATACTCTTTTGTAACTTGTTAGGCACCTTAAAGAGATCCAGGAGCTGCAGAGTCGCCAGAAGCAGGAGATTGAGTCACTATACATGAAATTGGGAAAGGCCCCACCTGCAGTAATTATTCCCCCAGCTGCACCCCTTTCAGGAAGGAGGAGACGGCCTACTAAAGGAAAAAGCAGCAAGTCCAGCCGTAGCAGCTCCCAGGGAAATAAGAGCCCTCAGCTATCAGGTAAGACTTTCTTCAATTTTTTGAGTGGATAAAACAGAAGAGGTACCATCTCTTATTCTTAGATGTATGTCTGTGTCTCTCTGTCTTGTCTTTTGGAGGGGGGGATGTGTCCCAGTTCCTCCACTGCCTGGATTACTAGATCATTTTGAAATTGCTTTTGCTATTTGGTAGTCTTGCTTGTGACTTTTGCAATCTACTGAAAGATACTGTTACATTGTTCCATAAGAGCAGTTTTAAAGTTGTGATTTGTATTTTTTTAGAGATTAGTCATAGGGCTCTGACTAGGAAGAAAAGTGTAAATTTACAGTGTGGGGGAAAACTTTGATTTATTTTTTTATCTTTTTTTTTCTTTTTAAGATAAACTTTCTTGTTGCCTCCTGAAACTGATTTTGCAGAATGGGACTGGTGTCTTCAGTCATTTTCAGAGATTTTTTTTTTTTCCCTACTTTAGTAGTGCTTAAGCATGGTATTACTAGTGTCCTTACACTTTGGAAACTTAGTCACAGCTGATGGATGTTAAAGTAGTGATTTTTTTAATGAAGCTGCAATTTCTTTGTACTTACAAATTGAGAAACAGTTTCAATTGTCAAGATTTCCTTTCTTACTAAAACCATTTTTATAATAAGCAGAACTCAGAAAAATAGTTCTGTTTACTGTTTGAATGACATGGATGTCAGATGCTTGCT
The DNA here is from genome assembly GCF_964195595.1 of Calonectris borealis. Lineage (NCBI taxonomy): Eukaryota > Metazoa > Chordata > Aves > Procellariiformes > Procellariidae > Calonectris > Calonectris borealis. Next base: position 68,433,321 of record NC_134312.1, read on the forward strand.
GGGTAATTGTAGATGTCTCTCAAATCCTGTAGCATTGCGTAAACAATGTTGGCGGGTCAGCACTGTGAGCAGAAATATTTGTTACTGCTTCCTGCACATTCACTTTGGTAATTCCACATCATGCCGCAATTTCTGTATCTAGTCACCCTGGCTGCCCACTTTTGTTATATGATAGGGGAGCTATGTGTGAGCATGTGACAGTGAGCTAGCACAGAGTTGCCTTAAAACCTAAGTAAATAAGAATTTTTCTAGTCTTACTGCTTTCTCAGAAACTGGAGTAGTTCCCTCCCTCTGCCTCCCCCTCTCTTGGCTGGATTGTCGTGCTTGACCAGAGGATGATATCCTTCCCCCCCCCCAGCACTTCTTCCTATATTACTAGTGTAATAGCTCAACTGATCATTTGAGTTACTTGGTAGTGACTTCACTCACTAGTAAACGTTCCAGTCAAACTTCGCTCTGTTTTTACTCCTGTCCCTTGGGAACAATGACAGAAGCTTCAAAAATGATGTGGGGAAACTGAAACGTTGAACGACTTTTTGCCTTCCTTCTTCCTCTAGGCAATCTGTCAGCTCAAAGTGCACCATCAGTCTTGCCCCCACAGCAGACTCTTCATCCTCCTGGTAGTGTGCCAGAGACTGGGCAGAACCATTTGTTACAGCCCCTCAAACCTTCACCTTCTAGCGAAAATCTCTACTCTGCCTTTACCAGTGATGGTGCCCTTTCGGTACCAAGCCTTTCGGCACCAGGCCAAGGTAAGACTTTAAATGGAATTAGTGTCGAGTCTTGCACCTTTGTTACTGGTGAACGAACGATCAACTTGATGACACTTGATTTTTAATACATAGTGTAAAACAGATTGGTAGTCTCCAACCTACGCATGGAGGCTGATAAGGGTGTTTTTTGCAACTAGATTTCTACCTTCTCACATGGGTGAAGGGTGAGGTTGTTGAAGTAATGCATATATAGTGCATGGCCCTGTCTGCTGTAATGAAAGCACCAGCGAGAATACGAAAGAGTGCAGTATGGTGGTGGCAAGCAATGTTTTGCTGACCTGGGGGAAAGGTATTGGCTGAAAGGATGAGGGGACAGAGGAGAATGGGGGTCGGAAACGTGAAGTGAGACTAAGGAAGGGACAGAGCAGCTTTGGTGTTAACAGATAATTGAAATGGTAGGAAATTTCTGAAGACTTGAGTCCTTTTAGACTTCCAAACTGCTTTGGCTGTTTCTGTCAATGGAATTTTTAACAATAAAAGGCAAAAAAGGCTCATGTTCTGTAATTGTGAATTAAAGAATTAGCCTGGAAGGAAGAGTTAGTGTAGGAGGATGGGATGGTAGGAATAATAAATTGTTCATTTACTCAAGTTACTCAAGTTGTGGATTGCTTGTTAGTATGTTATCAAATAATTTCTGAGACACAGCTCTGATTTATTTGGTAGGGAAGGCTTTTTTGCTTGCCAGTCCTTAAGGGGATGATAGCTTGATTCCTTCTCTGAACTTAGCTTGTTCCAGGTTTTTTTTTTTCCCCTTGAACATCTTTTTGAAAAGGTTTGCTATAGACTGATTGAATACATCAGTTTTGATGCATGTTTTCACTGAAATTGGAGAAGTACAGACAGAAAATGGAAACAGACTTTTTGGAAGAATTTTCTAAAAGGGTTTTTTTAATGAACTGTTTCAAGTATTTTGTATCTAGAGTTGTGCTGTACTGTTTTATAATTGGATACTTTTGCCAGGATTTGGCTTTCCTATAGATTGCAACCTTATTGTTGGGTTATGTACTGGAGAGTAACACTGCAAACGTGGCCTAATGTCTGGAGGTATTGGAGGGAGTCTCTTCACTCCGTATATTGTCTGCATACTCTTTGGTCCACACTTCGAGGCTTATTCTTGTGTGTCATGTTAATGCATTTCACCCTTCCAACCTCAAGTTGCTAACATCTTGTAGTGGTGTTCTGTCTCTTCTCCTCTCCTTTCTCTGTTCTTCCCGTTTTTGTTTTCCCACAGGCTGTGCGAAGTTTAACTGTGCATCTGAGAGAGTGACGTTCAAGCCTGGTGGCAGGAGGACCCGATTTCTGAGTACGCCCTGCTTGGCTCTTTGTGTGTAACACCTTTACTCCTTCCTTGTCTGTTTTTTGTTTTGTCTCTTTGGTTTTTTTTTTTCCTGCTGCTTGGATCTGTTTCATGCAGCCCATTCTCATCTGCCACCTTGTATTCCCTCCCATCCCATGGCTCAGCTGAGCTGCTCTTAGCACACCTTTAGAAGTTTGGGTTCTCATGTTAGGTATTCTCTGTTGTTAAACTCATAATAACAAGCACTCATTTTCTCTAAGCTTTTGGTGGAAGCTTTTTCAGGACAGTTCAGTGAAATGACAGAAACTGGGGAGAGTTAGCAAGTTGTGGGTGCATGGGCATTTTCTTTTGGCCTGCCTTAGTAATTACGCTTTGGCATATGTTAACCAACATCAGACTTGTAGGGGAGGTAATCTTTCTAGTGGAACAGCGAAGAAGATTTGTTTTCCAAATTATTCCTTTGTTGGACACTACTGTAACTGATGGGGAGAATATGTTGACTTCCTCCAGCAGTATGCTTACTGTGCAAGTTGGATGTGGTTTTGCATGTTCTCAGCACTAGTGCTGATTACAGTGCAGAGCATTGATGCCACCTGTAGGCAGTTAATATTGACGACTTATGTTCATTAGCAGATGGATAGCTAAAGATTGGAGTGCTGAGCGTTTTTAAAAATACTTAGAGAATATTTTCAGGCAAGCTCAAGAGATTCTTACCTACTAATGGGCCCAGATTTAGAAGTTTTTACTGTGAGTTGGAGGTAGACTAAATGTGCAACAAATAGCAGTAAAGGTGGGTAAATAGTCATCTTCAGACATCCTGTACAACCCTCACGAGTTACCTTGCAGCTCTTTTCAAAAACCCTTTATTTGTATTTCTATTAGGCCAGACTTACAAGAGAGCCTCAAACTTCTGATGTGGTTGAAGTAATGATACGCTTGAGCCGAGGCTGCTGATGTGATGCTTTTTATTGGGAGTGCTGCAACATCTCCCATGCTGCTTCTGCAGGCTGGACCCTTTAAATGTCTGACATTTGTTTCGCACCCTCTGGAATGACTTGATATGAGGAAGCTTTAAGTGCTGTAAAGAGACCTTCAGTCGCTGCACTGCATGACAGTACCACACATCTGTAGCATCTGTCTCACTACCGTTGGCAATAGCACAGCTGAGCCAGAGAGTTGTGTGCAGGAACCAGGCCTGGCTTTCTGCAGAGACAGCTGCAATGCAATCAGCTCCATCCTCTCAGAAAGCGAGTGAGTCAGAGGAGGGGAAAAGTTTTTCCTGGCTGTTCAGTTTTGCAATGATACCTCTATCCCACTTCATTGGATTTGGGGATATAAGTACTAATGGTATTTAATTTTTCAAATTGAGCAGCTTTAAATATTTTTGCTAGGTATATTAATGTGCAGATGTGCATACCTGACATCTGCAATCTCAAGATTTGTGGCTCCTTTCTTGGAAGAAGTTAAATTCTTACCAGAGCTAACTCCTTAAAATCGTCTTTAGTCTGGCCTGTCCTTTTTTGGGTAAGGAATATAAAGAACAGCCATTCTGTTTCCAGAATTGACAATGAACTGAATATATGAGAGTATCATTTACTTATAAGGCCTTGGCTTGCTGCAAATTGACCATCATCTGGCTATAAGAGTACTTTGGCATGTATATCTCCTGCTTATGGGACTGGTGCTAAGGGAAATGGATTCCTTTGGAAAAGTGTGTTGTAGCTGTCCTGTAAGAGCGGGTAATACTTGGCATGGCGCAGCTTGGCCTGGCACTTGGCTTATTGCAGGTTGCTTGCTTCCTGGAGTCTTGTCCTTGAAATGCTATTGCAGACTGTTGTGGAGAGTGACAACTGGAGAAGATGCTGGGTTAGAATCGGCGGTGTTGAGGAAACAGTGCAGTAATTGATGCTTTTAACTGTGCAGCTGGAGAAACAGAGTGGTACAGCTTGGCAGGGAGTGTCTGAACTATTTCACGGATCTCAGAAAATAGTGTGACAAACTAAAAGTACTTGACCTATCAAATAAATCTTTCTCATGTTGTAAACTGGTTGAACTTTGATAGTTGTAAAATGCTTCCTACATCGTGACAAAAATGGAAGATGTGCTTGCTTTTCCTTTTGTGATAACAGTGAGTTGTGACAGTAATGTCTCCTGACGTTCTTCACCTCAGAACTCACTCTGAAGAATAAATGTAGGAGGCTGGGCCTCTTCTCTTTCTGAAAGTACAACTGATTAAACTGTCAGACCAGTCTTTGGGTTTTTCCTAGAGTGTCCCAGTAGTGACTACAAGAGCCCTGCTGTGCTGTCTCCTCTGTTTCTCACCAAGCTTTTTGTACTGTTTGCTGATACTAAACATTTCTCACTGTTTCTCTTATCGTTAACAAATTACTCTCTCTTTGTGCTTCAGGGAAGATGGTGAAAAAAGTCTGTCCTTGCAACCAGCTCTGTAGTAATTATCTTATTTCTGTTATCTCCGATTCCTGATTGTAAAGCTATTCATCAGCTTTTTCTGGTCACTGAAGCCTTACCTCCCTGACTCTGTCTCCAGCACAGCATTTGTCTGTCTATGTTATGCCCTCTAATGTGTACTCTGTCGTTAGCATATTGAATAGTCTGGCTATTACTCTTGCAGACAAGTGGAGGCAGGCAGAACCTCACCTTCACTGTGGAACTCTTTGCTCATCACTAATGAGAGCGAATTGAGCATCAGGGTCAGTTGCTCGCTGTAATGTGCTAGAGTTGTACCTTTGAGCAGCTGGTTTGTTTACAGATCTGATGGGGCTTGCCACCTCAGTGATGGATCCAATTGCAGACACTCCTTCAACATTTTGGAAGAGTAAGAGTAAACCATCAGAGATGTCCAGTGTGTCTCCCAAAGCAAGAGATGTTTAGAAAAGCCTGTGTGTGCTCATGTCATTTAAGACTGTTTTAAAGGTGTCTTTTGACTGCTGGTTTATGAGGGGTGGAAATAAAAGGGCAGAATGAAGGCATTATAGGTAGCAGGCTGGAGAGAGAGAAGCCTGTTTCACTTCAGATCCTTCATGTCAGAGCAGAACTGGGGACGGCTGCTGTGACCGAGCAGGAATGTGGGGGGTTGTTTCCATTGAATGCTACAAGTTGAAGCACTTCCTTTTCAGACTCTTCTGGATGGCAGTTTCTGCAGGCGGTGACTACGTCAGAGCTAAAATGTGAAATTCCTGAGAAGTAATTTTTTAAATTGACGTTACGTGGGAGCTTTGGTAATTGTATAGCTCGCCTATAAAGGTGTAGGCTAGTCTGTCTGTGACCTGAGATAGGAGCTCCCTAACAAAATTGCTTTTGGAGACAAAGCTTTTGCAGCCTCCCACCTTTCCCACCCTGAACCCATCCAGTCCTTTTCAAAACACTTAAACTTTCCTAAATGATCTTTTATATCTCCAGCTGAATGCACTGTAGTATATACGTTGATTAATTCCCTCCCTCCCGTGGCCTGAGGGAGCTCTCCAGCGTAGGTCCATGATCCAGTGTGCTTACTGATTAAACTGGAAATGCGAAACGTCAAAAGCAGATACTGGCCATCACGAAGAGGATGAGAGCGAGTGTGTCAATCCCTGCATGAACCCTCACGGTGGAATGTGATTACTACTGGTTTTGGCAGCTCCCCCCCGAGTACCTCTTTCTTGCTTTTGCCTCATTTGTCTTTAGTTTCACCTTTCACATCATTGCTTTTATTAAATAATTGTATTCTGAGCCCTTTCCACACGACGCATGCTTAAGGTTCTTGTTATTTCACTCGTATTACTCTTCATCTGTGCTGCAGCTGCACACCCTGGTCAGGGAACCTTATGCTTTCCTTTTTGTGTGTACTGTTGCATGCGTCTGCCTGCCTGTAACAACTGCTGCCCCACCTGCGGGCACCCAGACCGGGAGCCACTTCCATGCTTGAGCTGGAACTGGTGGGAGGGATACGTATCCTTCCCTCCTCAGCACTACTAGAGGCAGTAACACTTTGCTTATTTGTCCTGCATAGTAAGTACGTCACCTTCCTAATTCACTCCTCAATATGAAACATTCCTGCAGGGGTTTGGAGCCAGTTCTTTCTTTGATACAGTGGTTGCAAGGAATGTGGCTGATAGCCAGGGAAAGTGGAACAGATGAAGTAGCTGTCAGGCAAGAGACAGCGACTCCGTCATTTGGCCTTTGCAATAGAGAGATGATTTTCATTGCTGGCATTTTTGATGCTCCACTTTTAAACAGTTTTCTTCAGAAACGTCTGCCATAAACTCAGATTTTCTTGGATTTCCCAGTTGCAGTCTTCAGAGTGAGCAAGTAGAAATGTTTGAGGAACTTTGAGAATCAAGTAGGTGAGGATGTGTGCTTGCAAGGAGTCCTGGGTTTAGTGCTGCAGTGGCCAGATACTGATTTTGTTGTTTGGTTTTGTACTAAACGGATTTGAAAAATCTAGATTCATCCTACCTTCACCATGTCCTTCAGAAAAAAATCTGTAAATGAGGATACTGCTGGGAATTTAGGATACTTGATAATATGCGATTTCTTTGATTCCTGTTATGAGGTCTGCCTTTGAAAAACCTAAATTTGAGTGCAGTTGCTTGTTTATAAGTGTGAGGGGGGTAGTGAGGCTATCCAAAACAAAGCTGCTAGATTTTTTTTTTTCCTGCAGGATAATGTTCAGCAAGCTTTTTAGCAGAACTGAAACCTGGTATTTATGTGAAGGTTGGTTGTGTTCTTGCAATCAACCCAGTGAATAGAAAAACTTGTCAAAGCATCTCTGAGGAACTACTCTCATTTCTGCCTTCTTTAAGCTGTATTAGTTGTTTGCATCTGAAATGCTTGTTCTTCTGACATAGGAAATCTGAACATAATGGCAAAAAAATGCTTTCAGAGGCAAAAAGCAAAATTTAATGCAGTGCAGACTTCCCCTGCTGATCCTGGCTGTTTGGTGGATGAAGACAGTCCCATCTGGTTATCCTCAAGAACATAAGTATGGCAGCTATTGGAAACAACAGTTGCTGTTTCTCACTGTGGCTTTTTTGCGTAATCTGGGTGACTTTTTCTCTTCATTTTACAAAGTGGAGATAATTTGCTACAGAGCAGCTGGCGATGCTGATTGTACTGCTCCTTATTCAGCATCCAGCATTGTCCTCAAGGTGGAATTGACCTGTGCCAATAGTGGTTGCTGCTAATTAGAAGGTGTAGGATGAGAGAATGACGTGACTGTACTGTCATTCAGTGCTGAAATCTAATCTCCTTTTTCCTCTACAAAGACCTGTAGGCTGCTACCATTCCCTTCTTAAGATGACTACTTGCAGCACTTCTTGGAAAGTAAACATGTCTATGAAATACTCTTAATCTGAGAAAATGCCTGTAGGAGTCCTTGTAGTTCCCACTTCAGTGAGTCCTGGAACTGAAACTTAGACTTAATCTGCATGGCATTTTAACTGGCTCTCTATTGATGTACCATTACCACAATTATTAAATTTACTAGAGAAAGATGATCTTTAACCTAAGTTTTGATTCCCGGTTTTTGTATTTGTAGGGACCAGCAGCACTAACACAGTCGGGGCTACAGTGAGCAGCCAAGCACCCCAGTCTCAGCCTACTGCTATTGCCTCAAGCCGGAAGGGGACTTTCACAGATGACCTGCACAAGCTGGTAGATAACTGGGCCCGAGATGCCATGAACCTGTCTGGCAAGAAAGTTGGCAAAGGGCATAGCAACTATGAGGTAAGAGGTAATCCGTGAAGGTTTACGGTAAGAAACTGTCAGTGTCGTTGCTGTCTCATTAGGGTGTCAAACACAGCTAGAGTACAGTTGCCGTGTAGCTTGGACAACTGCGCTAGAAAACCGCATCTTTTGTGTGCAGGATTGTATCACCTGCTATGGAAGGGAAGGGGATAACTAGGGAGGAGGGCCATGGCGTGTTCTTGTAATCATCCACTGGGAATGGCTTGTGGACCAAGGGGCGAGCCTGTGATTTTTAAGCACAGTCGTGTAACTTTTCTTGGGGTTTGGGTTTTCTTTCAGGGCCCTGGAATGGCAAGAAAATTCTCGGCACCGGGTCAGCTCTGTATCTCTATGACATCTTCCCTGGGTGCTACGCCCATCTCTGCAGCATCAGCTACCTCTTTAGGTCCCTTCACAAAGGCTATGTGCCCTCCGCAGCAGTACGGTTACCCCCCAGCGTCCTTTGCCGCTCCGTGGAGTGGGACGGGTGGTCCAGCGCAGCCACCGCTCGGCCAGTTCCAGCCCGTAGGTGCCGCATCTTTGCAAAGCTTCAACATCAGCAATTTGCAAAAATCGATCAGCAACCCTCCAGGCTCCAACCTGCGGACCACTTAGCCACGCTCGGAGACCATGCTGGCTAGACCTCGGGACAGGACGTGGGGAGGGAGACGGGGCCCTGTATCAACTACTAGTGCTGCAATGAACTGGTAGCTTGCCAGACTGGGAATGAATTTCTCTTTTCCAACCATTGCTGTCCACTCTCTGTAAAGGGAGTTTCCCCACACGCTTTCAAGGGGGAGGAGGATGATCAGCATCCTTGTGATGGGACAGTGCTTTTGACCGAGGGGTTCTGCTCTTGTTTGGAACAAGAGCTGTGAAGTCACGGGGTCAGTTGACGCAGTCTTGCTGTAGAATTTCTCTCTGGTTTGAGGCTGAATCCGCACGTGTTGAGGTGGGAGAGCTGAATCCTAGCATGAGGCTTTAGCACGCTTCTCATCTCTCCCTGAAGAACCAAGACCAGGAGAAAAGCTGTCCAAATCCCCCTCCTCTCCCTCTCCCCAGTCAATCGAAATGATGGGGCACACGAATGGACTTGCAGTGCAGCCCGTGCTTGATAGGTCATTACTGCTTTAAGTAAGATATTAACAGCTTTGACTGCAGCATTAGAGCAATTTAAATTGTTTAAAAATTTTTAAAAGTTCCCTGCGGACATGTACTTACCATCAGTTTTGATGTGGAAACACTGTGATATATAAATGTTGTTGGACAACAGTAGTTTAAAAATGAGTGGAATATAGAGGGTTAAAAAAGTTAAAAAAATGGGAAAAAAAGCTAGCTATATCCTTATACTTATTGGAGACACTTTAACTTTTTCCTTTGTATTTTCATTGTATTAGATAAATAAATGTGAATGTAAAATTGTATAAATTAATGTACTTGAATACTTGTCTGTTCTCCCAGTATGCTTGCTGGATATTTTAGTGCCTTGGACTTCTATTGCTTCTGCAGTTAGCGGCGTCTTCCCAGCAGAGCCCCAGGCAGACGGAGGGCAAGTTCAGAGCAGGATGGATTATTTGTACCTGGTGACTGGGACAGTCGAGGTTATTTAGTGATACCGTTACTGTTTAGAGTAGGTGTGTGGAGGGGGAAGTCACTGAGGCAGCGCGTCGGGACAACGTTCTGCGTGTTGGGGAAGCTTGTCCAGGCGGGCGGATCCGAAGTTGCTGGTGTGACAGGGGCCAGGTGGGGGCGGGACGGAGGGTGGTGGGCGAAGCTAAAACGAGACTAACCAGTGTTGTCTACGGAGGCAGGAGGTCTGGATCAGAAACGGAGAGAGGATGGGGAGAACATGTATCTTTGGGAAAGGCCCAACTTACGATGCAGTTTGACTCCACCTGCGAAGTGGTGAAGATGTTTGGTCAGGATGTGACTTGAGGGAGAGGTGCCATTGCTCGTTGGCGTGGGCTTGTCTGCTGGGATTGCTTTTCTTACCTTTTTTTTGGTAAAATCCATTTAAGCCAGGAATAGACTGTCCTGGCGCAACGTCCATTGCCGGCAATGGATGTACTTGAAACAGCCGGCATCAAGCAGTTTCCTCTGTCTTATCTGGAGGATTTACGATTTTGTTCACTCTCTAACAAATTTCAAGCTGGTACCAGGACTGTAGCTATCTGTCACCTCTTAGTAACTGTACTGTACCTTCTGCTTTGGTCATTCTCCCTTCTCATATTTAAAAAAATACTGGTTTCCTCTTCAAAGTAAAAATAATGCCAGCCAGTATTTATGTAGTGCTGCAAAAAGCTGTGAAGGATGAGAGGACTGCTTCCTGCTGCTGGGGAGTAGCTCACCGGTATCCTGGAAGCTGGTGCATCACAGAGATGCTACTTGCCTGAATATTTTTCTGGGAGCGCTGTTCCCCCGTGGAGCCTTAACAGGAAGTTTTTCTGTCTGCGGGTGTTCTCACTCTTTGATTTTTACAAAGAAACGCGCAAGATCCGTTCCTTCCCTGTCACTTTTTCACAGCAGTTTTGGCAGCAAGGGCAGGTGCTGGTGGGAGACGAACGGCTGAGGGTGAAAGCTAGTGGCGAGGTGGCTGGGCTCCGAGTCCCTTAGGTCTGGGGGTTTGCTCTTCGTAACCGAAGTGCAGACTAGAGCTGCAGAAGGAGAGGGGAGGCTCATGGTGTGCGTGTGGTGGAAGGGGGGGAAGCAGGGGTCCCTGCGGCCTCTGCTCTTCCGTCCAAACAGATGCAGAGAAGTTTCCTGAACGCGCCCCGTGCGAGGGGAGAGGCCTGCGCTGGAAACGGGGGTGGTGACAAACCTGGGGCAGTAATGAAAGAAGGGGAGTATTCGTGACGGGGGAACCAATCGGCTGGATGCAGCACGTGGTTATTTAATTTTGATATAATAAGTTTGAGGTCGTTTTTTCACTTAATGTTATGCAAGAACTGGTTTTATTTACCATTGATTCCCCCCCGCCCCCTCCTGTGGATGAATAACTGAAGTCTAGAGGAATAAACTAATGCTACTGAACTGTTAAATTATTTTGTTTAATATTACACTTTGAGTATCTTTTTCCACATAAAATCTGTTTCTGAATTACAAGCGTTTTCTTTACATTATTTAACAATGTACACTGTAAAAAATAAAAATAAAAAGAATAAAATGAATTGAAACTTTGGGCTTCCCTGGCCGTAGTTAGTTGTATGTTTTGCACTAAACCCAGGCACTGCGCTTCTTGTATGATTGCGCTTTGTGCTGCAATTTGTTACCTTTGTAGAATATTTAATGAAGTCATTCAAATAAACCAAACCTGCTTTTGTTGAGCTGTGGGTTTTCGTGTTGAACAGCAGGTTCTGACCTCTCCGTCCTCTTCCTGGAGTGATTTAAGTGTTACCCAATTTATCAGTTTACCACAGGAAAGTACAAGAAACCCATTTTAATGAGACCCTTAACTTCTCAAAAGCAGGGATCAGTAATGAGCCTTTGGCCCTTTAATAGAATACTCTGAAACAAGGTCCTAGAAAGAATAATTTGTAGAATGGATCTCCTTTATGAGAGGAGGGGCCTAAGGGAAAGGGAGGGAGAAGCTGTGAAGGGTAACGTATGAGCAGTACCGTTGCTTCTATGGCTGAGACTGTCAAGAAGTTACCAAGTAGCAGAAAAACGCGCTCAGCTGTGACAGTCAAGAACTTGGTGGCTCTCCCTGTCTGGGGCACAGGTGGAGCTTCACCAGCAGTGGTGCTGTCCTCCCTTTTGGCAGGCAAGCTGGAGCAGGGTGTGCTGCGAGGGCTGGGGAAGCCCTTTCTGGGCATGGAAGAGCCCTACTCTTTTTCGGTTGGACCGGTTGCCCTCCTCTCTGGGGTGGAAGGGAGCGGGGATGTGCACCTGCGGTGCTGGGGAGAAGAAACTTTTTAGTGTAGCTCTATAATAGGAATTCCAGCCCCAGATTTGCAGATGTGCTGGTAGAGTAGCAGAGTGGAACTACTCTGCAGGGTCATTCTCAAACAACTGTAGACTTGCAGGAATTACTTGGTATTTCTAAACACTAATCGCTGCTGCATTTCTTTCCATTTTAAGAACAGCTTCTGTTATGAGTCATGCTGCTCAAGGCCTTAAAGGGAAAGAAGAAAAATCCTCTAAGTGTACGTTTTACTGCCCTTTTAGAAGGGACCAATCCTGAGAGGCTTACTGCGGTGATTTCCCTTAGAGGAGGCATGGCTACATTTGCACTGTTTCTGTAGAGTCAAGAAAGCTGATGCAGTTGTGTTCATGTGAGACTTGTAATTTTGTCGTTGTAGAAGTTTGGAGCAGCTTAGAATACAGTAATTCTGAATGTCCGCACAGTCCTTTCCCAACAGGTATCTGATTTCATCAGTGAGCGCACGACTCAAACACGTGGTATGTATTTCTTCCCTGAGCTGTTCTGAACGCAGCACTGAATTGGAGGGAAACTAGTACGGTGAAATGTGAAACTATTTTCTAGATGTGATCTATTACAGTTAATTATAATTTGTCCTATCTGTCCATACTGAAGTAAATCCTTGTTCTTTGTCCTGTTGAGGAGGTAAGTGGATACTAGAGGATCTTTTAAGGAAAAAGGACCGATTAAGTGGTGAAGGTAAAGTAAGAGGAACAGGAATGCTGAACACTTCAAATGTATTTACGTTTAGACTGCTGTAAGAGACTTGCCCAGATAGAGCAGTGATGGCAAAGCAGAGGAACAAGGTCCTGTTTCAAGTCTGACATGGATTTTGGGGTTGGACTATGATCAAAGAGTTTGTGTAAATTTTCCTGGCCCAGCTCTAACTTCCAGTCCTACGGTATTGTCCTCCTTGTCTCCAGCACTGCACTTCTGAAAAATACGACTGTATCCAGTCTGAAATACTGCATAAAAATTCTTTCTTTAACCTTCTTACTGGAAGGAACAGCTGTTGCTTTGCTCTGAAGTTTAAAACCCACTTGAAGTTTTCTGTTGTCCATTTAAAGCAAGTGCAAGGCTGTGCAGACACGGTGGTAGCCTCTTTAGCTTCCTACTTGTAAGTAGTCAGAATGTGTTAACTTCTTTGAGCTTGTTAGACAGGAAATGAGTTGTAATGGTTTGAAGGGTATAGAGGCACGAACACCTACAAGCGTGGTTTGTTTTTCAGATTTCATGTTTATTTTTATATTGAAAAGGCTTGAAAGCTTATTTAAAAACAAAAGTGCAGCTCCCATTCATTTTACAAAGGGTCCAAGCAAACACTGTCTGAGATGCTCCATGCAAACTCCCTGGCAGCAGTCCCAGCGTGCTCCTGCCCCCATGCTGCCCTGTTGCGCAGGCACAGCTGAATGCGCTGCTGCTGCGGCACCGGCAATCCGATACGGCTGAGGAAGGAGCTGAGGAGAGGCAACGGGTTCTGACCCTGTCTGTGCAGCCGCAGGGCGGACGGAGGGGGTGCATGTCACACTGCCACAGCTTCACACCCTTGGCCTCACCAAATGGGCGACCGCAGCTTGTGGGCTTTGTCATCTGACCATAACCCCCCCTTCTCCCCGTTTTACTGAAAATCTCTTTGTGCTGAAATGCAAGAGGGAGAAAGAAGCTATGAATTGCATCTCATTTTAAAGATTAATTCTGTTACTATTTCAGGCAAATGACATGTAATGTCAGCTTGTAATACAGCTGCAAGTGTAGTGCTGCAGAAGCACAAATGATTGCTTGTTTATAGAAAAAGGAATCTGAAACATGTAATAACCTAAAAGTACATTAAGTTCTTGCTGGCTGTATTAAACTCTTCTGTGTTGCTTCACCATAATATACAGGAAAATCCATTAATGCATTAGACTTCCTCATACAATTTGAACAGCCAACTGTAGTCTTCTGATGTAATCCAGTACGGAGGTAATGATACCACCAGGTGTCTTACGTAGGTTCTAGCCTCCTTTTCTTCAAGCTTTGACTTCTCCTGTGGGGGCTGCATTCTGCCAAACAGGGAGATAGTGAGAAAGTTTCTTAAAGCTTTTTTCTGCTTCTAAAAGTGCTCCTCAATTCTTTTTCTAGCTCTTCCTTGACAGGACAGTTGGATAGAAAAAACAGGTAGTTCTCCTAGCCTGCTATCACAGCATCTGCAGCCAGGTCCAAGAAAAGAAGGATGTTTCTCCCGCTCCAATTTACTAATCTAACAGCACTGCTTTCAAAGCCAAGAGCCATTGTTAAGACAGAACTCGGTCATTGTTTGGTAGCACGTACCTGGGGTATGCTGGCTGGCACAGCTGCTGTTGCTCACGATTGTAGCAGATGGCTGCAATTGTGCAAGTCTAGCAGAAGCTTTGTGGTAATTCGTTCTGTGAGGTGTCCTGTTACGAGTAGTCATCTGATGACGTCCAGGGGGTGTTTCAGGTGTCTGGTGTCCAGCGGATGGGTCTGGCATTTTGTGACCCATTATCTTAAGATCGATGGTCTCCAAGGAAATGTCCCAAAGTTCAGGATCATCTAGAATGAATGGAAAGGTGATCAAACCAAAGACAACAGTATTGTACTACACGAATGACAGTAACTCCAGGACCAGCCCAGACTTCTCCTACAAGTGGTGGCCGCTACAAAAGTGGAACTGTAAAACATCTTTTATGTCGGTGCACAGCAGGGAAACGGTGCTACCCCTTGTGCTCCGGACTTAAGCGATGTCCAGGCACTGTGGTGTAAGTGTGACCCAAATAGCCACAGTCATGTTAAGACATGCCCTCACCCCCACAGATGTTCTGTTTCTGTGCAACAGCACTTGAGGAAAGGGGTTTACCAAATATGTGTAAGAACTCTCTACGGAAAAGCATGGTGTGCAACCCCTCATAGTGATGGACATTTCCCTGCCACTCAAGCAAAGTTTGTATTGCTAAGATCAGGTTCATACTCGCACTTCTATTATTCCAACCTCTTCAGACCTTTTACCTTTACACTGTACTCTGAAGAGTCGATTTAAATGCTAATGATTTAACACACTATTACTCATCACTTTTTGGCTGACCTGCAAAGAACTCCTCTTCTATTGCTAGTTTCTGTTGTACTGCTGCTGGAGTGCTGTGCTTTACAGGAGGATCGGATGCTGTTGGATGGAGGTAACAGAAGAAGAAATTAATGTTAGAAATACAGAAGAACCCTTTTGCTCCTTCGTAACAGAGCATGAGTCTGAAATGATAAGCAGCAGCAGCTGCCATCAGATACGCTCTTTTTTCCTAGAGCTGGTTGTGTTTTGGTAGCAGTATGTGGAATGGTAAGATTCTGTACCTGATGATGGCTGGTAAGAGCAGCTGCACTACTTTAAACTGTTTTTTAGCCTGTTGACCCCATCCCCAAGTTCCTGCTTACCACTCAGCTGTCCAGACTTCCCCATGAATAAAGAGCAACATATTAGTAGCTAATGCAATACCTATTTGCCTGCAACCACCTCAGTGAAGTGCTGCAGTCTCAGCTCGGCTGCAGCATGTTAATGGTACTAGCAACATCCTGCCAGAAGCTTTAGGGTGGTTGGAAAGGTGCAGTTTTGTGATGCAGTTTTAGAGCTGACATTCCTGCCACTTTAAGAACAGGATGGGAAAAAGTATGATAATCCTCCTTCCTCTGGTCTCAAAGGTGTGTTGATAGCACAGTACAAAAGCAAATGAAACTGGTTGGGCTCCTGTATTGAGGGTATCACATGCCTGCCAGTAGCTATTGTTAAAACTGTCAATTTTTAATGCCAAGTCTTACCCTGTTTGCTGCTAGGAGTAACTACTGGAATCTGATGCTTTTTCTCCATCTGTTCCCAGAACTGTTGCTGTAGTTGCTTTTGTCGCAATTTCCGCTGGTAAGTGGCATCACACTCTACAGCTAAGGAGTCTGTATTTCTGCCCCTCCCCCAAGTAAGCACAAAGTTAAACAGGATTTCAGCAATCACCTTTTACAAAGAAAAAATGCATGAAGAAATAATAGCAAGGAAAATCCACTAAACTAGCATTTTATGGCATCTTCCAAATTGAGCTGTCTGTGTGTTTTAAAAGGTACAGTAACTTCTAATATAGCTTACATAATCAATTTGTAATAGCAGTCTCACCTGGTACTATTTGGCTGTTTCTGATCTGCCATCACTACGGCAGCCTCTGTCTGACCAGGCTTACAAGTAGATGCCATCTCACAATGTTGTCTCCCTCCTGCGTTCTGCCTTTCCAAACAGCTATTGTATCTTGCTTTCTCTATTTCAGGCTCATAGTCCTCTCTCTTAGCTTTGATCAAATCTAACTCAGAGGGTATCTAGCAAAGGGAAAAAAGAAAACGTATTCAGAAACCTCCTTCATCAACTTAATGAAATATGCACAGGGTTTTTCTATACAGTACTGCTGAAAAATCTAGTTTGTTTGGTCTAAGTGGAATACTAAGTTAGAAAATTGAAATGCATTTTCAGTACAAAGTCATTCAGCTAGTTAATAATTGAATTAATGCGACTGTTAGTGTAATAGTTCGGTACTTCAGGGCAGATAGCCCATGTCTCCCCATACTGTGCTCTCTGCAAATGATAACAGTTGCAGATGATCAATACAGAATTCTACAGCTTCTCAGACAGTTTCACAAGCCTGTTGCTGAGTGTGTTAGTTTTGCCAGTTCCATTTTCACGCTTGTATTAAAGGGCACGGCAGACCTTTACTCAGCTCTGCAATTGTGAGGTCACTGAGGTCACCATTCTCTTTTTATTAAAGATGGGATGCTTTGGCTCTGTGATTTTACAAATTTGTGGCAATGCCACTAATAGACAATGACCTTGGCAAAGCAGAGATCTGTACTACCTCTACTTGGCAAGGTGTCACTTTGGATCTGCTCCTACAGGCTAAGTTAGCTAGATAGAACCGCCTCACAGCTCTAGGCTGACTAGCGGAGTTTGGGAAATCCTAGCATGATGAAGGCAACTTTACTATGAAACTCCATGGATCAGCAGCTGTAAAAGGCTCACTTTTTCCTCAGTGAGGAAGGTCAGTTACCGCCTAGAAGCCTACTGCCCCCAACTGGTACACGTCAGGAGCTGACAAGACTAATGTTGGTTCCTGCGGTGCAACCTCAGTAACAGCCAGGACAACTTTAATACTACGAAGGCTGCTGTGTTACATCACAGCACACTTCTTATAAATTGTGATAGCTCTGAAAGAACAGGGTTAAAAGATGGTTAGCACTGATGTAGATGTACATCACTATTTCTTGTCTCTCTCTTGACCAAAGACCTCCACAAGAGGCATTTCTCCATGGTGTCGGCTACCTCAGAAGGTTCACTGTTTTGACCTAGTGCTTCACAGAGTAAAAATAACTGCAACTCTTCCCTTGCAAACTGAAACCTAAGGAGGTAAGGAGTCTGAAAAGCAAAGTAACGTGGCTTCTTACTGTTCATAAGGGTAAGAACCATATTATGGTAAGGAAAGTAAGAGTTCAAGTACACATCAGTTGTACATGCTAATTCTTCATACATTCAAGAGCCCTAGTTTGCCAGTAGTATCATATCAGGTATTTAAAACAAATAAATTGGAGTGTAGATCTTTCTAATGTTATTCCCCATTCTCCAGCAGCCAAGTCCAGTACATCTTGCTCTTGTAATTCAGTTGCAAAATTCAGGTACTGACACATTTTTGAAGTCAAGCAGATTTGCAGGGCCATTTGTACACTCATCATGTAGCAAAACAAAATAGCGCTGCCTGTTTTCCTGTTCTGTGGTAAAACTTTGAAGGGACTGGCACAGCTAAAAAGTTGTTGTGGGTCCACTCTGAACACTTTGGTTCACCCTTTGTATCATAGATGTATCTAGCATTTTGCAGTGTTCTTTTGGGAAGGATCCAATTTGGTTAACTGAATGTTGAAAACACCTTTAGAAATTACCTTTGCTTGAGACCTCAGTACAAAAACATTGTTACAGAATAACTACTTGTTAACTATTCTAACAAGAACAATGAACACTGAGGGGTGAAATACAGGTGCACTGTAAATTTTGTTACAAGGACCATGCTGAGTTATTTTCTATCTAGCTGTGCTGTGCATTAGGGCTTGGTAGAGTTTGAATACTGGTTAGTAGAAGGACAAAGTAACTATCAATGCATATATTGACATTGCTACTGTAAGGATTTTGCTTAAAATTAAGTGAAAGTTCCAATTACAACAAGCAGCTTTGGTATGTGACCCACCTGGTATTGTTTCTACGATACCCTGGGCTATGCATATTAAAATCTTTATTTGAAGGCGGAAGTCTTTCTCATGGAAAAACTTCCCATTTTCTGCCAGAGCTCCTTGAATTCCAAAGAACACTCCTTTTTTCTGCTGCCCACTGGTTGACATATAGGCTGTCTGTTTGAGAGACTTCAGGATTAAATGAAATAGTCCTGATTTTGTAGGAATGCACAGAGGAGCTGTACCTGCTTTAGGGTAGGTTACACAGATAATAGACGTACTGTCTGGCTACTCTTCTGCCCTGCCTGCAGCCACTGGTTTTATGACCTATTACAGCGATTGGCAATTGTGTCACTGTATGTAGTTATCTCTCATCCTCTTTTTTTTTTTATTCCTGAAAAAGTCCAGTAATGAGAGGAAAATGTCAAGTAAGTTTGATTTTTAAAATTCATAATAGTAAATCAGATTGTGCTACCACTGACAATGAGAACAGAGAGATCTATTCTGGCTTTTGCCTTATACAGGGCACAGGTATACAGTAAAGAACATGCACACAGCCTCGACAGACTCTCTTCTCCCAAGGACTTCCACTTCACGTATGTGATGAATATATGAGTTGACACTGGTATCATTGCTGATACACATTTAAGGCAGAAGTGGCTAGATGAGAGCGATGAACTGAGTGGCTACAATTGACAAAGCTTAAACAGTCTTAAGAACTGCAGCGCATGGAGAAAATGGCACCTAGACCGAGCTAGTTTAAACAGTTTAGTGCTTTCTGTGATAACATTTAATCTGCTATGAACACAGATGTATGCATTACTGGCACTGAAAAAAGAGACCTGGACAACATGGCCGTAAATGTCACATGAGATCTTTAGTAGGGCACTGTTTCTTCACCACAGTAACCTTGCCTGCTGCAAATAGTCAAAATTTACAGTAGTTGTGGTAAAATGTCGGGGAAGAACTCTATAACAAACAGTTCGTGCAAACTAGCAGGCAAAGGCTATTGGTCTCATAGCTGGAAATATTCAGGGATGAGATGCATTGATATAATTATTTATAACATTTTTAATATGAAGGACCAGGAGCAGCGGACATCTAGCAGTCCCTGCTCTAACAGCCCATGTACTGCACCTGACGTGGAAGCTTATTCACGGCTCGTAGGTAGTCTTTGTCTAGGATGCAGTTCCCAAGAGCATTCCCAAAGCACCTGAGAGAGAAGAGAGCTCACTGTGACTGAAAATAACACTAATTCTCACTTAACTTCTGAAAATACGCACGTACTGATCTTCACTTACTTGAGTGCCCTCTTCAGTCCATCTGTTACTGCCTCCTTTCTTGCCTTTTCTAGGGACAAGGCCTTAGATTTTAGGCCTTCACTGACTCCATACCCCACATCTTCATGGTATGACCCATCCTGCAGTAAAATTTTAAAAATAGTAAGTATAAGGGAATTTCTGCACATACATACAACACTTCTCGTTAGATGCTGTGCTTTCCTAAGCCTGATTACTTGCTCTTAGCTGGTTGTTCTATAGCAAGGTCAATGTTTTGGACACCAGTAGGTTCTCTAGTGTAATACAGTACTCGAGAACCACAGTCTGACCTATGCATGAACTTTCATTTACAGCTTTAGGCAATTGCTCAACTATAGACAGAGCAAACAAAAAAATCCACTTACCTTAAGCTGAACTTTCACAAATGCACAGACCCCCACATAGAACCTGCCATTGTTGAGGTCAACGAAGTCTGGGGGAGGGAAAAGTAACATCCTAAATAATACAAAAGACTTCTGATCCACATTTAGATCTTATTTTGTCCGTTGAAGACATTCATAAACCTATACCATACTTGCTGAATATGCCCAAGATACTGTATTATCTTCTATAAAATGGAGCATGACTTACAAAATATTAACTGTAGTTTGAGAATGCTGACTTGCATATATGGTCTGGGCATGTTATGTGATACTTTCTGGTTATTAGTGGCTAGACCTGCCAAACACAAACTTCTATTTCCCAGTATACCCTGCTACTACATGTATAAACTTAAACATATGAAAAAAGGAAGAGTTGTAAATGTTACTTCTCATTCAGCTACATATCCTAAATGTTCAAAGCATAACAATTTTTTCAGTGGAAGGAAAGATTTGAAGTATCAATTTATAAAAAACAGTAATGGAAAATAAACTGTTGTCTATAAAAGTAATTCCTTTCCTATTATACACTAGAAGCCTCCAGTTTGCGAAATTTTGCACAAGGTTTTATCCAGGACAGACTGCCTGAAGAACTTAACATGTTGCAATACAACTCTCCATTCAGAAGCTCTAATCTACCTTATTTTACACCAAAAGCAATGCTATATAATATACATAGGGCACTCTAGTTAGCAGTCTTGCAAGTCTGATAGTAACATGACATAGGTCTGAAATGAAATGCTTTGAAGTTCAAGTAACTCTGGGGTCCAAAAGTTCTTCTGTACTCATCATCTGGTCTATTTGTTTAATTGTTTTGTAAACCTGCCCGAGGTGCAAGCCCTTTTTCTACGCAGGAATTTAAAACCAAACATAACAGAATCCTCTGTCTCTGAATTGCTAAAGAATGACTCGTTACGGCATTATTTGAAAAAGATAGAAGTTTGAAGGATGTCAGTGCTTTTTGGACTGAAAAGGGGGGAAAAAGAAGTGGTATAGAATAGATGGAAACCAAGGAAGTAACTTGTTTTATGTCTAGAATCCACTGGCCTGAGGTAAGAAAAGATTTCTGAAGGCAGGGGGGAAGGAAGGAGGTACATTTATGCAGCTTTGTTGAGCTACTTCAACAATCAGTCTTCAGCCTAAGCATAGCAGATCTACAAACAGGGACAGTACTCCTCTGGTAGGTACTACTACAGCTATCGAGATGGAAGAAGGGTAAGCTTTAAGATCACCTGAATACCATTTTCTAGAAGAAGAATTTTTCCAAAAATCTCAGAACCAGGTACTGGCTAGAAGAAGAATCTGCAGAAAAAGATGGGTCCCTAAAGATTAGGGGAATATTAACTGAGAAGATAACTTGTTAGAATATAAAAAAATACAGGTGAGTATGAAAGTTGGCTCAGGGCTGCTGGGTGTTAAATAGCTTAATTGTAATTACTTTTGACTGTAGTCACTGAGTGTTCCCCTAGAGATCAGAAAACTTGATTAGAATAGCTCAAGAATAATAATAAGCACACTTAGAATAATGACTATGACATATTCCAGTGCAAGACCTAAAAAGAAAACAGAAGTGCCATTATTCGATTTCTCTCATTCTTACCAACTGCTAAGACACCTGGAAATTCCACATGCCTCTCCCCAGGTTCCTTGAAGTGATCAAGTTCTTGGATAGATACCCCGGTCCTTATCCGTCAGGGCCTCACAGTGAAACAAGAGGAAAAACTTCTTTATCCTCAAGAGATACTTACCAATGTTCTGCTGAGTGACTGAATGAGCCCAGCCATTGAAGCCAAACATCTCGTTGGCCAGACTGATTACCTTGTGGCCCTCAATGTAACAGACCTGAAAAGAAAAGCATATATACATAAATATACACATATATTTAAAAATACATATGCATGTGCACACATGCTTTATTTTAAAGAGGGATTACACACATCATCTTACACTGAGGAAACCCAGCTAAGTTCAAGGTTCAGATGATGTGAATAAAAGGATGATGGCGCAGCTTTAGGTTCACCCTCTTCCAGCAACTGTGATAGGGGGTTAATATGGCAACAAATGTGACTTAATCAAGGAAATATGACTTAATCAAGGGAAGGCAGAGCTCGAGGACATTAAAGAGGGTAAAATGCAGCCAATGTTATATAATGCTTCATATATTCCAGTTCTGGGAAAAAATAAGAAAAACATCTCAATGTTCCACAAGTAGATAAATATTCGCTTGTCAAGGATGAAGAACTGAAAAGCTAAGTCTTTTCTTAAAGTGTAAAAGGAACCTGTGGCTCAATAAAAGCCAGAATTTATGCTATGCTGACTTTGCTTTCATATCTGCACATTAAACTACTTGTGGAAAAATAACTTTAAAAAAATAAGGATTATTGTAACTTTTTTTACCTTAGTTTTCCTGGAAAAAACTGTGAGTTGAAACATCTATGCATGTTTGTTCATACCTTTTGTCCTCCTCCAGCTTGCCGACTGCTGATATATTCTGGACCCAGTCTCTGACGAAGAGCATGCTGGATAGCTTGATATTCACCTGCTGTGTATCGATACTTGACAAAAACAAGGTAAGACAAATCTTCTCACTCTCCCTATTTTAGCTCCCCCCCTTCTCCTAATATCACATCTTTATCCCATTTTTCCATGTACAGTCCTTCCAAGAGGTGTATGATCCATTTTTAGAATCAGGATGTAACAGACAAGGAAAGACCTCAGGGGGGTTGTATGCATTACATTTGCGCATTATATTGGTTTTTTTCTCTTACTCCTGAAGTACGTGTATACAAGCATTAATTATTTAGCTGTAGCAATTCTGTTTCATTTCTCATAACCATCACTTACATTAGAAGAACTGAGATGAGCCAGACCTATTAGTATCCTATTGAAATCTTAATGCAGTCATAATCTTAGTCACGGTTGCCAGGAACACACATATAAGCTTGTATTTTACCTCTCAAAAATAAAATGTAGTATCTCTGTGACCAACAAGAAAAGTGTATTTAAAAACTCCAACAAAACCAAAGTTTAAACTTATTCTACTACCATGTGCTGTCAGGGCAGGTAGGATAGCAGCTCAGGCAAGCAATCAAAATAGGAGTTTCTTGAGGAGTGTTCAGCAAATTCCCCTCATGCAGGGAAAGTCCTTTGGATAACTCCAGCATCACTGGTATCATTGGATAACACCAGCATCACTGGAAGTCTAAAGTGTTGTAACTTTTGCTCCTTGTCTTAGTAGAAATACAATTTACAATCTGTAAAGGTTAGAGAAGCCTAAATGCATATTTAAGGATTCAAGCACTAAAAAGCTTGCGTTGCTATGCTCTGATGTGGGACAGAACAGAGACTTTACCACCTGAATCACAGAAGTACTGTGTATGCATGTATTGGCTACCCTATCATTCAGCAGAATACAGAATTCGATAGAGTGTGCGCCATGTAAGTTCCAACACCTGTGAAACATCTCTAATTTGTATTTGGTTCTATTTAAACTTGAAGGAATAACTTTGTCTTTTTCTGACACTAAAATGCAAGTCTGTAACTAAAAGGCGTAAGGAAAAAGGGAAAGTGCACATGCCTATGCCATATTCAGGAACTATGTATAAATGCTTATCATGGAGAAGAGAATTCACCACCAAAAGGTCTGTTCAGTCCAGATACGGTTTTCTTTTTCCCAAATTATTTTAATTTTTTTTAAATTATTTTTTAATAGCTGAAAGTAGTTGACTTTTCTGAACTAGTACTGAGAATGTGTGTAAGCATGATCCAGGCAATCTGGGAATAAGAGAGAATAAAACAATCTCCATTTTTAAGGAACAAAATTAAAAACCTTTTGTGAAGAATCTAGAGGCATGCCAAGGCTATCATGGAGGAAAATGTAATGTACAATTAGGTATAACATAGCTAGGGTAATGGATGTGACTCCAGCCTTACTGTATCCAACTTTAAAATGAGTAAATATGCAGAGCAGATTTCCAGAAGCGCAAGCATAAAACTTCTATTTCCCTCTCAGGCAAAAGGAACTGACCTGTCCGAAGCAAGCAACTGAATTGCTAGTGCTGGAACTATTGCTGCTGATGTGGCTTTCGCTGTCTTTCCCTTGACTTTCAGGCATCCCTAAAGATAAGAGAAAATACAAACACTGAAGATAACAGAACTAACAGTCTGTATGAAGATAAGCCAAAAAGCTGTTAAGTCCACTTCCCAGTGACTATAACAATATTCTGTATTAGATGTGTTGGACGTTACAGTAATATTATACTTCTCACTCCATGGAACTGCTGCAGCCCCAACTGGAAATTTGTTTCCTGATGTTCTTTCAGAACCGTCAAAACTTTTCTTCTTAAATACATTATACTATGTAGACAGAAATGGCTAGTTTTATCCTAGAAGCAGAGGCACTGTTCTGGTCTTCCATCCATAAAACCAACAAGGGTGAGTTAAATCAGTGAAACAATTATTTTATTTAAAGAACAAATAAATTATCCTTGCTAGTAAAAAAAAAAAAAAAGGTTCAACAGCATCTGGATCCTGCATAAGATCGGAGACTAGAATAAAAAATTAATAATGTCTTGAGTCCTTATTCTAAATATTAAACTGGTAGCAAACGATATCTTTTTTTTTTTCCCTTTCAGATAAATGTGAATGCATTGTACCATTCTAGGTAAGGAAAAACAAAATAATTCCCTCTTTCAGATTCTTTAGCACTGTCTTCCCAGATCACTTTCAATATCCATTAATACTTAGGCTCTGATAAAGAGCAGAGGCAACTTTCTGAAATTTTGGCTATAACCTGACTTGTCAGTCTTTATTTTAGATTATTGTTTTGACTGTAATCATACTGTCTTGTGTTATGATGGTACCATATAAACTATGCAGAGTTGAAAAATACACAGAACCGGTAAGAATTTTAAGAAGTTGTACCGATAATTCAGTAGATGGCACCCTTCTCCAAGCCACTATCCAACAACTACCCAGTATTGCATTACCACTCCACCCTGCTGCTGGAGAAGTGGTCTTGCTGAGAGCTTATACAACAGGCGTTCAAAGGAGCTGAGCAGCACTTCTATATGAGCCCATAGAGGCAATCTTTTACTGTATTCGCACAAATGCTGAGTACGACTGGTAGTCTATCACTAAGACTTTTGTATGCAATACAAATATAATACATACATACAAGAGAGCTGGAGATGTCAAAACAGTTTGAGAAAGTCTAAAATCCTCCGTAGTGTTATTTGACAATCAGTCAGAACCTGGCTAGTATTACGTTTTTCTACTGTACTCTAGGTTCAGCACTTTTTAAAACAAGTTATTTTTCTAGTCTCTAAACAAGGAAGCCAAAGGTTACTGAGAACTTGGCAAACGATTTTCAGAAAAAGTATACTGGTTGTTTCGTTGGCAAGTATGAGCATCAGTAATTATCCTAGGTGTAGCTAAAATTCTCCTTAATTTTGGCTTGCTATAATTATTCATCTCCGGTCCAAAAGTTGTATAATTGTCCAGTGTTTATATATTTGAATGTGTTTCAATCAAAAGTTTGCTGCAATTTGTGGTAAATACATTTGGTCTTGGAAGAGAACATACAGAAATTAGTATTACCAGGAGATACAGTTGTGATTTAAGCAAGGCTATTGCCCTTGTTAAGCAAAGAGTCCATTGCATCCCGAGGGAGACAATTAGAGAGAAAAAATAGTATATGTGATGAGTGGCAGAGGGAATCAAAGTTTGAACAATACTACATTTTTTTCCCCACTCTAAGCAGCCTAAATCAGATCTTAATTATTATAAAGCCCCTGGGAAAAAAAAATGCACAAAATGTGTGTATTTGCCTACATAGCCCTATTACCAATTTCCCACAAATCTTTATGCACAGTAGGTGGGTGGCATTTTGAAGCAAAATTGCTTTAACTGAAACCAGTATTAAGTCCGTTAAGTTTTTATATGGTGTGCACCATTGTCAGTCTAAATTCTCTAAAGAGGACCTTTAATGAAGCTCTGAATAAGATGTGGGAATTGATTCCAAATGAGAACGAAGAAGTAGAGCGTTCTGCTGAAAACAGCTTCACATCATACAGTTTTAATCCAACAGATCAGATGCCGCTAGAGAACACTAGCAATATACTTATTTGCAATAAACAGTTTAAAAACATGTCAGTGGTTTGTATTCAAATTATGTATTACTCTACAGCTTGTGTGAAGGAGACAGATGATGCCAGTTTAGTTTCAGAATTTGCCTGTAGGAACAGTTTGCTTCAGCAGAGAGCCTGGTTTAAACCAAATATTCTATTAGAGCAATGTGGTGGTTTTTTCCAATCTGTTTAAGTGCAGCACAGCAAAGCCCTGTGTCTCAAAGCAATTGTCAGAGCATTTTAAAGTGACAGAACTTCAATTTCAAAATTATTAGAGTAAGAGTTCGGAAGAGAGAAAAGTTAATTCTGCAAATGGAGTTATAAATCTGCCTCAGCACCAGAGCCAGGAGCTAGGGAAGGCAAAGCGCTTCCATTCTTCAGTACAATATTGTTTCCTCACCCCCCACTCCCTCCCCACAATGTTTTAACTCGCATGAAACATTAATACTGAAGTAGATAATAAGCTATTGACTAGAGTACAAAAGAGCCTCAAACACCCTCCAGAGCCAGGACAGTGCGAGGAGACTGCCTGACTCATAAACTAGTGTTAAAAAAGCTGTAATTTCAAACCATCTAAATACTAAAAATTAAAGTTCAAATATACTTGCTCTGCATGCAGGATGATAAAAGCAGTTTAGCACCAGCTTAAAGACACCTAGGAATTCTAATTTATTACCTCTGGGACTGTGACCATTATTTCTTATTTGCAGGGAATTATTTTCAATTTAGCTGGTAATGTTCTCAGAAAGTTTTCTTATCACTGAGAAAAAACACACACAAGACTACAGGTGTTGCACTGTGCTCCAAACCATTACCTTGATAGACTAGAACAGGCAAAGAATCTTAACAGCTTTGACTACTACCATATTTTGATCTTGTTTCTAAAAAAAAGAAAAGTCAATAATACAAAAGCTTAAAATTTGAACAAATTAAGTCCACAATCGGAAAAATTACTGTTTTGGGAAACTAGATATGAAACACTAATTTTCAACAACACTCTAGAAGTAGGTATTTATTTGTAGGGTGGTAGCGAACTGAGCAGCTGCTGAGAAAAATCTGGGTGTGTACACAAATTCCCACAGAGGAAATAAACCAATTTTCTATAACAGATAATCCTGAATTTAATCTGTTCAAGTACAACTACTACTGTAGGTTATGGCAGCTATACGCTCAACTTCCATGATCATATGCACATAACTTCTAATTTTCTAAATGAACACATCCTCACAGACCTGTCTGTCAACCCTACTGTCCATTACTCCAAAAAGAGATTTTGGTCCTAAATCACCTATTCTCCTGCCAGTTCCCCTCTGTCTTGACAAACTAGGTTTTTGAACCATGCACTGTGCCTTAATTCTGTGCTAGGAGTATCAGTTCCCAGTTCTCTTCACGTGTAAGGTAGAAGCAGTTCTGCATCACTTTGAAATAGTTTGCATACCATGAATTGTGTAAGTACCACAACTTGGGAAACCCTCGGCTAGAACATGGCTGTTTCAAGAAATTAATTGTAGCATCACACAATCTATAAGATATGACTTTAACATACTGCGCACTTTAGTGTGGTTATTCAACCTCGTCCTTCTCTATATGGTAAGTTTCCTTCACTGTGAAGCTTTAGTTTGCTGAGCAAAAATCTTTAACGTTCTTTCAATAAATGCATTTCTACTGAGCCCACTAGGAGCAAACAGCTATTCATGTAACAATGAGTGATTTAGCAAGCACTAAAGATAATACCACATCTTTAACCTAAGGTTCATATTGCTCTAACACAAAAAATACAAAAAACTTCAAAAGTTGTATATTTCTGTGGAGTATTCTCTCCTCTGGGAACTCCAAACTATAAGTTGATTAACCTATTATGAAAAGGTTGCTTTATCCAACACTGAGCTGAAATGTACGTCTTTAAACTGTGCTATACCACAGTTCAAAAAGAGTGGAAGACAGATTACGAAATTACTGTGGGGAAAATTGCATGCAATATAACTCTTCAGTTTTGACTTCTGATCATATCTCTAGGCAAACAACCTTGATGACTTGAGAAAAGTGAGGTAATGTTCTGTTAACTTCAACAGAAGAAAAAGATATTCAGTGTTTTATAGGTTAAAAATGAAATGCAGACGGAGGTCATGAGCCTGGATGTCTATTGTAGACTAAAGGTGGCCCCTGATCCCTGCCAATACCATAACCTTATTGGTATTGATTCAGGCCACATTCTGTAGTAAAACCACCCCAGGAAGAGAATAAAAAGGTATAATGTAAGAAGTTCGAGCTATCTGCAGTAGTTTAAATATATTTGCTCTCAAGGCATATAAATACCACTATCGCAATTTCTCCTCAGTTACAGCACATTTCAGATTTGACATACCTTCAAACAGTCCCGCTTATTTCAGTGGAATCTATATATGTGGCTCCAAAAGCAAAATTTAACTCTTAGATTTATCAGGCAGTACTATGTTTACTTTTGGTATGTCTAGGATGATGATACCCTCCCTACAGAAAACACTAATTTTGGTTACACTTTTTAGTGATTAACATTTTAATGAACACAGTGTAAAGCTCTTTCTTCCTTATCTTTATACAAGCTTGGCAGAATAATATAGTGCATTTGTGGGGGAGTGTTTCTATTTAGAATGTTTGAATACATCCAATATCTGAAATGAAGCCTATCTGGTCAGTTCCTGCATTTTTGGAACACAGGATGAGAAACCCATCTCCTTACTCATTATGCTGAGTTTTCTGTCATAACAGCCTTTATACGCTTCTCATGAATTCATCGAACATCATTATATCTATTGAAAGGTGTTTGAGGATCCTACTTCCCCAGCAATTACAAATCTAATTCCAGTCCAAATGGGTTAGTTTAACACATGTGTTGCTGTGTTTTAGATTGCGCATTTTTCAAATTTTGCTGGTTACTCCTCCAAACATGTTCCTTAATAGCAGTGTTATATGTAAATTACTTCTCTTCTGCACAATTTTGTTCACTGTTTTAAAATTCAGCACCCATTGTCACTTCTGCCTTACAAAGTTTCACTAGTTAAAAATGCATCAATAGCACCTTATGAAAGATATCTTTCCAAACAATTCTAAATTTGAAATACATTTGCTTTCTAAGAATATAAATCCTATTAATTTCTCGCATTACTTCCTTTCTTTGCATTAATCCATAATTCTGTATAGAAAATGTTTCATTAAAGGGATTAACTGGTACTGCTTCAGAAATAATCTTTCAATGATGTTACAAAAAAAAAACCCCTGTAACAACAATGAGCTAGGTTTGTAGTAAGAGATGCTCTGTTTTAGCACCAAGGGGTAGAACTGAAGGAAAAGAGAAACAACTTGTTTGGCATACAGGCTCTTTTCCAGGTGTGAAACTAACACCTCACAGTTAGAAAAACAAAAAGTGAACAATCCACTCTTGAACAAGTGGCTTCACATTTATAAAGACAGAGTAAAGAAAAGAGCTTGTTCTGGAGACCAGACCTGGCAGAAATATTACTCAAATATTGTAAATTATTTATGTGGGTACTTCTTTCTAAAAGCCCGTCAGACTGATTTATAATCACATAATTTATGTATAAGCCACTTTAGTCATTGCAAGGAAAAGAGAGCAGGCTTTTTAACTCAAGAGTAATGATTTGGGGCTTAAAGGGAAAAACAGCCTGTCCGGTTGTAACTGTAGAAAGCCGGTAGTTTTGCCAAATGCTAGACAAGAAATTAATCCAGGCTGGAATCTAAAACATCCGAACTCTGTAAGAGCTGTGGGAGATCTGTCAAATTGCAGATCATGAAAAACATTGTGATTACAGGCACAGATGACACTTCTGGCACCAAGACCATATTAAGCTGACACACTAATTAAGTTACCACTAAAATCTAAAGCTCTCAAGCCTTCTGTTTTTCTGTTTTGCTCCAGGCTGACACTGTTTATTTTTAAACGGAAAATAATTTACATTTGAAATTGACAGAATACTTTAGGCATGGGCAAGCCTATATCTATTTTCATCCTTCTGCTTTCTTAGACAGCAATGTAAACTATCCCTTTTTTTGGGATACTTTAGGCTTGACAGAAGGGCTTGTATATTATAGCATGCACTTACCTGCACTGTATTATTCTTCAGAAATTAACTTAAAATGGATTCTTTTCTTCTACAGTTGCAAGGAAGTTCTGGTCATTGGGACCTCAATGTATGTCACCTATCATAATTGTGAGACGTCTGAATTACTGTATTTATTGCAACAAGATATTAATTTAAATAGTGATAATTTATATGTCAATAACTGTGTCATTCTTTGTGTAGTCTTACAGATCTATCCAATTTACTATAACCTCTCACTTTGGTGTCCCCTGGGAATAATGGCTAAGGAAGTCAATGTTGGTTTTGGCTCCTTACACCTTGAAATCACAAAAAATCGAACTAGAAGGTCATTTGCTCCATTTGCCTGGATGAAGGCAGGGCTCAGTTACAGCAGGCTGGAAGTCTTCTAAGGAAGGAGCATTTATCAGGGAAACCAAAGTTTGCCCAAGGTAAGCGTGCCTAGGCAGCAGCGGGCTGAGTGTACCAGCTTTGGCATTGCCCACAGGCCCAGAGAGAGGTTTTTTACCGAGGAGAGTCGCGCTGCCTCCCGTAGCCCCAGCCACCCCACGCTTATAGAATCATAAAGGTTGGAAAAGACCTCTAAGATCATCGAGTCCCCGCTCGTTCCGGCGGGGCTCCAAACACCGCCTCCAGCTTCGCCGCCGGGAGGCTGGGGAGGGCCCCCCTGGAGAGCGGGGGCGGCAGGAGAACTGCCGCCTTACCGCCGTGGAAGCGGGGCACCCGAGAAGAGGCGGGCAGCGGCCCGGCCCGCGGGGCTGGCGCGACGAGTTCCTCCCCCTCAGCCGGCGCCGCTAACGGTTTCCCCCGGCGCGTGGGTCCCTGAGGAAACATCCACCCCGCAGGCGACCGCTAACGGTCCGCGGGAGGGGCCGGCTCCGCTCCCTGCTGCGGCCCCGCCGCCACCAGGAGAGGGGAAAAGAGGGGAGCACTTCCCGCCCAGCCGGCCCTGCGGCGGTGGGCCGCCGGCCGCAGTACCTGGGCCGAAGGGGCCGCCTCCGGCCTCCGTCCTCCAGCGGCAGTTCGCAGTTCCCGCCCGGGCAGGAGGAGGCGGAGAAAGGCGGGAGGGACGCCCCAAGCAGACGCTACGGCCCGGGAGAGGAGTCAAACTTCCTACGTCCGCGCTAAGCGGTGACGCAGCGCCGGGGCTGCCGAAGGCCACGCCCACGCTCGCGGAGGGGAGGAGAGGAGGAGGGGGGGCGGGGCGGGGCGGTGCCCGGAGCAGCCCGCCCCCGGGGGGAGGAGGAGAGGGAGGGAAACCCGGCTCCTTGAGCGGGCGCTGTGGGCGGGGCGCCGCGCGGCCGTAGAAGGGCGGGGCTGCGGGGCGTCGCGCTTCGGCGGCGGCAGGGGCGGGGCTTGTGTGTCTCGCGCCGGGGGCGCGGGAGGGAGCGGCGGAGCTCGCGCGCGAGAGGCGGAGGAGGAGGCGGAGGCGGCGGAGAGCGGCGGGCGCGGAGCCGACCTCGCCGGGGCGCCGCCGCCGCCCGCTCCCGCCGTCGCACACCCCCTCCCCGCGGGCTGACAGGCAGGTGAGGGGCCTCGCTCGGTGCGGGGGGTCGGGGGAGCGGGGGGGTGGGGTTAACGTTTCTTACCGGCCGCTGGGGGGAGCCAGGGGCGGGGCGGGGCCTGCGGGAGCCGGTAGCTGCGGGCAGTCGCCGGGCTGGGCAGGGGCTGCGGCGGCAGGGAGGGGGCAGGCGGCAGGCGGCGGCGGCGGGGCCTGTCGCCGGGGAGCTGCCGCTCAGGTGGGTCCGGGTCCGGGTCCGGGTCTGGCGGCGGCTCCCCCGAGGGCTGCGTGGCCTGTCGGCCGGCCGGAGAGAGGGGGCGCCCGGGCGCGGCCGGGGGAGGCGGCCGGGGGGGTTCGGGGCCTCGCCCCTGCCGGGGCCCGCGCACGCTGTCACCGCCCGGGGGCTGGGCGGTGGCAGCCCTCCCCCGGCCCCGGCTGCCCCCGGCCGGCTCGCGGGGACCGCGGCGGGACGGCCACATCGCCCTGCCCGCCGCCTCGCCGGCGGCAGGCGAGCGGGCCCGCGCCCCGCCGGGCATTGCTCATGGTGGTGGTGCGCCGGGGCGGGCTGTTGTGCGCCGGGGCGGGTTTGGTTTTGCCTCGTACAGAATGCCTGCATGCTCTTCCCATTCGCGTTCCGGATTGTATTTTTCCGCCTCTGCTTATCTAGTCTGTCCTTGGGAAGCGCACGCTTTTGTTGTCTTAGTCACATCATCTGAGGTAATGGTGACCGGTGTCTTTCTACCCAGACCTTGCGGTGTTCTTGGAATTTTTACTTTTTCCCTGTGAATGCTGCTGAATGGTCACATTTCATTTATTTTATTACATCTACTACAAAGTAAGCGTCAGCTGACGTGATTCTTTGTTTCTGAATCTGCTGCCATCCTGAAGCATGTGTCAGGAATTGGCTGTCTTTCCACATCTGTCTCATTTGTAATGTGAAGTCTAAATCTTAGTTATGAAGTATACAATTTATTTTACATGGAATGTTGCATGCACGCTGGAAGTTCACATTATGGTTCGTGCTGACATGGTGTGAAATGGTTTAAAGTGAAACCCCAATGGAAATGGGAGAGACTAGGAGATATGAAGAAAAGGTATAAAGAAACACCTATGGAGGTGGTAGTGGGGGAAAGCAGTATAGGAGCCAAGAGAATGAAAGCAAATGGATAGAAATAGAATTGGTCCGAAGAAGAACGTATGTTTAATGCTTTATCCAAGCTTGTTTTGGGGGCACATTGATGTATGCGGGATGGTTGTAGCTGGATAATATGTTACCTCAAATCCAACAGGCTGTAACCAAAAAAAGTTGTCTGGTGTGACTGCAGCAGTAACCTCCACCAGCTGTCTGCCCTCCTTTTCTCCTGGAGGTTACTGCGTCTTATAGCAGTAGGTGGCTGAACATACATCTCCTCCTGAGCTACTGCGATCTACAGCCTGACATATTACTGTATTTTGTGTTGAAAACTGCAGCAGCTCAGATGTGTGCCCCAATTCAGGATCATTTATGAGTCAGCACCCTTAAAGCCATATCAAATAAGATTAGAAGAAAGAAATCACCACCTTGCCTATGCTAGTATGAGCAGAGTTGGTAGTACGATAGTTGTTTTTTTTCAGCAATGAAATATTTGAACTAAACCAGTAGTTACTTAATAACTGAGACAGCTGTACTGAATGTAGTTCAGTTCTGGAAGCACAGTTCAGAACAGCAGTTCCCTGAAGAGTCAAGTATATGACTTTCCTATATCATCCAGAAATTTGGAATTGTCTGAATCCATCAAGCTGCAAGAGGGACTGCAGCTAGAAAAAGTTTGGGATCTGCTGAGTAAGATGTGAGTTTATTATAATATTTGATATAATTTGAATTTTCTCCACCTTTTCTGGGAAACCAATTTAGCTGTAATTAAATCACTGTAAGGATGTTAGCAGGTTTTCTTCAGTTTGGGTTTCTGCTACCTGGGCTATATTAAAGCATCATGTTTTTCATAAATCTTAGCGTTTTTCTTTGATCCTGTCACAAGCTTTTATGAGATTCTGTTCGCATAACTTTTCATCTCTAATCTCTGGCTAATGGTCTGAGTGGCAAAAAAGCAGGTTTGGTATTTACATGGCCTGTACATTTTTATTGAATTGCAAATCTTGGTCATGAAAGAAACCGAGGTTGGTTTTTTTTTGCTGAATCTGCCACTTTCTCAGTTCCTGGTAGCAGTTATCTGTGTTGCTGTATGAATAGAAATATTTCACCATGCTATTGTAACCAGTGCGTGAGTTCCTTGCTATTATTCCTTATTTTGTGAAGCAGGATACTCTCCCATTGTTACCCTCCTCCCCTCACCCCTCCCTATTTTCAAGCCTGTTCCCCCAAAAGCCTTTCTGTGTGAGAGATTTGTTACAAGACTTACCTGGCTAAGCCACTTGAAAATTGTAGTACATTTAGAGGGTCTGGCTTGTTTTATCTGAGTATGGTATGCTCAGAAATGGATGGATAGGTGGATGCGTGCAGCTTTTTAAATAATCAAACTGACTGCTAGAATTAAGAAACAATAGTACACGTTCTTGAACCTTGCTGGCTACCCCGCCATAAGAGCGCTCAGGGTGATGAGGATTCTATCAATTACTGCCTGTTTAAGCCAAGAGTGTAACTCTGTGGCATATGCAGTGGGCTGTGGTAGAGCGTGAGATCCTAGAAAATCCAATGCTGATTTGGGAAAAGTGATGTTTTCTAGTATGTGGGCTGTGTCGATATCATTAACACAACTTTGTTGTCAGGGTGAGATTATGATGGAAATTCTGTAGATGGAGCATGCTTTGCTTTGCACAGTGATGTTACCCGTGGTGACCTTAGGCTAGCTGTCTACATTGGATTCACTAGTGCTTCTAGGTACTTCTGGGCTTTTGAAACATCTTTGTCACTTTTAGCATTTTGTTTCCACTATTGGGAAGTTGGTTGTTGGTTGCATGCCACCTGGGGGGAAGAGAGAAACGACCATGCATATAAACACATAGTATTTACTGGTTGTATATTCCAAAAATCAGGCTATAAACTCTTTAACCATACAGTGACAGAAAATTAATGTCCACAGGTCTTCGATCTTCTAGGTAATTAGAAGAGAGTGAGTTATTTTAATCAGTTCATCACTAGGAAGTTTACGTGCATGTTCTGACTCCTGTTGCTTTTTGTGTTTTAGACTTTTTTAAAAAGAAAAAAGACACGTGATAATTTTTGTTGTTTTTCTCCTATCTGCTTTAAATTTAGAGACTTATAATTAGCTTCCAGTTATTGCACAAAACAAATCCTGATGCACCTACCCAGCCTACCTACACGTGTAAGTGTTAAGAATGTAGGACAGGGAGGGACTGTGTGGGTTACTGGGTCCAATCCCTGGTAAATCCAGGCAAGAACCAGCAGTTGAGGATGGTCCACAACATATCTGCACCATATGCTAATCATCCTGTAACAAATTCAATGCTGCCAGTGAAATACTTAAAGCTATAGGAGAGAACAGGCCCTGGAACAGTGCCCAAGACTTCTGCCATACCTGGGAAGCTTTTAAGTGCGATGTCCAGATAGTGTTAAGAAATATGTGCCCCAGTCTCTGGAGGAAGACAGAAAAATTTCTGTTGGTACACAGCAACCTGACAAAGGGAACGAACTTGCTTGTGCACCCAAATTTAGTGACTAGGTTAACTCTTAGTATACTGTGAGCAGAACCACTTTACTCTGACAAGTGAGATGAGGTAACGCCTTTAGAAATATCAATAGCACCTCATGTTCTGCCTCGAGTTGAGGCCGACCTCCAGAGCTTTACGAAAAAATCCTTATAAGCAAGTGGTGTATCACGAAGAGTATATAAATATGACTAAATACAGATTTAGCTGAAATACATGCATTTTTATAATAATAGTGAGCCTTTTTCTTTTTGTGTCTTGTTTTTTGGGAAAGAAGATATAAAGGAATGAAGCTGTGGTGGTGAAAGTATACCCTTTATGCTGATATCAAG
Source organism: Calonectris borealis (assembly GCF_964195595.1). Lineage (NCBI taxonomy): Eukaryota > Metazoa > Chordata > Aves > Procellariiformes > Procellariidae > Calonectris > Calonectris borealis. The sequence goes on from NC_134312.1 coordinate 68,468,691, forward strand.
ACTCGTGGGAATTATAAGAAACAAAACCTGATGTCAGTTAAAACTGCTTTTGCAAAGAAGCTGCCATAGAGCAGAGCATGTTCTGTTGTCTTATGTCTTCCTTGTGGAGTAAGTAGATCTCGTGGAAGGAAGCGTACACTTGCGGGAGACAAATTAACTAGGAAGCTGATGAGTATTTCTGACCCTTGTTCAGAGACTCACGGGTAGTGTATTCTGGATGGGATATCTTGTAGGAATAGGAGAGAAGAATGGGAAGCAGAATGGTGTCTAAAAAGAACAGATAATCAAGATGTTTCCATGTTCTGTGGTGATTTAAAGTGTACGTGTACCATTTATGCTAAACTTTCACATTTAAAAAGGGTGTAACAGGAGTGTCAATTTATGTTTAGAAACAAAATACTCCAAATGACTGCTGGGTTTTTCCTCAAAATGTTAGGGTCAGGGTTGATGGCCTACATGTTTTTTAATATGTCAAAGTCACCTAAAGATTATCAGGGATTTTTGAGATATTTTTCTGGGAAGATTTCTCCATCTGCTTATATGGGGGAGAATGTATCAATTCCCATCCTCTCGTGTTAGGTGAGACAGAACAAAGGCACTGTAACTTTCAGTGACCTTGGCAGATGTGCAAGTAGGTGAACTTACTTTAAAAAAACAGAACAAAAAACAAACCAACTTTTAAAAAGGATTGGACATAAACAGATGTTGGTGTTTGGACATCTGTTCATGTGCTATCTAGGAATGAGATTCAATCATAATATAAGCAGTTACATTTTTGTCTTCTTTTTGTCTTAATTTCATTCATCTCTTTTGCTTTCTTGCTGTCAAGGCCATGAGGATAAGTCTATTTGATAAGGATAAACAACCCTGAATTCCATGGGTTCAATGCCTTGCGTCCAGCATTGGCTGGCTTGCAAACGATTTCCAAAGTAAACTTTCTTCTGTCCTTTTTGTGTGTAATAGTCATTAATTTAACATGAAAAGTAGTGAGCTTTCTTACCTTCCAAAACCAAACCTAAAATCTACAATATAGTCCTAAGATAGATGCTTCACATTTTTTATATAAAGTAACATAGCAACCGTAGCTTTTGTAATTGTGGTGTGCACCAGAAAGTAACAGGAATTCAATTTTTCTCTTAGTCTTGGTTAACACACCTCTAAGTTGTTGTGAATAACCTGGCAGGGTTTTAGTGGAATATAAGCTGTTCCTTTTTTTTGGAATTACATCTTTTTTCCCCCTCTCCCTCCCCGCTCTGTTCTGGAGTCCAGGTCCTACTGTATAATCTAGTCATACTTATTCACGATTAACTATTTGGGTGTGAATTATGAAAATGTGAACAATTGCTACCTCTGTTAATGAAGTCTAATGTGTCTGCTACGGTGCTTTATCAGATTAAGATGGCTCTTGTAAAGGCTGACTTTTCTGTTGCTATTATAAAACTGACATTCAAAGCTTTCCTTGTGCAGACAGGAATCAGTGCTACAAGAAAGTTCAGTCTTCTGGAAGCTGGGTATATGGCTCCCATTATGATGGAAGGCACTAGCCGGGTCACCGTGCTGTAAGATGTGCTTGCCTGCCTAGTTCGTGATCAAACTGCCCCATTCCTGACCATCAGGCAGTGACGCTATTAAGGAGTTGACACCATAAATGTTGCTGTCTATCAGCCGGTGTCAGTCCTGAACAGAAACTGCAGAAAAAAATTCAGGGGAAACGTTAGTTGCTGAAGGCTGCAGAAGTTATTCCAAAATTCTTTTTGTTTTAACACATGTAAGCAGAGATTTTCCTGTATTTCTGCAGTATGTTTTTCTGTATTTGGTTTGCTTACTTACCTAGAAGTAGTTACTGCGGTATTAGTATTTGTCCTGGAGTAGGGGGAGATATGAAAGGCATCATGTATTTATGTGACAGGGAGATTCTCCAGAGGTTAACAAAACTTTGTGTTAACGAATCTTCCATTTTCTGTCAGCTGTAGCCAGGAGTGTCTGAGCCATTGGTTCACATAAAATTCTAGATAGAGGGGCTGAGTGTGACAGCGTTGGTAAACACATCTCATTTTATTGGATTCTTTATCCTGAAGTTGGTGTTAGTAGAATTTTTTACATTTCTACTATGCCTGAATACAACTCTTTTATTGAAAACCACCAGATCTTTTGACAAGACTAGTGTACATATTCCTGCCCTCTCTCACTTCATAGTTGCCTTACGAGTAAATCTGCATGAAGTTGTGCAGGTTGCATTTTACTATTCTTTCAGCATGGTAGGTTCTGATGCAGGAGTTACCAGCTTTCCTGCTGCTTTGAATTACCATTTTCATTGATGTATCGTTCTGGATATCGCTGTACTTCTTGGAGTGGTAGCTGCTTTGCTGTTTTGAAGGAGGCTTGATTCTCCATTGCTTTTCACTGACTATGACTAGGCTATTGTAATGAAACAGATTCATTTTAGTTGCCACAAGTTGCACTGTACTACATTTAAATGTTTACTGTCAGATTGTAAACTTTTTTCACAGTTCATGGTGTCTGTCTCTGAGTGGTTTTGGACAGTTACCTATGATTTTGGAAGACATTTTTCTTAGCTGGCACTTCAGGCAGGATGTACTGTTACCTATCTTATCATTTTCATACAGAAAATATGTTCATAACTGTCCTTTTTTCAAACTTTTTCCCACAATATTGTGTAATTCTCATCTGTTCTTTTTATGCTTCTGATAGTCCTTCTTTCAAGCTTTTTCATGATGGCTAGTTAGCATTTTCAACTAATACTAGTCGATCGTCTGTCTTTGTACTTGCAAAGCTGCTCTACCAATCTCTAGATATCTATATGAAGTTTTTACTTTGGCTGATGTTAATTTTTTGGGATTTTTTTATTTGGCTTGCAGATAGGATGCTCTTTGGAAGTTTTTGTTCTCTTAGTGAACAGTGAACAAGAGAGTTTTGTTTCACAAATGTAAAGGTATGCAAACTACCTTGAGGAAAAATGGTTTAGCGCTGACTTCAGTGGTTTTGTTTTTTTTTAAATACTTGCAGTTTATAGTCTCTTTCTTTGTAATCTTAGTTAGGGGTTCCTGTATTGGCAGAAAGGACCAAAGGTTTTTGAAACCTACAGGAGAGTTTGCAAAGGAAGAATGGTCAATACATTCATGTCACAGTTGGACACTGTTCCTTGTGGTTACTACCATTCTGTAAGGTTAAGGGATGATTTATTTGTGACTAAATTTAGGGTCACAGTAGAAGAGGAAAAAAGTAACAGTCCGGCATGTTGGCCTCATGGAAGATAAGAGACCGTACTTCTGAGATTCCTAGTAAAATGCTAGTGTGGGTCAGAATATTTAAAAACTTTAACTTTTTTGGTTATGTTGCTATCTGAAAGAAATCTTCCATGTAATTTTGCTTGGACTCCTGGAGGAAAACTAGAATTCTTTCTTCTTCCTGATTAATTGGTATTGCGAATGAGAAAAGATGTTTCTGTCACTTTGCTGTTTCCAGGATGAAAGATGTTTTTCCTAGTGTGAATTGTCTCAATATCTACTTCTGGTTATGGATTCCTAATAGCAACAAAGTGAAATGGCCAGTGATAAATGCTACTAGAAAAAAAACTGGGGAAAAAGGAGTTAAGATTTATCTTGTAATATGTTGGGGTTTTTTTTGTCTTGAACCATGACAGATCTCTGTGTCAGTGAAAATACTGAAACTGGCTGCATGGTTGGAAGGCTGTATTTAGTTAATATTTGGAATATTCACAATTTTAAAATCTAACAATGGTATAATGAAAGCTCTCATTTTAAGAGAAATACTGGAGGGTTCTGTTTGCTTATTTCCAAAGATTTTTTCTTTTCTTAATCTACTGCTTTTGTTTGGTTTTGCTTTTGAAAAGTGAGTCGGTGTAATGTGTGGTGGTGATGGCAGTGTTGTTGGAGTTCTTCTCCCCAAGTTTCATGTGTGCCCACTCCGGGAATCCCTTCTGTAACCCTAATCAACAGCTAATTCTAGCAGTTGGCTTTCATAGCTTGAATTATTTGAGTTTTCTGGAGTAACAGAGGGTATGGTGCCTACCTGTGAAACAAAGCTTAGGGCTGAATTAGCATAGGACTGGTATTTCCACTTAAGGTGGACGAGAGTTAACCTGCCTGCCCAGTATATTAGAAGATGCTACTGCACAGCACCTGCTGTGGTACCAGCTCCTTCCAGCTGCCTGGGAAGCTACTTTTCTGTCAAGGACATCAGTCACTTTCATTCTTTGAAAAGCTATTAATGGTTTAACAAAACATTTGCTAAAGCAAGGAGAAAGCAATTCCGTGAGTTTTCCATTTTGGGGGTGATTTACTCGTTAGAAATGATCTAAAATCTTTTGCGCGCTTCTTGTGTTTGTTAAGCTCTTTACTAGGCGATACTTCGGCATGCAACAGTAATGTAGTTCTAGCAACGTTTAAACAATGTTTTTTGGGGAAAGTGCTTTAACTAAAACGCACAGAATAAAACATGTGGTTCAAGTTAAACTCATTTAAAGCTGTTAAGTGAATGAGTGTTTGCACTGATTTACTGTGGTGTGAGTTTCTAGGAAATTAATTAAGTGCTGTGATTTGGATTAATTTTCAAGAGAATCTTCGTGAATACAAGCTCTCAGTTGAAAGTACTTTATGTAGCGTCTAAGAAATCATATTGGACTTGTTTTGAGTGCTCAGCTTGGTGTCACAGCAGCATTTTTAGCATTTTGATATCTCAAACAGTGAGATTAGTCTGAAATAGCTTTTCTATTTGGAAGAAGTGTTTTTCTGGGAAGAAGTGTGATCTGGGGCACAGTGGAAGCAACTGAAGCAACTCCAGTAGAACACTGTAGGCTTTGTTACATAGTTTATATTTCTGTACTGTTTTGCATAAGGATATGTAGCTGAAATAGAAGAAATGTCTGATCTGTAACTTGTATTAAAAAAAAAATAATCAGTAGGTGGTTTTTTTGGTAGCTAACTTCAGTTGTTAATGCCACTGGCTATCTTTCCTTGGCCTGTTTTCCTTTACATATGTGTTTAAAATATTGTGTAGCAATATTGTTGCTAGCTTTCGTTGTCATTTAAAAACAAAGAGGAAGAGAGAGGGAGAGTGAGCACTTGAACTTCTTGAGGATGGCGCACAAAACAGTATCAGCTTCCATCAGCTTTGTAAAATTACTCATGCTATTGTATCTTCTGTGAAATAGTGTGAAAATGAAAAAATGCTGGCTTGCACTGATCTTGTTTTCCATTTAAAACTTAGGGTTAAGCTAAACATTTGAAAACTATTTCTTGTTGTATCTTTTCCTATACTAACTTGTTTCTGAAAGGAAAAACGTTGTATCTTTTCTTCATCAGGCTTTTACTTTTTTTCTTTCTACCCTTGCCCAGTATTTTTTTCAATATTATTTTCGATCTTTTCCCCTCCACCCGCTTTTACCATTTCTACAATTTCTTTTGTAAGTGTATTCCTCTTTTAAGCATAATTTTTGATCTGCTTCCTAATTATTATCTCACAAACATGCATTCAGCCATAGGGTTTGGAAAAATTGATTCCTAATATCTGGCAAATCTAACTTCTGAGCAGAAGGTGAGGCTAGATGAAAGCTGGTGATGAAAGGAAAGATGTTGGGATTTATGAGATGCTGCTGCTCTTTGGACAGTACCTGGTACTCTTTCATCTAATGGGGAGAGGTCAGACCAGCAATGTTTCACTGTTCTAGTTTTGATTTCAGTTGAGCCCAACAGTGACTTGAAATGGATTACACTGGAAAAAACAGGGAAAAAAAAGTGAGACCTGTATAATGGGAGTAGTTCTACAGTGCAGTAGTTCAGTCACAAGAGTGGGTTTCATCCCTGTTTCTTGCTCTTCTACTAGATCTTGACTACTAACAGTGGTCTCAGCCCAGTGCCCCTGTACTAAAGAGATACCTCCTAGCGCTTGTAGAATAGCATAATGTTGTGGTGCAAAAATAAGGAATTTTATTGCATATGCTACCAGAGCCCATGTTTAAAGAAAAAGGAGAGGGGAGGAGGAACTGCAACATGATGATGTCATACTGTTCTGTGTTTTAAGAGGTCCCTACTGTTGGAATGATATTATTTAATAGAATTAATCTGAGCTGATTAATGAGAAGTATATTTATTTTGATTGAAATCTTTGCTTAACCTGAACAAAGATTTAAGTCATGTTTAGGACTGAATCCCAGTTCGAAAGAAAATAAGAGTCTAGAACCAGTTTTCAGTGCAGGTGCGATTTCTTGTTCCTCTTAACCTCATTGGTCCCATTACTGTGCGATTGCTGTTCTTTTGGAGTTGTATCTATACTTGCTTAAGCTTTGTGGTCAGTAATGATTTCATGATTCTTCGTAGTTTCGGTTCTGATTTCTGAGTTTGAAGGAGGGCTGACAGGAACACTAAAAGGACCTGCTAGTCGAGATCATGATCAGAATATTTCAGTCCATCCTACCTTCCCATTTGCAGGGTTATTTTCACAGCAGCAGGGTTTAGAAACTGTCCTAGCGAAGCTAGCAATACTTGAAGGAAAAAAATACTACTGAATGGGCTTTAAATTTTGATTGTCTCTCTTACTCAGAAAGGTAACAGCATTAGGGCCAGTTAGAAATAGGAAAAAAAGTTAGACCACTTTTGTAGAGTTCAGGTCATGACCAACAAAATCATGGCTTGAAAATTGATGGGTTCTTTTTTTCCCTCTCTCTCTTTACTGTGATAATATAACAACAGAAAAGCAAGAATAGAAGTTCCTTTTTGCATTTAAATATTAGGGTTTAAATAAAAGATTGCTTTTTTGTGAGTGGGAATTGAAAAGATGCTGGAGAAGTGTAAAGGTAGAATACACTTTATTCTAATGTGGGACAAAATATTGTGTGATAAACTAGGTATTTAATAGTTACTTTTATTGATACAGTTTTTAATATGTTATTTTTATTGATACAGATATGGTCCTGAACATTGTGAGCACGTGACTTCAAAGATGGACAACTGGGTCTGTTATAAGTTGTGATTGGCCTTAAGCTGACTTAAAACTGTTGAAGAACTTAACAGGATTTCTCTCATTCCTGATTTATGCCTATCTAATTGCCTCACACCACCAGCTTAATCATGTATGGAAGTGCTCGGTCAGTTGGTAAGGTTGAGCCAAGCAACCAGAGTCCAGGGCGTTCACCAAGGCTGCCACGGTCACCACGCTTGGGCCATCGTCGGACGAACAGCACAGGAGGCAGTTCTGGGAGTAGTACTGGGGGTGGCAGTGGGAAAACCCTTTCTATGGAAAATATTCAGTCCTTAAATGCTGCCTATGCTACGTCTGGCCCTATGTATCTAAGTGACCATGAGAACGTGGGTGCAGACACCCCAAAAAGCACCATGACTTTGGGCCGATCTGGGGGGCGGCTGCCTTACGGTGTTAGGATGACTGCAATGGGTAGCAGCCCTAACATTGCCAGTAGTGGAGTTGCCAGTGATACTATTGCATTTGGAGAGCACCATCTCCCTCCAGTGAGTATGGCATCCACTGTGCCTCACTCACTGCGCCAGGCCAGGGATAACACAATAATGGATCTGCAGACACAACTCAAAGAAGTATTAAGGGAAAACGATCTGCTTCGCAAGGATGTGGAGGTGAAAGAAAGCAAGCTGAGTTCTTCCATGAACAGTATCAAGACCTTCTGGAGTCCTGAGCTAAAAAAGGAGAGAGCTCTAAGGAAAGATGAAGCTTCAAAAATCACCATTTGGAAGGAACAATATAGAGTTTTGCAGGAAGAAAACCAGGTTTGTCATCTAATGTCACTGTTGCGTTAGTGCAGTAGCATGATTAAATGAGTTTCGTAAACTTGCATGTCACATTTAAGCAGCTAAATTAGATTGGTGCTTTTCACAGGTAATTGGTATAAATAAGATGTGTTTTCAACTTGCAAGCCTCTTTTTAAATGTTTCTTGTCCAACTTGTAAGCCACATCTTGAGTGCTCATTTCTCCTTGTGTGTCGTGGTTTTTTTCCTAGGACTGATGCTTAACCACTCGGTTTCCTTTTGGAAGTATTTTATCCTGTTGATAATTAACATTTCTATAGTACTTACCTCTTGAAGCATTCTCTGAGATGCAGAATGTACTAACTGCTGACCCCAAATACAACTGAACTGTTGCTGAATGTTGACAGATAGCCAGTAAAATAAAGTTCACATTACACTGGTCTTATTTTAGAGCCCCAGTTAAAACCTCCAGACCTGCAGTTTTCACAAACAGATACAAATTGTGTTCTTGGCTACATTTAAGTAACACTATTTAATACTTGCTCATCTATTGTTTTGTTGTAAGCTGTGCATATCTTATTATGCAACTATCATAAAGAACCCTACAGGTTTTTTGTAGTGGTCTGGCTAGTTGGAGAATAGGCAGAAGAACAGAGAATCTTGGGCGTCTCGTTCTTTTCTGTTGTCTCTCTTAAAAGCATTCCGAAATTAGAATAAAACTGAGAGGTTGATTAAAATTGAGGTGTCTTTGTAGTCAGCTCTACTTATTAAAAGCTTTTTTAAAATTTTCCCACCTATACCTTCTTGCTAGCTTAATCCTGAAGTACCTACTTGTCTTTGAATTAGTGTCCTCCTGTTCAGTTGTTTCTGGCCAAATGTGGGTTAGGCATCTTTCTGGACTCTCCAGTAAGAAACCTCACAACTCTTATGGAAAACAGGCCCAGCGTCCAACTCCAAAAGTTTCCTGAAATGTAAGTCAGCTTTCACCATGACAGAATTACTTTCCCTATTGAATTTTTTAAATATCCAAGAAAGTTTAATGAAATAGTTTCCATAATTCAAGCGTGATCATGTACTTGAAGCTTTTAAGGTATACTTGCCATTTTAGGCAGCACTTTTTTTAAGATTTGCTTCAGAAGATGGAGGGGATAGGAAAACTGCTGGAGGAAAAAAATAATGCTGGTAGTACTTGACATGTACTAGACATGTTATACTCTACTTTCAGGTGACCTGTCTTAAATAGTAGATTCCTTTTGGTTAGTGATAGTCTGCTACACTGAAGCTGTCTGAGATTTTCTTTTCACTTTTTAAAGAACTGAGTTGAAGAAAGTAAGTTGATTTTCCTGAGTTAGTATGAAATAATTTAATGAACTTGTCATGTGGTTTTATACCTGTATTGTTACCGAATGGTAAGTATCACAACATTGGATTTGTTAATGTGTGCAACATTTCGTATTCATTTTCGTATGTCTTCCTGGAGTGAAGAAAACTTGAATTTAAATAATTTTTATTACAAAAGTAGGATTTCCTTAGAAGGAGTAATCCAGTGAAAATTCTAGTTACAGTGGTACAGTACCAGTATAATGAAAACATGGAATACCATTCACTCAACTTTCTGATGCTCTTTGTATTTCAGCTGCAGGTAAGTATTTTAATTCTCAAATTCTTTCCATTTTTGAGTTCTGTTTTCATACTGAAGAGAATGTCTTGGAATATAGTAACATTTTTTTCTGAAATGAGTTTTGACATTTGAGGATGCTGTGGAAATCTTGCAAGAAAAATGCAATGAATGTATGGTATAGAATGGATTAAGCAGTTACTAAATATGTATAGGCTGGAGAACAGTGATTCCTCTATCTGAGGTTTTTTTTTTTCCTTGTCTTTCCTTTATCCCCTAATTAAACATTTACAGATATTTCCAGGCCGCTGTTCTCTAGGCAATCACTATAATTATTACCACACTGGTAGAATTGTGTAACTTTGGTCCAAAAAAAGAAAGGGTGCAATTTAAAAGTAAAAGGGTATTATTGCAATGAGCTGTAAAAACTAAGAATGCTAATTAATAGATTATAGTTAGCTAACAGTGTGTCCTAATTAAACTCTGAATTCATTATGTCTTCTATAGCCTTCTGGAGTTGGTCACTTCAGCTCTTTATAAGGAAGATCAGTTTAATAGGATTTACTGTAATTAAACAGACTTCTCTGTTTAGACACTGAACAAGGGATTTCTCTGATCTGTTGGGGGATCAGAAAAATGTCTTCATTACCCCTCCAGCCTCCCCATAAGATGAGTTCCAGTATAATTGCAGGAACTAGTGTTTTAAACCTCAATACGAGTATTTCAGCACATCACTTTTTAATAAAGACTTCTTGCATGGCAGGACTTGTGCTTTATATTAAGTTTAGCTAAGGCCAAATGCATTGTTAAAAATTGACTCATGGGGCCAAGATGCTGGCAGACTCATGCCATTATCTGATAGTCATCTCAATCTCTTTGCTGTGATCTTGGTTCTATTCCTCTACACACACTTGATTGTCCCTGATCATATTTTTTACTGCTGTTCTTTTCACCTCAACTTTGAATGATTGAATTGCCTCTCAGTTTTGGAAGTTGTTAAAAATAAGTGAAAATGTGAGCTCTGGTTGATTGCTACTTCAGCCTCCTGTGAAAAATGCACTGGTGTCTTTGGGTTTTCTTTCCCATTTCTTGGGAACATGTGCAAATAAATCACAATTATTGATGTATTGTTGATTACTGATTTCCAAGAAATTTTCTGGATTCACTAAAGATCAGAGGATGAATAGGGAGATTAAAGAGCATGCTACCTATCCTGAGGCAGTCACATCTCTTTTTGTTTGGTTGTCTTCTTAGAGCAATAGGTAGCAGGGATATCTTCGATATAATACTGAGAATGTCATGTGCATGCACCTATATAGCTCTCACTTGGGTTGAGAGTGCTTTAGTCTTGCTCAGTTGTGGTGTTTTCACCAGTTGTGGTGCGGCACAACAGTATTCATCAGCTACTCTGAGCAAATACTACAGCTGTGGAGTGTAGCATATGCTGAACTTTGCTTTCATCCTTTGTTACTGATCTTGAAGAGCCAGAAAATCCTTTCTTTTCATAAATGGGGAATGTCATTGTCATCTCATTTTGAAGAGCGCAAAATTAACGTGGAAAGTGTTCCTTTAGTTAACATAGGTTCTTGGAAAAATACAATAGTTTTCAGTGCAATGTGGATTAGTTAACCCATTATACTTTGCAAGAAGCCAAAAGGAGAGTGCAAATGATTTCTCAAAGGTTAACAAACACATGCATATCCAAGGAGGAACTGATGGAGCCAATAAGCAGGAGCTTGTTTTTGGCGTGGTATCACTCTCCTCAGTAGGAACTGTATTTTTCTGAATTGAAAAATATTTTTTTTTAGTGTGTGTGGTTTAAAGTTTCCCTGGAAACCTCTTCATCAGAAGCTAGAAGAGGAAAGGAAAGACAGTGAGTATTTTTTGCACTTTGATAGAAATAATTTCTCTGAAGACTGGACCATGGTGTACTATGTGGAACTCAAGAACAAAGAAATTCCTTTCAGTTGAAACTTGCTTATAACAAGGTAATTGTCCCTTAAAATAAGTAGTGCAATGCAAATTTGATGTCTAACGCCCTGCATTGAAATTTCCCACGTTTGACTGATCTACATTTAAGATCTGATTTATGTTTCAGCTGAAATAATGTGGTACTGCTGAAAACATCTTTTTACTTCGATGTATTTCTGTAGTCTTTTTGTGATTAGAGGCCTTGGATGTCTGAGCGAGAGAGTTTAATCAAGAAAATATTTCTGAAAGGAATTTCACCTTGCTTGGGGTAAGCGCTTGAAGAACATTCTACTTTATTGTGATGGAGAAGTGTGATGGGTGTACTCCAGCATTTCATCTGTGTTCTCCAGACTTCTGTAATTGCATCCTCACAGTCAGAAGTACTCTCCATTTCATAGTACCATGGAATAAGCATCTCACTTTTTAAAATGTAGTTGTCCGTGTGTTAGCCCCTTAAATGCCTTGGGTGCTGCTGTTGTGAGACTGGCTGAGCTGCTAATGAGTACATTCTTCCTCTGAAAATCAGATTAATTCTCATTTCTCCATTGATTTAATTTTTTGGGTTTTTTTTAATTGTATAAAAAAATTATACTGATTTGTCTTAGTACTGTGTCATTCTAATACTAGTACCATTCCTGAGTTGGTTATTAGTTGATAGAAAGCTAGACTTTCTCCCATTGTGAATGTTTAATTGTGCAATATGCGGTTCCATAGTCGTTGCTTAAAGGCATTATCTGTATCCCACAATTACACTTAAATAATTCTTTCAATGGTAGAGTTGGCTCTCTAGAATGCTGCTGGCTTTAAGGTTCCCTCTGTCTTTCCCCAGTACAGCATGAAATTGTAACTTAATTCTCTTTTAGAATAACTCAAAACTAGCTCCTCAAGAGTGCTTGATATCTGAGGCATTTATGAAGTTGCAGCCCTTTGTAGTGACTTCAAAAATTGTCATGTAATTGCCCAAGAGATGGGTCTTCTGTGTTCTGTCTTTTTGCAATTCTATAAGGAAATAAAATTAGACTTTTTGTGCTTATCTAGCTTCCCCAATGCTCCTTTCTCTCCCATGTTTCCTATTGAGGTAGAATCTAATACCTTGAGTTGCTTTGAGCTGTACTGTAGGCTGAGTGGCTGGTCCCTATTCGATCCGTTAAACATACAAGGGGAGTACGACCAACTTAAAAGCAGCTTGTAATAAAGTGGGTGATGTCAGTGGTACTGTTGAACTTAATAGTTTAACTGTGCTTTTTGATGTTAAGCTAGGGAAGGGATTACTTTAAATTCTGGTCCCCCTTATAGCGGACTCTTTCCGTTACAATTCTTTGTCTGCTATGTATTGAGACTGTTCAGACATTACACTCCTAACTAGGGTTGCAGTGTATTATTCCACCATTCAGTATGTATATTCCTGAAAAATCTTGTCTGTGTTACTGTATTTCTCTAGAAGCCATTGTCTGTTTTGGCATTATTGTAATTCTGATGTTTGAGTTAATAACTTTTTCCCTTAAGTGTTCTTAATTTCTAAAGTGTGAACTAGGTAGCTTGAAACTGTGTAAGGCTCCAGTTTGGAACCGATCAAACTTCCTATGTTCACTCAGTGTAACAGTTGAACAATGATAGACGATGGCAATAACAGAGGTACTCCTACATTATAGTTCATTTTAGCAGAGGTCTTGTACTGATGATATAGCTTTCTAATACCAAATCTAATATTCTCGTGTGTCTTTCTTCCTCTATGTGTTATTGATTTAAGTAGAAAGGAGAGGAGCACTTTTGATGGAACTGCCTGTTCGTGGAACAAGGATTGAAGTTGTACTAGTAATATGTATGCCAGTCTTCCTGTATGCCTCCAAAAAACTGAAATAGGGCTTTTCTTAACTATTTTCAATTTGGTGATATTAGAAGACCTCATAGACTTGAAGATGATACAGCAGAGTGGTCCACCATGACTAAACTGTTAGTTGGAAAGAATAATTTTTGTTCTGCAAAGTAGGTATTTAAGGTCCTGTTAACAGTCTGTATAACGCTTAAGACATTAGTAAGACAGAGAAACTTTCTGTATTTAGGATAAATATATATATATATATATATTCTGAGATAAGAGCTAGAGACCAAAAGAATTTAGAGGAGACATTTCTGTAGTGCGAAAGTGAATATTGTATTGCATAAGTTACCAAGAGCAGTCATGCCAGCTATCTGAATTAGTAATTGAAGAAAGAAACATTGTGAAATGCCGCTTTAGCCTCAGCTGGCAGGAGGGGAAAAAGAGAAGAAATTTGGTAGTGTTCTAGATATTCCAGTGTACAACACCTTTGAATTCATTTTGTATATACACTGGTGTTTAGTGAACACAACAAAATATCAGTATTTTTGGTAATAGTGATTTGTGGTGATTTAAGCTCCTTGACAGAAACCAGATTGCCACAGCTTCTCAGCAGGTAAGCTTGGCTATTTGGGATTACACTATTTTCTTTTCCTGCATCGATAATGCTTTGTAGTTTCTCTGTATAATTTTTGGCATAATCTGATGAACAGAGGGAAAAATGGCTGCATCTGTTAAATGTAGGGGATCATAATTGTATCTCCATTTTTTCTCTGAAGGTAACAATTGCCAGACCTTGAAAAGAAAGTCTTTTCAGCAAAACTTAGTTTCATAACCCACAAGGTCTCTATAAGTATATTTTTATATAGTATTTGGAGATTTATATTGGGTCCTCTCGGAAAGACCAGAGTCACCTTTTGTAGCGGAAAAAAATACAAGGACAAAGCGTATTTAGTTTCCTTCTGTGTTGATACCAGTTGTTATATCTAGGTGACTTGCTTGGTGCTTGCAGTCGTAGTACCTTGGACTGCGAAGCACAAATGGTTTGGGTTTTTTTGTTATATTAGAAGCCTTGAGAAGCAGGTGGCAATGATCAGTTTTTGTAAAGCTCCATTCTAATTTAGAGATCATACTAAATCACCAAAAAACCCCTTGATTTAGTGATTGTTCTTTTTACTCTTGAAATGCTTTGTAACTCAATCATGCCCTGTTGTTGTATTGTGTTTTGTACAGTCACTTTTGCTTCCAAAGAATACTAAATAGTCTGTTTTCCTTTATTTATCCTAATGGAGCTATACTTTTTTTTTTTTAAATAACCTTGGACTAAACACCAAAACCTTTTGTACTGATTGGGAGAATTTGGGGCATACCAATATACATCGTGTTTTGCAGTTGCAGAGTCAGTATTTATATTTAAACCATAAAGAAAAGGAAGAATTCATGGAAGGGTTCATTATCAACATATAGATCAGTATTTGAAGAGCTCTTATGATAATTTGAATTTTTGTCAGTTGACCTACATTAAAAAAGTCTTCTTATGGATTCACCCTAGGAAGAGACTGGATTCTTTAAAAAAAACCAAACAAACCCAAAAAACCCCACAAAAAAAAACAACCAAAAATCCAAAAGCAACAAAGAGCAAAAAACCAACCACACACAAAAACCCCAACAAAACCAAACAAAAAACCAAACCCCAAACCTCCAAAAGCATAAAATTGTCATTTTATTGCATGTGTGCTCATTGAAATGAGCATGATCAGATGACAAAATACTGGCATAGAACACCATTAAGAGTGCTTCTCGTGATCATTGCATTAGAAATCGGAGGAGTTAAACTTATGTATAATCGTTACAGGAATAAATACCATGTGACTGGCTTCTTCAGTTTAATTTTAGCAACTTCGTTTGTAAACTGGAATGCTAAGTAATGTTCTATCATCGGTAAACCTAAGATTTTGACAGCTGTTGCATTTAAAGTGTTTATTCATCTGTATACAAGCTTTTATTTTTTCTTTTAATTTATTTATGTACTAATTTTTCCTATTGTTATTTAAATGACTCAAGTGTGTGCACAGTGGGCTGCTTTTGCTTTTCCCTGGGTAAGGGCTGCTGGTCCAGGATCCCCTTGAAACAGAGAGAAAAATGATTTAGTCCTCGTTGCTCTGCTGCCTGCAGTTCCTGTATGGATTGCTTTTGAAATCTAGTGATTGTTGTCACTATTTTGGAAAATAAATACTGTAAGCCAACAAGGGTGAGCAATTGTTTGGAAGCAGTTAGATTCTTCCAGAATTTGACTCCACAACATCAAAAGGAATTTAAAGGCAGTATATAGTTTCCTAACAATCTCGAGCAGTTCATTGCAAGCACACAAAATATAGACCAGGTCATGGGGTGATGGGTTTTCATGCATAACATAATGAAAATACACTTTTTATTGAGGGAGGGAGAAAGGGATGGAGATCAGCTGTCCAATAAAAAGATCTTTTTCAATGCTTTGCAAATATAGTAGAGAAGTGGAGAATAAATTCTACTTTTTTGAAAGGTGCTTTGTTAATACCTATTGTTGTATGATATCTGCATTGTTTTCAGGTTCTGTAGTGTGTTGCTATGTATTTCTGTTTCTACAGTCGTACCCTTTCCTGCTTCTTCCCTTCTTTTCCTCCCCCTTCATATCCTATCCCTGCTCCAGTGGGCTGGGGAGAGAAACAGGGAGACAGCCTAGGTTTGGAAAAACAAGCAAGTAATAAATGGTAGTCTGAAGATAACTAAACCTCACTGGTATCTGTATCAAAGCTAAGAATGGTTGCATTTTTTCCTGACCAATACATGCTACATCATCATCATCATATTCTTATAAGCAGCGCTATCAAGGAGTAGGCACTTCACTAAATACTCTTTTGCTGTCTAAGTGTTTCACAGATGCAGGCCTTCTACATGAGAAAGTATGCTTGACGTTAAGTTTATGGATTTTTGATCCTTCTTGTCAGATGATCAGGTACCAGCTACCTTGGGCTGTTAAATTTTGAGAACAGATGGTCTTCTAATTATATGTTGATGTGGATTCAGAAGAATATGGGGTCATGCATTTCTTCTGATCCTTTTTGTCAACTTTTTTCTGAGATTAAAACAAGTCAGCACATGAACTACCGCCATTCAGAGATGAAAATCTTTTTTCTTCAGGTACTTTGTACAGGATCTGGTTCTTCCATAGTAGTTGATTGCTCCTGGCATCAAAAAAAAATGTATGCAAATCCTACCTTTTTTAATGCAGTGTGATGAGGCTTACATACCTTTTTCCCTTACAGGAGTCATGAAATTGTCTGAGTAATAGTCTGGTTTTTAGTGGAATCATGTCCCAGATGACAAATACTGATTTTTGACTGAGGGGAGGGAAAAGCTTTCTGAACATATGTTTTGTTGTAGCATGTTGTCTTTGAGGACCTGTGAGTGCAAGAATGCTCATCTCAGGCTTAACCTATTGGTAGACTTGAGTTATTTGGATGAGGAAGAAGTCCTGACGCTGAAGATAGTGGTGTGTCCTATAGCAGACCTCCTGTCTTGGTATGAGAAAACAAAGCTCTTTTTTTTTTTTTTTAAAACCATGGGTATAATTGATTAGACTTTCCACATTATAAGTGGATATCAGTTCTCAGATGAACAGAAACAAACCGTGAAGCAACAAAAGTAATTTGAGATAACTAGAGCTCTCCTCATTAGAGAGGCAAGATACCCATGCAGCTATTCCAGCATCTGATCTCACATGTGTAGGCATCCATGAACCTTATTCTTATGGCTACCTCTCTTTTGAGAGATGGAAACATTTAATACTAAACATCTGATTTGCCAAAGGATTCAGGGCATCATACCAAAACTCTTAAACTCTTGCTAAAAATGTTAGAAATGTCAAAAGCAACACAGCTAAGAAACACCAACCTGCTTGGAAAGTAAAGCTTTATTGTAGAAGATGCTAATCCTCCATAGTCAATTCATGCCTTGGATCTGATCTAAAGAAGCAGTAGATTGATGAGAAGGACGTTGTCTTTAAGAGTGGTCATACTTCTACAACCTAGGCTAGATCCTTTCAGTGGAGCTAGATATGATGATTGAAGGTTTCTATACTGTGTCTATGCTCAACACTTTCTTGCCAGCGTGCTACAAAATGAAATTACTTTTTCTGCTTTTCAGAAACTGGAAGGTGCGTCTCATGCACACAAATGGAAAGCAACTGTGAGGTTTTTCTCTTCCACATAAGAAAAAGGTGGTCTTAGTTGTATTGTGGACTTAAAAAGAGTGAAGGAGTGTGTAGGATAAGATTTGCTCCTATCTCTTTTTAGGTTAGAATTTGTTTCATGGAAGTCTTATGGGACATAGTTGTTTATCTGATCCAAAAGAGATCCCTCAGTTCACAGTAAGACTTAATTATTGGTCTAGATTTTGAATCAACTAAAAAGGTATATATGAAGTTCCTGAAAGTGGTTTTGGCTTCTATGGCAAGAGATTTCAATATTTCTTTGCTGGATGAGAGTAGTACATCCATGGAGAAGACGAAAAAAGCTTTAGGCTGAGGATTAGTGCTAATAGGTGAAACGGTGAATCCCAGAATAATCCTAGGAAAAGGAAATGGGCAGAAAGAACAAGCGTAGTAAAGGCTTGTAATTAGGTTGTTAGGAAATGCTGTGCCCTGCACTGGAGATTAACGGTGTAAGCAGTGTAATTGTACAAAAGGCCTACAACCATAGATTTGCTTTTTTTGAGGGTAGAGGAATTTCCCAGCCTTCATCAGCCTGTAGATCAGTTGAGTAAAATCAAATTATTCTGTCTATGGAAGCTTTGATTTGGAGGACAATTTTTAAGGCGTTCTCCTTCAGCCAGTATCCGATGGGTCAGGTTTGGCCATATGGTTGTGAGTCTGTTAATGTGTAACCATTTTAATAGATCTGTGAGCCTAGTTACTCAAAGGAGGGACCTGTCTAAGGAAGCATAGGTATACTTTCATATGAGAAAGTAAATAGTGTGCTATATATGTGCAGTCAACAGCATTTTTTACGGGTGAAGAAGAATGAAAAACTCAACCATTTTGTGATCCTCTTTGTAGAGGGCGTTTGGACCTTCTGATCACTTCACTGTGTCTGGGAGGTTCAAAAGAATGGAGTTATCTCCAGCAGTTTATTGGCAGGGGAACCCCAAAAAAGACCTTGTAATAAAATGAGCTCATCCAAACTTTACTTAACACTGAATTTGTTTTGGTTTGAACTAGCAGATGGTTTTGACAGTAAGAAAAGTTTTAATAAGTATGCTTTGGCCGTGATTCACGAGAAGCTCCATGCACATACTTCACCAAACAGCTGAAGTAAGTGTGGGTACTACTGTGTGTGTTCGGGTTATGATTTGTAATACCAGAGGCCTCAGCTTTTGCAGTTGTGTAACATGCTAGTGAGATCCTACTAGTAGTTCCACAATTAATCCTTTATTAGCCATTTTAGGTGGAAATAGTATGCCTTCTAATTACTTTTACAAAACCTGTCTTACTTTTTTTGAGCTTTTTTGTTTTAATTAACTAAATATGTTTATAATTTGACTTTAAAATTGGACTTAACATATAATAATTGAACAAATTTGATGGTCGTATGGCCGTTATGTTCTCTCTCCTCCATCCTCTTAGAAATAAGATTCAAAATCCAATGTTTGCCATTTAAAGAAGGTTCCAAGTTATCATTTCTATCCAGGAAAAGCTTTTACTTTTTTTTTTCCTAAGGCTGGGAATGCATTCAAGACTAGCCTTCTAAAACTGCATGCTGTGTTTTCTCAAAGCTGAATCAATTCAGTGTGTACTTATTCAGAAATTATTCCTCTCCTTTCCATTTGGCTGAACCAGCTCAAATCTGTATGCCTTTAAGAGGTCTGAGGTCTGTCTCTTTTTTTAACTGTGTGAGAATTGTCATTCATTCATATTTAGCGTCACTTTTTTGTTAATTAAGTGATTATAGTGTTTCGTGTCAGACTTCTTTAATCTGAAAGACTGGGAACTTGTGGAAAAAATCATTAATTCACTTTCTTTTATACTTAATACAGTTAATGTTTCTTTGTGAACTGCTGAACGCTAGACAGTCTTTGAAGACTGACCTGGAAAAAGTAGATCTATACTTCACAGGTTGAACTTGTTAGCAGGTTATTTGGTGCAGTAAGACCTGATTATAGGTAGACAGTAGTTGATGTTGGGACTGCCTTCATATATGCTGTATATAATTTGGCTGTTTAACTCTTGACTAGATTTATGCTGGTCTATTGAACCAAACATTCCCCTGCACATGTGGTTTTATGCTGTCAGAAGGAGTGATACTCCTGTTCACTACTTTATTTCTTCATTAGGGATTGGGGTGTGTTTGGTGTGCGCCTGGAGCAGAGCTTCTGTTTTAGTTTCCTCTGATTCCTATCTAGTTCACACACACCAAAACTGTTTTGTGAAACCAACTAATACATGACAAGTAGGAACTATCTGAGGATCTTCCAAACAGCGCTGCTGCTGCAAAATAAAAGGCTGTTGGGGATGTAGTCATGTTGGTACAGCTTCTAATGCTTGAGCCTCTGAAGGAGTTTAAATACTGATGAATTAAACATTTCAACACTCAGGAAGGTACATGTTATTTCCACCAATGAATGCATATTGTAAAATGTTTCCAAACCAGTAAATTGGGTTAGAGATAATGTGATTATTCAAAATCATGCAGTTAGTGGTTTGAGATATTGGAAAATTTTGTCCTCTGTGCTAACCATTAGAAAGCAAAATCACCCCCTACTTCAAAAACTAATTGGTTATATTAAGTGCTGTGAGCTCTTCAGACATGTATTCATAAGAGCTCTATAGTACGCTTAAGGTTAGGCTTGAAGCAAGACATCTTTTATTTTTGCCTCCTCTTCTTGAAGGGTGTTGAGCTTCAGCTATCCTGCACAGTTGACATGTATTTCTCTGTAATTAAGCAAGTCTGTCAATTTTTTTAACTGTCTGTGAGTGAAGGTACTAATTTTTAGTAGTGCACCAATAACAAGAAGGGTCAATATAACATATAGGCTTATATATAACTGATACAATGAGATGAGATTTTGCTGCTGAGCACTTTCATTTTCTGGACTTCAAATCTGTTCAATTAGGACTTCATGAATAGCAGACTTTACTACAAAAAATGCAGAAGTAATATTTTTTTCCATTAAAATGGGTCACTTTACTCAATATTTCTGTATGTTCACTGCTTTTTCATTTTAAGAGGGAATATACTATATTTTTCTTAATTTTTTTTTTTTATTCTTATTGGATGGACAATATTTCTGCCACTAATCTTCCATTCAGTTAGGCTTCTTTTGTTTTTCTTTTAAGCTATGAAAATCAGTGGTTTCTGCTTTTGTATTCATATTTATGTATATTGCAAATAGAATCGGTGATTAACTTGCAAAACTTCTTACCATATGAACTGTTTCTTATAAATCTTCACATTTTTGGAGCAGTTGGA